>NC_039270.1:1175000-1490979 GCF_003368295.1 Carassius auratus
TTATGCAACCTACCAGTGAAACATTTAGTTTATCATGTGAATATTAATTTACTTCGCACCTGCACTAACAACTTATACTTTGTGCACTGCAGCGCGGGGAGAATGTATTAGACAAGCACAGACCACTCTTCATTTATGTGAACATAGGTAGTTTTAGACAATAAGCTGAGTTTATTTAATTCATATTGGGTACTGGCCATCTAACTGAAAGCATAGAAATTTTTTCTTTTCGCTGCCCACGTCACAGAACCGCTGTGTGACTCACAGTAGGAGCAAAGAATGGTGTAACGTTCCTTAAAGAATCATAGTCTTTGAAAGATCCGTTATTATATACAACAATTCACTGACCAATTATTATAGACAGCAACTTTTTTTTATCTGGGAAAGATTTTATTTCTGAATCAGTTAATGAAGCATTTTGAACAAATATATTGAATAAAAGGCTTCTTTATTAACACAATGAAATACCGCTACCTAGTGATATTACTTTCACAATTCAAGTATCATTTTCATTTCTTTCTTTTTTTCTATATTTCTGTATTAAAAATGTTGTATAGAACATTAATCTTAAATCATTATACATTTGTAATTGCGATGTAAATGCACGCACAGCTGTCTGATCAGCATTAAACTGTAAATACATCCATAAAAGTATCTTCAGACACAGGGTCTATATCTCTGAATACTGATTTAATTGGTAACAGCCTATTGTCATATTATTCTAATGTTTTTTTATGTAAAAATGTAACATTAAATATGACATACAAAAGGTAAAATGTAAAAAAAAAAAAAAAAATACAACAACAACAACAACAACAACTGAAAATCAGGTGCCCCTTATGGGAAACTTAATTTCTGACACTGATCTATGGTTTATTGTTCGAAGTGTTATGTCAGGGTTTGATATGTTCTTATAACTCAAATGAGTTTACACTCAAATCATTACATTTACATTACATTTACATTTATTAATTTAGCAGACGCTTTTATCCAAAGCGACCTACAGATGAAGACAGTTGAAGCAATCAAAAACAACAAAAAGAGCAATGATATATAAGTGCTATAACAAGTCTCAGTTAGGTTAACACAGTACACGTAGCATGGGATTTTAACTAATATAATAAATAAAAAGAAAACCGATAGAATAAAAAAATAAAAGAATAGAGCAAGCTAGTTAGAGGTCTTTACACATACACACACAGTGCGTCGCGCAGCTTTGCCAAACAGATTTTGATAGGTGGGTACTATAATAAAACAGCCGTGTGGCAAAGGACCAAAATGATGAAGAGAAAGAGATAAAATGTTGTAGAAATAAACACGTTAAGAATCCGTAGGAGTCTTATTATGTTTTTAGGACTATCATTATGTTGTAATGTTTGGTTGACCAATCAGCGGAGGGGGGCGTTTCATTACCATTAATATTCATAGGGATCGAATATTCAAGTTGTTTATTCATTTTCTGTCCCTGAACGTAAAAACGAAAAAACTAAACTGAAGTCTTAATTTTTTGTTTGGACAAATGAAAAAAAAGAAAAATGTGCAGTTTTTTTCATTTTTCAGATTTCAATATTAAATTAAAAAACGAATTATACGAAGGTACACGGACCCTGAAGAATATACTGCTTTAGATATTCCTAAATTATAAGAAGAGAAAGATGCATTTCAATGTACAGACAATATATTTACAAATTAAACAATGTTTCTAAATATCTGATGTTCTTTATCTTGATCGAACTACATTGCTTCAACGTAATGGTTAACAATGACTAGGCTACATATGTTTTAAAATGTATTACTGTAAGAAAGTACACACTGACCTAACAGACATCAATTTATAAAACAAGATTATTTAGAATTATAATTTCACAACTCTCAAAATGTTACTTTTGTCTTTACATGTCTTTCTTTTTACTATCCTGATTGCAGTCTAATTTATAATTACTGTAACTGTCCTGTCACAACTGCATTTTTTTCTAACTAGTTTTCTAACTAGAAAAAATGTCTTGATTGAATGTGTAAACGATAAAATGTGTAAACTCAGACTTTTATGAAAAAAAAACTAAACTCTTGTCTGTGCTTCCCGTTCTTCATTTGCCATGCTGGATTACTGATGTAAAGGCTTAATTTCCATTCTAATTAATCCATATTGCACAAAAGGTGCGCAGAATCATGCTCCTTGAATGCACTCAGTGGCTTATGATTTAATTGGTTGAATGGTAAGCTCACATCTGATTGGCTAAAGAGTAGAAGAGAGAGAAGAGAGCTCTGCCAGGAAAGTCTCAAAAACACACACACACAAATTATTATATTTGAATTATATTTGAGACTAATCTGCTTCTATAGGATCAGGGCAGGCATATAATTTTCATTGTCTTAAAGCTGCCGTTTTGTTGAGAATAGTTTGCACTTTCTTTTACTACTTGAAAAAAGTTTCACAGTAATAAGTGGTTACTGTGTGTTGTTGCACTGAATATTTTTATTCCTGGGTGGTTGTTGTTAAAATAGTGTTACTTATTATTTTAATATTTGCACAGGACTTCAGGAAGTGCCCTGTCTTAGAGCTGCTATTTCACTGTGTGTAAAAAAAAAACACTGAAAGCAGTGATTTTGATTGTTTTCTTTTTCAGGTTTGAAAATGCAATATCCAATACCCTGTACTATTTAATTGTATTTAATTACATTTAATTTAATTTAATAACTTTTATGTCAAAGACACAGGAGAAACATAGCAGCCAATAAAATCTGTTGTTTAATATCTGCTTGTATTGTAGTGCAGTAGAGTTTTGATGCGTCGCAGTGAATCGTAATCGAATCGAATCGTGAGGGCAGTGCCAATGCACACCCCTATAAGATGCCTCAGGAATGGCTTAACAAGAGAAATGACAACTGTAGCCAAATTCCTTGACAACTCTGTGTGTGGTGGCTCTTGATGCCTTGACCCCAGCTTCAGTCCATTCCTTGTGAAGTTCACTAAAATTCTTGAATCAATTTTGCTTGACAATCCTCATAAGGCTGCGGTTCTCTCGGTTGGTTATGCATCTTTTTCTTCTAAACTTTTTCCTTCCACTCAACTCTGTTAACATGCTTGGATACAGCACTCTGTGAACAGCCAGCTTCTTTGGCAACGAATGTTTGTGTCTTACCCTCCTTGTGAAGGGTGTCAATGATTGTCTTCTGGACAACTGTCAGATCAGCAGTCTTCCCCATGATTGTGTAGCCTAGTGAACCAAACTGAGAGACGATTTTGAAGGCTCAGGAAACCTTTGCAGGTGTTTTGAGTTGATCAGCTGATTGGCATGTCATCATATTCTAATTTTTTGAGATTTATTGGTGGTTTGTATTAATATTGGTATATATAAATCGTCAGTTTGTTGTTTTACACATATGCACAGACATTTTGTCATACACGACATCGTGAGATGCAAGAAACATATGGCAAGAAATTTGTAGACTCGTCCATAACAACAAAAGACAATACTTTATTGAAACTTTTCTAACAATTGTGCACTGCAAACAAGAGCACTTTTGACAATCATTTCTGTCCAGTCCGCTTGTTTTATCGAGTTTAACCATAGCTGTCATCGGTTTGTTTGTCTGGTAGTGGCAGCAGATATGTGATGAAATTTCTAATTTGAGGCAGTATTACGTTGATTCTGGCACCCAGCTGGCCGCCCCCAGCCAGGTTTCCCCAATGTTTCGCAACCTCCAGCTAGTGCTGTAACGTCAGCTGACCCTAGTTACCTGTGGTTGGCCTGGTTGTGCAGTACTCAGAAAACAACAGGTCAATCAGAAGAGAGTTTCATGAATAATAATTAGACAGGCTAAAATCGACCTGTTCTTAGCAGACCTCCTAAGAAAGGAGAAATTAATTCTGGTACTTATGGCACAAATATATATTAAGGACATCAAAACCTAAAATAAAACTCCAGAAAAGTGTACAGTATTGGTCCTGTAAGGTACCTTTTCATTTTTGAAAATAATCTCAAACATCACTTTTCAATGTTTTATGTTTCACGAGTTTACACTTACATATAATTAACTGAAGCATTATAATGCATATTTGGCGTGCTGTCCGGGGAAGGGGCTCCGAGCTTGGGAATGGCCCAAACCTAGAGTACCCCCCCTGTATATAAAAGTGTAAAATGAACTCTAGTGGAGGAGATGGGGTGGAGGGGGGATGTTGATAAACCGTCAATGGAGACAGGTAGGCTAATTTAGCTGTATTTATACCCTAAGGTTGATCTAAAGTGGTTCCACCTATGCTAATTAGGCTAAGTATCTGACGTGCTTCTCCCGAACCTTGTTATGAAACTACATTTAAAATATCAAAACATCATTTATGCATTTGTAACTGTAGGTTAAAGTATTTAGTGTCCCTGAGAGCTACATTAAACAGTGTGTAAATGTGTCTAAATGGCACTTCTAATGCCGCTTCTGTGTTTCCTCTGCATTGCAAAGATAGATTTTGATACTGATTTAATTTGCTTGGTAAAAGGCCAAATGCTAATTTGACTCAAAAGGTGGTGTACACTTTTAGGGGAAAAAAATGGCTTAAAGGTAAAAATACCCATAACGCTTATTGGAAATGATTCATTTCTATCACTGCTGTGAACTGACCAAAGAGAATATGAAGAATGTAAAAAAAAAATCAGGATTCAGCTGTCAGCACAATTACAAAATTTAGACATGATGTAAAAAGAGATTATTGTGCTGTTTAGAGCGCTTCATTGATTATAACGGAACTTTGTGTGATCACGATAAACTTAGATTACTGAGTGATTATAAATGGAGTGTTTTTTGCACCATAGCAATGAATTGGCACAAAATATATGTGAAAATAGATGTGTGTTAAGGCTAAGCATCTTCAGTGGAGTACACTAAGCAGAGAACAGCTTATCCATTCCTTTAAAAAAAAATTGTGTGCGAGTCGGTGTATCCGTACAATATGGGCTGGCCTAGCAGCCACTGAGCTATGATAATATACACATATCTAGCATATGTGATGTGTTTGTATATGATTTGGTAATATTGGTGAGCCTATGCACTGGTCAAAATTAGCCCAACTTCCCCAATTTTTTGAGCATGTTTAAAAATAATCGGGAGCTTGGGAGACGCTCGACTTGTAAATTCCTCTCACATGTTTTAGTGAAAGTATCGAGCTATTTTGCTGCTCATTGTGTTACTGTTGATAAAATAACGAGGTCAAAGCTTGTGTTTAACTCTGATGTATATGATCACACAGGTGTGATTAGAAGGTTTGTGCATTATGTGATCAAGTGCCAGAGACATACACGGTCAGTGCTTGACATATATCACTTTTCAGGGTTTTCTTCAGGTTTCAGACATTTAACTACACATAAATACAGCAAAAATAAATGTATAGCTGGTACAACACACTGATGTGTATGGTATGAAAATAATAAATAATTATCAGCAAAAGACTGGAAATTTTGTCCCAGTTCTTTCACTTGGAGTGAGATATAGAGTTAGTGGCTTTATAGCATTAGATAAATATTTCACTTTGTTCATAGCTGCTTGGTTCGGGTTTGCGATCTCTAACGCAGGATATAGAAAAAATGTCTTGTATCAAAAGTCTAAGTATCTGAGTTGAATAAACCTGTAAAAGTTCAAGTTCAAGTATTCAAGTGAGCCCGGAATAAAGGATAAAGAAAAGATGAAAAAATTAAAGAGCCAGTAAGATGAAAATTCTAAGCTTCCTATCACTGTTAATAAATCCTGTACAACAGGTTTAAATCCATCCACGGTAAAAAAAAAACATTGTCATTTTGTCAAAATATCATTTTAAAATTACCTCAATTCTCAGAGATCCCCAAACGTTTCGCGCGAAGCTGTTCAAAAGATTCAGTTTCCTTAAACCCCACCTTTCGGTAGCATACTGTGTTCTGATTGGTCAACTAACATAGTCAGGTTTGATTGGTTGTTCCGCACACAACTTCACAGTAAATTATAGGAACTATAGGAACACAGGGAAAACAGAAAACAAACACTGTAAAACACAGAAAACAAAAACGGGGTGAGGTCCGTGGTTTTGTCACAATTGCCTATGGAAGGGAATGAGGAACACAGGAGAATCACATTAAACTGTCTTTTAATATCCAAAATGGGGAAAACATGTAGCACAACGGACGTATTTAAAAGATCACCAATTTCTGTGAAACAATTGTTCCTGAACAGAGACTGGCAGTATATCTAAGGTATGGACACACAAGTACCAAACTGTGGTGACGGAAAGGTGCACGCCAGGCATTATTGAACACAGTTTAGATATTAATGCGAACCAGATGGCACTAGTGTCTACGGCATGCCGTCTGTCTCCATGTTGTCTTTTTTAGTTTGTTATTTGCTATTGCTTTGTTTATTTTTATTTGTTGTCGAGATGTCTCAGCCTTGCTCGTTTATGATCGCCAAACACTTTATAATATTAGAACTAATAATGATACCATGTCTGGAAGATTTGTGTCAGAATACCACCAGATTGCAGGCCTTCCACCATTCCTGACAGATATACTGGCATTTTTACGCCGATCACCATATGTTATTCCTCGCAAGAAGCGTCGGAGACTTCGGGGGAAGCGCTGAGATGTCCTTGTCAGATTCAAGGCATACCTGGCATCCACATCTGTAACGTCACCTCATGATGGATGTAACCTTCTTGCTGCTCGGCGTTCGCTGGAATTGAGAGGGAGGTGGCTCCATCCTGTTTTCCCGACGGTGACTTCCGAGGCCGACCTGTCAACTGTATCTTCTCCTCTTATGCGGGATCGGGTCCGGGTCTGCAGAAGTGGTGTGGATTCTTCGAACCTTCGCCTGCTGAACCGTGTGGCGCTGCCGGCCAGATAGTATTACATTCTTCGTTTGGCTCTGATAAATGCTAGATCACTAGCTAACAAGACTTTTTTGCTGAATGATTTTTTCACTTCACGTGAGCTGGATTTCATGTTTTTAACAGAAACCTGGCTTAATGCTGGTGAGTTAATTTCTTTCTCCGAACTTCTTCCTCCCCGCTGTGACTTTCTAATTTCCCCTCGGACCACAGGTAAAGGTGGCGGATTGGCTACTGTATTTAAATCAGTTTTTCACTGTCTGGAGATAGCGGTCGACGGTTGCAACAGTTTTGAATTGCAGCTTTTTGAGACCAGTTTTCCCACGACTGTGTTATGTGCGGTGGTATATCGACCTCCAAAGTACAATACAAATTTTATCCAGGATTTTGCTGAATTTGTGGTGGCGATTCCATTGAAATACGATCGTTTTTTAATTATTGGTGATTTTAACATACATGTGTGCTGCGAATCAAAACCTCTGGTTAAAGATTTTCTTAGTCTAATTGATTCATTTAATCTAACGCAGTCAGTCACTGGTCCGACCCATGAAAAAGGACATACTTTGGAACTGGTGTTGTCGCATGGTTTGTATTACTCTCAGTGAAATATGTGACACAAGTATTTCAGACCACCTGCCTGTTTTATTTACTCTGGTTGTTCCCAATTCTGAGATTTCACCCTGTGCTTCTGCGCAACCCAGTGTGCGAGCAATTAACCCTTTAACTGCTTCACAGTTTTCTAATGTTTTTAAGGATTCATTATTGTACAATCTTGATTACTGTAATCTCAGTGTAGAACAATTCACGGCCTTATTTGACTCTACTTGTACTGAGATTTTAGACTCTCTCGCTCCATTGAGGAAAAAACGTCCCAAAGTTCTTTCAGAACCCTGGTTAAATGACACTACCCGCTCTCTCAGACGTGCCTGCAGAGTAGCTGAGAGAAAGTGGAAAAGACATAAACTTATAATATCGTTCGAAAAGATGCAGGACGCATAATGCAAATACCAGAGAGCAGTTAAAGCGGCCAAAACTAAAAAAGAATTCTGACCTCGTAGCCAGTAACAGCCAGTGGCCTCAGGTTCTTTTTAATGTATTTAATTCTTTCGTTAACCCACGTGATTCAGATTGTACTGTGCCATCTTTAATGTTATGTGAAAACTTTCTGAAACACTTTGTGGACAAAATTGCTGGTCTCAGTTTTCCACCCTTTACAGTTATCAGTAACTCCCCCGGTTTTTCTTTTTGCCCAGCTGTCTTTCAGCAGTTTGAGCCGGTTACATTCTCCTATCTTTTTGACATAGTTAAACAGCTACGTCCTATGACCTGCCCCCTTGACAGTATTCCTGCACGTTTGGTTAAAGATGTCTTTGACACTGTTGGGCAAAGCATTGTATCTTTGGTCAATACATCTCTCAGCTCAGGGTGTGTACCATCTGTTTTTAAACATGCCATTGTACAACCACTACTAAAAAAGAATAACTTGGATCCTTCCAATTTGTCTAATTTTAGACCTATATCTAAACTCCCCTTTTTATCGAAAGTCTTGGAGAGAGTTGTTTTTAACCAACTTCAGTCATTTAACGATGAATTTAGTATATATGAAAATTTTCAGTCTGGTTTTAAGCCCCGTCACAGTACAGAAACTGCTCTTTTAAGAGTTTCTAACCATCTTCTTTTAACTGTGGACTCTGGTAACTCTGCTGTTTTAGTCCTTTTGGATTTGACTGCGGCCTTTGATACAGTCAACCACTCTATTCTTTTATCTAGACTTGAACACTGTGTCGTTATTAAGGGCATAGCCCTTAACCCCTTTACGTGCAAACATCGCTGACGGCCCCAGTTTATTATTGTTTATTATTGTTTCACTTTCAAAGCACATTAAACATCACTGTCTTACTTCATCTGGACAAACTGTGCATCAATGGAAAGTTTAAAGACTCAAGCTTCGATATTTGACCAATATTTTGATAAAACATTGTTGCAGTGACAGATATTTAGTGATTTATGTCAAGAGTGCAAAATAATAAATCCGTATTATGCCACATTTTGAATAGAAATTCACAACTCACTCGTATTCAGTCACATCAAGAGCGGTTTATTTGTGTTCACAAAGACTCACTGAACAGCGTCAATAAGGATTTACAGACCAAAGATGCATATCTGCGGAGATATATGGATATATTTACTGATGTTTACTTCATATTTCTTCAGACAGAATCGTCATTTCTATTCATTTTCCACGGATTTACGAGATCAGATGATAAACACCCTCTCCCAGCGATCTGTGTGTGCGTGCAGTAGTCACAGCTCGTGCGGTGTGTGACTCAGACTCTGATTGGGTCTTTCAAACATCAATCTTAGAGTTTCATATCTGGACACCGCCCCATCGTGTCACATGCTTCCTGCACACTTCCTGGTAGTTATCTGGCCAAAACAACACTGAAACACCTCTGTACACACAAAATATCCGAATAATAAACCCGCGATTACGATAGTAAAGCTTGGTATGAGAATTTCTTGAGATCTGGGGCGTTTTTATAAAAAAAATCGAAAATGTACATCGGAAATGCTAACTTGTGCAGCGATGAAAAAGGCTACAAATAACATATTTTTACAACAGTAAACGACCAAATTCCACCCCTGATCGCTAAAGGAAGTTATTATAAACACTCGATCGGGGTTTAAAGTGAGTTTTGAGTAAAAGTGTACTAATAATTTCATAAATTGTCAGATGTAGCTTGATGCTAACGTTAGAACCAATGCTACTAATAGCAGGTGCTTTTCTTCTTCATAATGCATTTTTGTCTCAATAATTCACGTAAGGTCGTAAGAAAATGTTTTGTTGTATTTTTATAGTAAGACTTTTGATAAATAAGGGCTAAATGCAAAGAGAGACTGAAGTGAGATCGCTGCTTTGTTGCTTTGTAAAGCCTGAAAAACCACAATCAAGGCTAATAAAGGTGGAATAAAAACAAAAGAATAATGATAAAAGAATAATGCGGATAATGTGTCATACTTGGCGGAGGTGTGAAAGAACCGTTTGGTGAGAACAATACAATCATGATTCGGGCAGTTTTCAACAGTGAAACATACACAAAGAGCACAGGAATGTTTACATGTGAGATCTTACAGAGATGACAAGGGCCATAAATCAATCTGATTAGCCTTCTCTAAAAACACACATGACATGGCCTTAGAAAATATTTCATAAAATTCACAGTTTTACAGATTCGATTATGAAATTTTTTATGAAGTCTTGGAAGACTTGTGGCCTTAGCTACACTGTGTTTTCAAACTCATTTCCTACATCAACATTTTTTAAAATACATTTAAAACATATGGTTGTAATATTTTTATTTTTGTTTTTATGTTTGAGCTTATATATCTCTATTATCATAACAGTCTGAGTGATTCTGATTCCTGAACAGTAAACTTTAAAGTGTCAGCTTTGTGAACAAAGGTTGATTTTGTATCTAGTCAGAAAGAATCATGAGCAGAAACCTTTTTATTTTGGGTATGTAATTTCGGTCTCCATGCCAAAAAAGGGGGGTTACTAGTAAGGGGTTAAATGGTTTCAATCATATTTGTCAGACAGAAGTTTTTCTGTTCACCTTGGTGAATTTTCATCATCTGCCCACCCTCTATTTTGTGGCATCCCTCAAGGGTCAGTATTGGACCCTATGTTGTTTTCTTTGTATATGCTGCCCTTGGGGTATATTTTTAGAAAACACAATATCACTTTTCACTGTTAAGCAGATGATGTACAGATTTATTTGCCTGTCAAAACTAATAACAAAGCTTTGTTTCTGTCATTACTGAATTGCCTGAAAGATTTAAAAATATGGTTGGATCAGAACTTTCTTTGTCTTAATGAAAATAAGACTGAGATTGTTGTGTTTGTTTGTCCTGGGGATTTAAGTGCTTGTGTAGATGCACTTGGTAATTTAGGGTTATATGTTTGTCCATTTACCAAGAATATCAGTGTGATTTTTGACAGTGCTTTTAAATTTGAAAAAAAAGATAAGTTCTGTTGGAAAACATGCAGCACAATGGACATATTTAAAAGAAGATCACCAATTTCTGTAAAACTATTGTTCCTGAACAGAGACTGGCAGTATATCTAAGGTATGGACACACAAGTACCAAACTGTGGTGATGAAAAGGTGCACGCCAGGCATTAAAACCAGCATACAGTTTTCGCTTTCACTTCTACAGTGGCTGAGTTTTCAAAACACCTCTTAAAATGCTTGCAAGGGATGCAACCCTATCCAAATTTATTTTAAAAGGATGAAAGTTTCGGAAGCAGTGTGTAAACATGACTGACACAGCTTGAGGTCATGTTTATTTCTTAATGTGTGAAAAAATCAGATGAAAATTTTCTGATTCGGTGTGCAGTGACCTTTTAGGTTTCTAAAATTAAGAACTGTGATCAGAGAAAGAGCACATGGTGATTAGATCAGTCTTTGATCAATGGACTGCTGAAGTCAAGTTGTCACTGTTAGTAAACCGTGATCTCTGGGTTTTGCACTTTGTGTGTGAAGTCTGTGTTACGCGTCAGCACTGATTAGCTTGTGGGCGTCTCAGTTAATTGTCATCAGCAGCAGCTGTCACTCATTACTCATCCCTATGTGGCATTTCGCGGTATTACGGCAGCTCTTAACTTTGTAAATTACTATTACAAAAAAATTACGACTACGCCATCCAGAACCAACTCTGGGAAAAGCCCAAAGGGCACAGGTTCAATTTCTCAGAAAATGACCAAGAGGCATGGGTACCTTGTATAAAACTTGTACATCTTTATTTAACAAACAATTTTAAAAAAGGAGGGTATCATTCAATGAATCACACATAACCGCAAGGAGATTCCACACAGCAAGCAGCACCACCTGCTGCAAAACAAACAAGAGAAGAAAAACAAACACCACAACAAAAGAGCTGGGGCATACTACTATGGCGGCAGGCTTGACACCGGGCTTCAAGAATGCCCGTAATAGTAATAATAGTAATAATGATAACCACACACGTGCCTCAAACCACTCACACCCTCCAAAGGATTCACGGCAACTCCACTCTAGTGAACAGTGAGATAACCACACGGAAAGGGTCAGCCTGCCCTCTCCAGGCCCCAGCTCCAGTACAAGAAAAATAAGAAAAGGTTACAGCAAAAAAGAAATGTCAACGAAAAAACACACACACACAAAAAAATACAAAACAAATGAAAATAAAATACAAAAAAGACAAAATAGGCGTTAGCAAATGCAAAGATAACTTAACAGATGCAAAGCATGCATTTAACAAAAGCAAAGCGAATTTTAATAACAGAAGAAAAATGAAAACACAAGAGAATAGGGAACAAAATGTTTAAACAAACTCAATACATACAACCCAAATCATTAAACAAAACAGAATTAAAGCAAAATGGAAGTGTTGAAGGTGCCAGCCATGCTGAAATCAAGTTGTTACTGGGAGTGAAACAAGCCCACTCACAGAATGATTTCACTTCCTAAAACACATAAAATAATTATAGCCCCATTTACCTTCATGAGGGCAAAAGGGAAATAGGAGGTTATACATACCAAATCGTGCAAAACACATCATCCTTCCGGCAGCCACACCTCTATTCGATCACATTCTGAAGGCAGAATTCACCCACAAAGTCATCACATGCAGTTCGCACGTACAGCTGAGCGCAACGGCAAAGCAACGGTTGTTAATCTATGCGTGCAGCATGCACTCACCCGAACGCCGCATGCACTCACCCGAACGCCAACTCAACCGAAGTTACTGTTAGCAAACAACAAACATAACAAAAAGACTTTTAGCATCTACCACACAGAAAACCATGGAGAAAACACCCATACATACCCCTTGTGCAACTCAACGAGACGCCGGAAGTGAGATCGCCAGATATGACGCAATACTCATTTTACCAAACCGCTCACATTATGGTAGAAAAGGACCGCCGCAATAATTTGCGTTTCAACACAATCTACCCCCTTTTTTTTTCCAACTTCGCCCCTGATGATGAAATGACTGGCAACTCAATTCCAAGGCCTAAAATAGCAACTATAGAATTAGATGCGGGAGGAATAGAAAGCGATGCACTTACTGCACGGGGGAGATGGTACGGATTGGGATGGCGACCGGCTGTTACCCGCCCTGTTCGTCTTGGCAAAGTATCGCCAATCTCCATTTCCCCTGCCACCGCAGGAACCAAAGGGTGTACGTCTACCCCCGGATCACCACAATGAACTGGGCCCCCAACCAAGTGAGGGGGTGCACCCAATAACTGAGGGCCAGTTTGCAAAGGCAGAACTACAGCCTCAAATGCTTTTTTCGCTTCCGTCTTCGCTACCGTTCGGACATTCTAGATTGTGATTCTTGAAACAAAGTTACTTTCTGGATTGTCACAAGTTTCTCGTATTGCTGCCATAGCTTCCTCTACTCCAGATTCGACTATGACAAGGCTTGTAAATACTGGTATTCTACCACCCCCTATACATCTGGAGAACAGATTCGAAGCATTACTAAATGTGGGCGAGGAATCCCCAAATGTATTTAAACATGGATCTCATCAGCCAGCAGCTAACATCGCTACTAACAGGTGCTCAAGGACGAGGAGACAGCGGCTTTCAGCTCAGAGCGCAGCCGAGCCAAGGACTCTGATAGTGGGTGACTCTGTTATCAGAAACATCCGTAGCAGGACTACAACAACATGCTGCCTTCCTCAAGCAACGGTCTCTGATGTGAACAAGGAACTTCAGAACATTCTGATGAAGCACAAGACTGAATTATCATCCATGTGGGGAAGAATGATATTCGGAAAGAGCAGTCAGAACTCCTTAAGAAGGACTTAATTTAACTCTTTGAAACACTTCAAAGACTCAAAGTTCAGTAGTTCATCAGTGGACCACTCCCAGCAAGGGGAACAAATATGTTTTCACGGTTGCTTGGGCTGAACATATGGCTACAAATATCTTGTAATATAAAAGGAGTGAATTTCATAGACAACTTCTATCTTTTCTGGGGCCATAGACAATTGTTTAAACCGGATGGCCTCCATCCAAACAAACTCAGTCCATTCAGCACACACACACTGGGTCCGAGTCATCATGTGGTTGACATATCCCACAAGGACACTAATAACACAATGCAGCCAAAACAATCACTGCTGATAGACACTATCCCTGCTGAGCCCTGCCCACAGAGCTCCTCACAGACTGACTGTGATGTATCAAAACAGCTACAATATTCACCACCCAAGGACAACTTTCTGGAAAACAGCCAGGGAAGCCAGGAAAACATATCACAGCCACTGGAAACACCAGGGACACAGCCCATCTCACCAGACACATTATCTCTCTCTCCATTATCTCCACTTCTGTGCTTCTCACAGAAAATGGAGGAATTGGTGTATGTTGGGACTAAACTCTCCCACTCATTCACGGCTAGCCTGCAGATATCAACAAAAAAACGGCGGGCTCCCCAACCACCAAAGCCTGTGGTCCGTGCTCCTGCGAGAGCTCTTCGACCACTGCCTCAACGCCAGGGCCCAAACCCTCTATCTGCTGAAGGTGAACCAAAAACAACTGATAGCAGCTCTCAGTGATATGTGTCGGGTCCCCGCTATAATAACAGCAACATTCACAAATGCTTACAGATCAAGCGGAAACCCAGTGTGCCTGTAGCTTTCTCTATTTCAGTTTTATCACGTGATAGAAAGTCTAAGGTCTTCTCAAGCCGAAGGGGCAAACTCATCTAATCTGCCGCCTATTATGCATCAAACTAAGATTGATGTAAAGACACAAAGTACTGCCATCAACTTAGCACTTTTAAACATTCGCTCACTTAAAAATAAATCATTTCTAATCAATGACTTTATAACCACAAACAATCTGGATTTTATGTTTCTAAATGAAACATGGCTTGAAGACAGCTGCAGTGCAACAGTCCTTAATGAAGCAGCCCCTCCTAACTTCACTTACATGAGTGTTTGCCGGACTGTTAGGAGAGTTGGGGGAGTAGCTGCTCTATTTAAAGATGTCTATCAATGCAAGCAAGTGTCATTTGGTCAGTACTTGTCTTTCGAATATCTAGGGGTTGTGCTGAAAGGTGCTCCACGCATTCTGTTTATTATTATTTACAGGCCTCCAAAATACTCTCCAGCCTTTGTTGAAGAGGTCACAGAAATGTTATCAATAATTTCCTCAGAGTTTGACTGTTTTGCAATTGCAGGGGATTTTAATATTCACATAGATAATGCAGAAAACAAAACTACAAAAGAAATGATAACTGTTCTAAACACTTTTGACCTGATTCAGCATGTGCATGGACCCACACACAAAGGTGGACACACTCTAAACTTAATCATCAGTAGGGGTCTAAACATTTCATCCATTGTTATTAAGGGCGTAGCACTCTCTGATCACTTCTGTATTTTCTTTGATATATTGATCTCCGCTACCACTGAATCTAGATCTGTCTCTGTCAGGAGATGCATAAACGAGAACACAAGTGTACTATTTATGGAGGCTATATCTTTAACACCAAGCATTTCTGCAGACTCTGTTGATCTTCTCCTTGATTCCTTCAACTCAAAAGTTAAGAGTGTTATTGATGATATTGCACCAATAATAGTCAGTAAGAAAACAAACAGACAGAAATCAGTTTGGAGAAGATCAACAGCAGTTCAGACTATGAAAAGACAATGCAGAAAATCCGAGCGGATGTGGAGGAAGACGAAACTTGAAATTCACTATAGCACCTATAAAGACAGCCTTCATGATTTTAATGTGAAACTAGCCACAGCTAGACAGAATTTCTTCTCAAACCTTATAAACAGTAGCTTAAATAACACTCATACTCTTTTTGCCACTGTTGAGAGACTAACAAACTCCCCAAGTCAGATTCCCAGTGATATGCTCTCAGACAGCAAATGCAATGAGTTTGCTTCTTTCTTTTCTGAGACGATCATAAATATCAGGAAGGCGATTAGCACATCCTCAAGTAATGCAGAGGTCAGACAGATTCGGCCACAATATCAAAAAGATGTCAAGATGTATTTTTGAAACAATTGATAGAAAAATTCTGGAAGACATAGTGAAGCAACTAAAATCGTCAACCTGTTGTCTTGACACACTTCCCACATCTTTTTTCAAAAGTGTGCTTGACTGCTTAAAAGCAGATCTCTTAGAAGTGGTGAATGCCTAACTTCTTTCTGGGACATTTCCAAACTCCCTAAAAACTGCAGTTGTTAAGCCCCTCCTGAAAAACACCAATCTTGATAACACAATTTTGAGCAATTTTAGACCAATATCTAATCTTCCTTTTATAGGCAAAATTATAGAAAAGGTAGTTTTTAATCAGCTGAACAAATACTTAAACTAAAATGGATACCTGGACGATTTTCAATCTGCTTTTCGACCGCATCACAGCACAGAGACGGCACTCATTAAGATAATAAATGATATTCGCTCAAACTGTGACTCTGGCAAAATATCGGTGTTGGTATTGCTAGATCTCAGTGCTGCGTTTGACACTGTCGATCATAACATACTACTAGAGAGACTGGGTTGGGCTTTCTGGGATGGTACTCAAATGGTTCAGGTCATACTTAGAAGGGAGAGGCTATTATGTGAGTCTAGGAGAGCATAAGTCTAAGTGGACGTCCATGACATGTCCCACAAGGCTCAATTCTTGCACCACTCTTGTTTAGCCTGTATATGCTTCCACTAAGTCAAATAATGAGAAAGAACCAAATTGCCTACCACAGCTATGCTGATGATACCCAGATTTACCTAGCCTTATCTCCAAATGACTACAGCCCCATTGACTCCCTCTGCCAATGCATTGATGAAATTAATAGTTGGATGTGCCAGAACTATCTTCAGTTAAATAAGGAAAAAACTGAAGTCATTGCATTTGGAAACAAAGATGAAGTGTTAAAGGTGAATGCATACCTAGACTCTAGGGGTCAAACAACTAAAAATCAAGTCAAGAATCTTGGTGTGACTCTGGAAACAGACCTTAGTTTCAGTAGCCATGTCAAAGCAGTAACTAAATCAGCATACTATCATTTAAAAAATATTGCAAAAATTAGATGTTTTGTTTCCAGTCAAGACTTGGAGAAACTTGTCCATGCCTTTATCACCAGCAGGGTGGACTACAGTAATGGGCTCCTCACTGGTCTTCCCAAAAAGACCATTAGACAGCTGCAGCTCATCCAGAACGTTGCTGCCAGGATTCTGACTAGAACCAGAAAATCTGAGCATATCACACCAGTCCTCCGGTCCTTACACTGGCTTCCAGTTACATTTAGGATTGATTTTAAAGTACTTTTACTCGTATATAAGTCACTAAATGATCTAGGATCGAAATATATTGCAGATATGTTCACTGAATATAAACCTAACAGAGCACTCAGGTCACTAGGATCAAGTCAGTTAGAAATACCAAGGGTTCACACAAAACAAGGGGAGTCTGCCTTTAGCTACTATGCTGCCCGCAGTTGGAATCAGCTTCCAGAAGAGATCAGATGTGCTAAAACACTAGTCACATTTAAATCTAGACTCTGTGCATTTATTGAATGAGCACTGTGCAATGTCCGAACTGACTGCATTATATTTTCACTGTTTTTATTTTATTGTATTTTTTAATGTAAAATCATTTTATAACTGTTTTTAAATGTTTTGATCACTTTAAAAGTTTTAAAATTGCTTGTTTTATTTTTATTATTTTTCTTCATGATTATTTTACTTTCTTTTATGTAAAGCACTTTGAATTACCATTGTGTATGAAATGTGCTATATAAATAAACTTGCCTTGCCTTGCCTTACTTTTTCTTCCTCCTGCGAGCAGTCCTCTGGGATATCCACCAGCTCCCCCGAAGGGACACGGCTCGAAGGGACCCTATGGGCCCGACTCTTAAGCAACGAGCGATGTACGGTATTCACCTTACTCAACTCGTCAATGGGAGCAATGGAATAGACAGCACCCCCTGCTGGAGGAGCGCACACAATCTGGTAAACTACCAGGAACCAAAGATCCTGAATCTTATGAATCAGAATCAGAATCAGAATCAGAATGAGCTTTATTGCCAGGTATGTTTACACATACGAGGAATTTGTTTTCGTGATAGAAGCTCCGCAGTACAACAGAATGACAGCGACAGAACATAAAACACATAATAAAAGAATAAAAAATACAAATATGTAGACAGTGAATGACAATATACAAATGACAATTGTAGGCAGGTATATTACAAAGTGAAGTTATGTATGTACATATATATTGTGTGCAAGATTTAAGTGTATACTAAGTATGTGTGTTAGATAAATAAAGTGTGTGTGTATATAAATATAAAGTGTAGTGTGTTCGCC
The DNA here is from genome assembly GCF_003368295.1 of Carassius auratus. NCBI lineage: Eukaryota > Metazoa > Chordata > Actinopteri > Cypriniformes > Cyprinidae > Carassius > Carassius auratus. The sequence goes on from NC_039270.1 coordinate 1,193,226, forward strand.
ATTATTGTCAGCTGTTCATAAGATGGATTGCCTGAGGGAAGAAACTGGTCCTGTGTCTGGTCGTTCTAGTGCTCAGTGCTCTGTAGCGTCGACCAGATGGCAACAGTTCAAAGAGGGAGTGTGCTGGATGTGAGGGGTCCAGAGTGATTTTGACAGCCCTTTTTCTCACTCTGGATAAGTACAGTTCTTGAATAGATGGGAGAGTTGAACCGATGATTCGCTCAGCAGTCCGGACTACTCTCTGTAGTCTTCTGAGGTCAGATTTAGAAGCTGAGCTGAACCAGACAGTTACTGAAGTGCAGAGGATGGATTCAATGATGGTGGAGTAGAACTGTTTCAGCAGCTCCTGTGGCAGGTTTAACTTCCTCAGCTGGCGGAGAAAGTACAACCTCTGCTGGGCCTTTTTTACGATGGAGTCAATGTGAATGTCCCACTTCAGGTCCTGAGAGATGGTGGTTCCCAGGAACCTGAATGACTCCACTGCAGTCACAGGGCTGTTCATGATGGTGAGTGGGGGGAGTGCAGGGGGGTTTCTCCTGAAGTCCACGATCATCTCCACTGTTTTGAGGGTGTTAAGCTCCAGGTTTTTGAGACTGCACCAGACAGCCAGCTCTTTTACCTCCTGTCTGTAAGCAGACTCGTCACCGTCCTGAATGAGGCCGATGAGTGTGGTGTCATCTGCAAACTTCAGGAGCTTGACAGAGGGGTCCTTAGATGTGCAATCGTTGGTGTACAGGGAGAAGAGCAGTGGTGAGAGTACACAGCCCTGGGGAGCTCCGGTGCTGATTGTACGGGTGCTGGATGTGTATTTTCCCAGCCTCACTAGCTGCTGCCTGTCTGTCAGGAAGCTGTTGATCCACTGACAGACGGAGGTGGGCACGGAGAGCTGATTTAGTTTGGGCAGGAGGAGGTTTGGGATGATCGTGTTGAAGGCCGAGCTGAAGTCCACAAACAGGATCCTCACATAAGTCCCCGGTCTGTCTAGGTGTTGCAGAACATAATGCAGTCCAATGTTTACTGCATCGTCCACAGACCTGTTTGCTCTGTAGGCAAACTGAAGAGGATCCAGCAAGGGCCCAGTGATGTCCTTCAGGTGGGCCAGCACCAGTTTTTCAAATGACTTCATGACTACAGACGTTAGAGCCACAGGCCTGTAGTCATTTAGTCCTGTAATTTTGGGTTTCTTAGGGATGGGGATGATGGTGGAACGTTTGAGGCATGAAGGGACTTCGCACAGCTCCAGCGATCTGTTGAAGATCTGTGTGAAGATGGGGGCCAGCTGGTCAGCACAGGATTTCAGACAGGCTGGTGTAACACAATCTGGGCCTGGTGCTTTTTTCCTTTTCTGCTTCCGGAAGACCTGGCGCACCGCATCCTCGCTGATCTGAATTGCAGGTGGGGGGGAGAGGGGGGATGCAGGAGGTGAGAATGGTGAGAGTGCTTGATTGGAGAGCTGTTCAGGATGGGTTGCAGGAGCTGTTAATGGTGTGAACGGTAGTTTGGAGAGGCATTCAGGGCTGGTTGCAGGAGTTGTGAAGGGTGTGAATGTTTTTGTGGGGAGGCGTTCAGGGCAGGTGATGGGTGTTCTTTCAAACCTGCAGTAAAACTCGTTCAGATCGTCTGCCAGTCGTTGATTCTCTGATGCGGAGTCGTTGGAAGTGAACTGAGTCCTTATTTTTTCAGAATAATTCCTCTTTGCCACTTTGATCTCCTTTTCCAATGTGTATTTAGCCTGTTTATACAAGACATTGTCCCCCTTCACGTAAGCATCTTCTTTGGCCTGACGGAGCTGTCTGAGTTTTGCAGTGAACCACGGTTTGTCATTATTGTAAATTAGTTGAGTCTTTGTAGGAATACACATATCCTCACAGAAACTGATATATGATGTTACGGTCTCTGTGAGTTCATCCAGATCGGTGGCAGCAGCTTCAAAAACACTCCAATCAGTGAAGTCAAAACTAGATTGTAAATCCTGCTCTGCTTCATTAGTCCATCTTTTTACAGTCCTTGATACAGGTTTAGCTGATTTTAGTTTCTGCCTGTAGGACGGTATAAGATGAACCAGAAGGTAATCAGAACGTCCCAAAGCTGCTCGTGGAACAGAGTGAAATGCATCCTTTATTGTGGTGTAACAGTGATCCAATATATTACTGTCTCTTGTGGGACATGTAACATGCTGTTTGTATTTTGGCAGTTCACAGGACAGATTGGCTTTATTAAAGTCCCCGAGAATGATTAAAACAGAGTCAGGGTGTTGTTGTTCTGTCTCTGTGATCTGATCAGCGAGTTTCTGTAAAGCTGAGCTCACATGCGCTTGAGGATGGATGTAAACACTGACCAGAATGAACGAGTGAAACTCCCGCGGCGAATAGAACGGCTTGCAGTTAATGAAGAGTGTTTCGAGATTTGAGCAGCACGTCTTCTTTAACACAGTTACATCTGTACACCACCGTTCATTGATGTAAAAGCATGTCCCGCCGCCGCGCGATTTCCCAGTGGATTCTGATTCACGATCCGCTCTAAACAGCTGAAATCCCGGCAGATGGAGCGCGCTGTCCGGTATGGTGTCATTCAGCCAGGTTTCCGTGAAACACAGAGCAGCAGAGTGTGTGAAATCCTTATTAGTCCGAGAAAGCAGAAGGAGTTCGTCCGTTTTGTTGGGTAGAGAGCGGAGATTTGCCAGATGGATGCTAGGCAACGGCGTTCGAAATCCGCGCTTCCTGAGTCTGACGAGCGCTCCCGCTCGCTTCCCCCGTCTGCGCGTCCTGAAGCGCTTGATCAGCGCCGCCGCTCCTCCGATAACAACGTTCACTAAAACATCTGAATAATTGAAATCCGGAAAAACATCTTGTGGTGCGTTCTGCCGAATGTTCAGCAGTTCTTCCCTGGTGAAACTGATGGCAGGAATATAACTAAAGACAGGACAAACTAACAAAAACACAAAAACATATGCGGAGCTCGTCACGGAGGCAGCCATCCTGTATCGGCGCCAGCGACCTCTGTTACCATAGTCCTGAAGGTACACCCACTGGCCCTCTGCCAAAGGGGCACTATGGACAGATTGATCATGTTTTACCTTCCGATTTTCTGCCATGATCTTTAACCGTTCTTGTGCACCTTCAAATGCCACTGGCAACCTGGTCTCATGTTCCTGGACCCATTCATGCACCTTACCAGCCACTGGCTCCCATACTCTACCCAACAGAAAATCCACTGGCAACCGTGGTTCCTGCCCAAACATTAAAAAATGGGATTGAGGGGGAGTTTTATAACAAAAGAGGACTTGGGGCAAGCAGGCTATCCAATCTCTTTTTCTAGAGGGCGGCAATGCACGCAATAGATTGTGCAAGGTCCGGTTGAAGCGCTCACACTGGCCATTTCCGGCCGGATGGTACAGTGTCGTGCGAGACTTTTGTACATTATACAGGGAACAAAGCTGATGGATCAACAGGGACTCGAAATTACGCACCTGGTCAGAATGGAAACGACCTGGTACCCCAAACTTATAAAACCACTCAGTTACCAAGGCCTGCGCCACCGTCTCCACCTGCTGGTCCATCGTAGGAACAGCAAGTGTATATTTGCTGAAAACATCAGTAATCACCAGCACATTCTCAACTCCTGAACTTGATAGTTCCAACAGAATAAAGTCCATGGCCACGATTTCATTTGGCCTTGAAGCCAACAGGTGACCCATAAAACTGTGAGCTAGTGGCTGTAAATCTTTACTAGACTGGCATCTTTCACATTCCTGACACCAAGAAACAATGTCAGAAGTCATACCAGGTCAGTAGCACCGCTGCCGAACTAGTTCCCCTGTACGCTCTATACCCAATCTGTTGATGCAACTGGATGAGGACATCAACCTTCAGGGTGGTAGGCAACAGCAACTGTAGTACTTCCTCTCCCCCATTTGGGGAATACACCCTTCGATATAACACACCATCCCTTTCCACTAAACGGTCCCATTGTCGAAGCAACTTCAAGGCCAAGGCAGACATCAGCAGACGTTCTTCCCGCCCCGGGCAAACCTTCCGCCTCCAAAAAGGTGAAATCTCCGAAATAATGGGATCCACCAACTGCAAAGCACCAACTTCAGTTAATGAATGACACGGCAAAGCAGCTATCATTGCTTGTTGTACGTCTACAATCGGTCCTTCCTCCAAAACCTGCTGCAATGATGCAGGCTCTACCATGCCTGGAACTAGTCCACCCACTCCCACTTCCGGAGGAGTCTGCCGGGAAAGGGCGTCAGCGTTTGTATTACTTTTGCCAGATCTATAACGGATTTCAAAGTCAAAAACCGCCAGCTGGGCAGCCCAGCGCTGTTCCGTAGCCCCGAGCTTAGCAGTGGAGAGATTGCTAAGCGGGTTGTTATCAGTAAAAACCACACACCGAACTCCTAACAGGTATTCTCTAAATTTCTCTGTCATGGCCCACTTGAGCGCCAAAAAGGCCAATTTCATGGAGCTATAGTTAGACAGATTGCGCTCAGTGGGCCTCAGACTGCGACTAGCATAGGCAATGGATAGCACCTTACCATCCTGCTCTTGGGAAAGTACCTTTCCCAGTCCCCCCTGACTGGCATCCACCTCCAGTTTTACTCGGATCAGTGGCCACACCTGCCGCAGAGATCACATGGCCCAAATACCTCATCTGTGACTGCAAAAACACACACTTGTCCAACCGGGCCTTGAGGCCCTCCCGCTTTAGTCGACCCAGAACAACCTCATACCGTTCCACATTCCGCAAAATGCAGTCTTATGCCTATCACCCTCAGTAACTGGGACTTGGTTATACCCGCTGGTTAGATCCAAAGTGGAAAACCAGCGGGCACCCGTTAACGTATCCAGTGAATCCTCGATGCGCGGCAATGGGAATGCATCTTTTCTAGTTTTGGAGTTCAGCTGACGGTAGTCCACGCACATGCGCAGATTCCTGTTTTTCTTCTTAACAAGAACGATTGGAGAGGCATATGTACTACAACTTTCCCGAATTACTTGCGACTCCAAAAGCTGATTGATATGCACCCTAACTACTTCGTATTCGGATGGAGGTTTGCGCCGGTAATGCTGTCGAACTGGAGTGTCATCCCGGAGAGGGATGTCATGGGACAGGAGATCTGTACACTCACCGCTCACTGCACCGCCTGTCCCCCTGGAGACCTCCCAGGACCACTTCCAGCCAGAGCCGTGACTTCCAGTGCCAGAGAATTATTCCGGTGAGCCAAACTTTTGCAAGACTTTCCTAAACAAGTGTTCCATGCACTTTGCATTACAGCCCCGCACCTTCGCGACAGAGGAGTCCAAGGTTGCATTTACACTTACCTTACTGTCTGGCAAAGCCACCTTATGGGGGACGGCGGTGTGGGAGAATCAACATCTGTGTTGCGCCTCGTTCCACACCCTCTCAGACAACATACAGGTCTTCAATCGGGCCGCGGCTGGCAGGGAAGCCGCCCACCAGCTCTCAGACCTGCGACAGGGAAGATCTTTTGTCACAGACTATTCCATCCACTTCCGCACCCTGGTGGCCGCGTGCCAGTGGAACGAGGTGGTGCAGTGGAATCGATTCCTGCATGGACTGGCCGACCGTGTTCAGAAAGAGATCTACCTCCTCGAGTTGCCCCCAACGCTCAACGGCTTAATTGACCTGGCTTTTCGAGTTGATGCTCAGATTAACCGCCCGGTAGACAAGTCAGTCCTACACGCCATCCCATCTCTCCGGAAAGGGGCCACTCGAGTTGAGTTCATAAGAATTTAGAATATATTAGAAATGCCAAAAGACAATTGCAGGCAGGCTCGATGGGCACTTTTTTTTCGGTCATTTTTATTTCACTCTTATCGTACCACCCGGGTTCCAAAAATGTCAAACCCGATTCTTTGTCACGTCTTTTTGATCACATCCGCCTGCCCCCGAGTGTATTTTACCTGAGAAAATAGTCGTCTCAGCACTCGTATGGGCGGTCGAGTCGAAGGTCATGACGGCCTTATAAACTGGTTATGCCTCTGCCCAGTTGCCCACCGAATTGTTTATTTGTGCCGGAGGAGATACAGTCCGAAGTCATTCAGTGGGGTCACTGCTCTAACGTTGCTTGTCATTCTGGGATAAGCCGAACCAATGGGTTAGTTAAACAACGATTCTGGTGGTCACTTATGGCTTTTGACATCCACGATTTTCTTTTGGATTGCTCAGTTTGCGCTAGTGGTAAGTCATCTAACCGACCTCCTGATGGGCTCCTTCAACCGCTGTCTGTCCCTTCGAGACCCTGGACCCACATCGCACTAGATTTTGTTACCGCCCTCCTGCCCTCTAATGGCATTACGGTCATTTTGACCGTAGTGGACATGTTCTTGAAAGCGGAATATTTCATTCCCTTGCCCAAATTACCGACAGTCAAGGAGACAGGGATCACTGTCCTAGATCACATCTTTCGGCTTCATGGCCTCCGGGTAGACATGGTTTCTGACAGGGGATCCCAATTTATATCCAAATTTTGGAAAGAATTGTTGCTAAAAAGTTGTTGCGAAAAGTTGCTAGGAGCGTCGGTTAGCCTCTCTTTGGGTTATCATCCTCAGAGTAACAGGGAGTCTGAGCAAACCAAGAGTCTCCAAGAATCCTTCCCAACCCAATCCAACCCAGCCCTCTATGGTGGAGTATGCTCACAATTCGTTACCAGTGTCAGCCACGGGCCTCTCTCCGTTTCAGTGCAGCTTAGGTTACCAGCCACCAGTTTTTCCTAGTCTGGAATCTAAAGTCACGGTCCCCTTCACGCGTTTGTCCAGAGGTGCCACCGCACATGGACCAGAGCCCGCAAAACTCTGCTCCGGGTGAGGGAGTGCACTAAGGCAAAGGCCGATTGCCACCGGTCAAAGCCTCCTGTTTATGTCGTGGGTCAAAAAGTGTGGATTCCAGTACCTGGTGGACTGGGAAGTTTATGGTCCGGAGGAGACGAGTTGGGTACCTGCTAGGGACATACTGGATCACTCCCTTATTGATCAGCAGGTAGGCCCTTCTAGGAACTCCAGGAGGCGTTCTTAGAGTGGGGGGGTACTGTCACGGTAGGTAAACCGTGATCTCTGGGTTTTGCACTTTGTGGGTAAAATCAGTGTGTTGCGCGTCAGCATTAGCTTGTGGGGGTCTCCGTTAATTGTCATCAGCAGCAGCTGTCACTCATTACTCATCCCCAAATAATGGCTTGTCTTACGTCTTGTGTTTGTGAGAGCGTTGTTTCATGTTTGTTAACCATGCCTTGCTTTCTGTGTGTTCTGCGTTTGGATGTCCGTGTCTTCCCCCGGAACCCCTTCCACTCTTCGCAACCACCTTCAAGCAACACATCTTACCTTCGGCTCGCTTCCTCGCAGTTCCTGTGCCACCCTCTCCTGCAGCCAACTCACCTCCGCCTTCTGGACTCATCATTTCCCTCCACCATCTTGGAAAGTATCTTCATCCCAGCATTATTTGTGTTCCAGTTTTGTATTTGTCTTTGCATTATCTCATTAAATATTGTTAACTCGCACTTCCTTCCAGCTCCTCTTTCACCCAGTCATCACATACGTTTGAGGGATAATAAAGCAATTCCTGAGCAGAGGTTGTGCAGAAATGAGTTTTTCCAAAAAATAATACAATTTCTTGTGTTTTATACATATACTCTGCCATGTTCAGTATATTATATATTTTAGTTATCCATTAAGTAAGAATATAATTTATTTATTTTTATTTTTTATTGTTTTTATTCCATGCACTGTTGATATAAGATGTTGCATGTGGGGGAAATAACATTCAAACTCCATCAGCAACATTTGTGGCATGATATCACCACAGAAATAAATGTCAACTCATTCTTAAGTTAAACCAGTAAACATTAAATTATGCCCTATTTCAACAATATATGTCAACATTACTTGCTGATTTTGTCTTTGTAAATTTACATCCAGATCCACATGGATACTAGAAAGTGCTGTGGCATTTCTATATCAATTTTAAAAAGATTAGTTATTTTATGTTGTGCTCAACATTGTGCCACAAACCTCATAAATAGAGTTAAACATCTATTGAACCCGGAACATTCCTTTAAATATGATTAATAATTAACTTTTTTATCTGAAGCACTATAAATTAAGCACAAAGGCCAGTAGATCAGGACACTATAAAAAGAGCATGAGGGTCTGTGAGGAAGACAGAACCAGAGCTGAACATTGGTGAAGAATGAAGTGTTTGTTATGTACACTGCTGCTGCTGGAAACCTTTGTGTTTGTGGTACAGCAGCAGATAGATGGAGGACTCGCTGAGAATGAGATCCATCAACAGCTCAGCACTGAGGACAGAAGACAGTATCCAGCTCAGACAGACCCTTGGAGAGATGATGCTTCAGCTGGTAGCCAACAATACTGCCATCTGAGTTTCCCTGACATCCACGCAGCACTGAGAGAACTGACCGCCACCGTCACAGAGCAGAAAGCCAACATCAGAGATTTAGAGACACGACTGAGGAACTCAGAAAAAACTGCAGAACAACAGACAGTCATTCTGGAAGAGCTGAACAAGAAAAATGATGGTACCTCATTAAAACCTTCACTCTTTTATCGATGATACTCAGAGTAAAACACAATCATAATACACTGCATAATGTCAAATTGAGTGTGAACTGTTATCTCTCTGCTATAATTAGCCTTAGAAACACGACTGAGGGACTCGGAGAAAACTGCAGAACAACAGACAGTCATCTTGGAAGAGTTGAACAAGAAAACTGATGGTATCGTACCAGCACATTCGCTCTTTTATCAGTTTTTCACAGAGGAAGATACCAATGTCAATTCACCAATTGAATACTTACTGTGTAGACCATGTTATCTTTGTCTGTTATAATAAGCATTTTAAACATTTTCACAGACATGTCTAATCTAACTGAAAGTCAAGTGGAGGAGCTGAGAAAGGAAAACAGAGGTAAAACTGATTGAATTCTATTAAGATCGCTGTGTGCATTCTCAGTGTAAAACGGTAATATATCACAATATTTCTGTTTATGTTTCTCAATCACAGACAGAGAGATAGCATTTTCAGCTGCATTGATGGAGTCTGGCAGTGGACATATCGGTCCTTTCACCACTGAAATCACACTAACCTACAGGAATGTCTTCACAAACATAGGGAACGCCTACAACCCATTTACAGGTAATTATCAATGACAAAACTCAATAGTAATGAGAATCCTTCTGTTTCATTTAAACCTCTCTGCAGTTGTGTAATGTGAACAAGAGAATCAAATGTCTGACGTGTTTTAAAACTATTACACTGTGCACAGCTGATTCTCTTCTTTATCTTTGTTATCTACTTTAGGTATTTTCACTGCCCCACTGAAAGGAGCGTACATGTTCAGCTTCTCTATCTTTGGTCATACTACTTCCTCAACTCCATCAACTGTCTCCATTGTGAAGAACGGAGAGAGGGTGGTTGTAGCACATGCTCATCAGAATCAGGGTGCTGTAAACTCCTCAAAAGGAGTCGTGTTGATTCTGGAGGTTGGAGATGTTGTCTATGTGAGACTTTGGTCAGGAAGGAGGATATTTGATGAACAGGATAAACACAACACTTTCAGTGGTTATCTACTATATCCCTTAAGATAACAGGAGCTTTGCAGAATGTGATTTCAGTAAAACCAAAGCTTTAGCGTATGATTTAACACGAAAATCAATAAGGATTATTAACATAAGAACCGGTATTTGCAATAGATGACTGTATGAAAGTCAGTATATAAGCTATACTCATAAGTTCTCAGCTGTCGATGCATGTCACTTTGTATAAAGAGTTTCAGCACAGGACCCATGAATATCACATGTGACTCAAAGTGATTTTTTAAAGTAGCAAGATAGATATCTGATAAATAATAGATTTTTAAGTTTAGCTTATAAATAATCTTTGTTCTGTATCTCTTCATCTTACATTAATAAGACAATAAAGACATTATTGTTCCATTTTCATTTTCTCATGTTCTCAGATATTTTCAGTAGTACAATAATATGTTAGATCATCAATGCTTGCTTTGAAGTCATGATAGCATATGGATATACAACAAGAAATTTCAGTGACATGATTTAGTCTTCAAGTTATTTATAGTCTTTGTCTCTAAGTCCATTAGTCAATTGTTAAAAACAAACAAAGAAGTTTGTTTTTCAGTCACAAACTTCTTATTCTTATCAAAAGCTCATTGTACATTGATCTCAAGTCTCAAACCAGGCTTCAGACAAGGACTCAGATATCTCGTTTCCATCGAGCTGTACGCTTCAGTACAGTATGGTATACAATTATTTAAGTACCATACCACTTTTTTGGGTTTCTTTAAAAAAAAAATGTAACCTTTATTCTTACAGGCAAGTCATTAAGAACAGCGATTTTCATCTGATCTTGAGCCAAATTCTGACTTGTGCGACTCTTTTTCAGGTCGGGCCGATTAAGAGCATCGTCATGCGTGGTTTGTCGTGCAGTGTTCGTGCAGAAGGGGAAACTTCAATACAGTATCGCTTCAATAGTGCGATACCTCACGAGTGGTGACCAAAATTTCTGACATGTCAGAAATCCATCCGACCAACCGATTGCCGGTCGGGAGAGGTTAATCGCCTCTTGTTTCCCCTTCTGCACGAACACTACACGACAAACCACGCATTATGTTAATTTTGCAATGTTAATTTTGTTTACGAGAACTTTTTGTCATTACTTTCATCAACGACATTTTACACTTTTATAATGACAGCATTTTTATAACCATTTTGGTCACATTTGGTCGGGGGAAAATTTTTTTTTTATTAATATGCACAAGGGAGAGAGTGCAAGACAGTGTAGGTGAGTGGGCGGGGCTCTCTCTCTCTTTTGTAACTGGTCTTTTTAAATTTTTCTGTATGAAAAAATAAGTCATATCATAAATGATAGGAAACCCAGCAACAACGATTATCAGTTTCTCCTCCATTTTCTCGGAACTAATGTTATGATAGGAACGAAAGTTTACATCTTATGTTTCTCCGAAATTAGCCAGCGCGAAGGACGTCTATATTCTGATTGGTTGCTGCCGTTTTGCCACTGCTTGCCGCTGAACCGCGTCATAGCTCATAGATGATCCGAAAAGTGACAGTGGGTAATAAACCTAATGCGGTATGTGTCCTTAATATTGATCAAGCAACAAAAGAAAAATAAAAGCATTCACTAAGGATTAATTATATTTTATTATTTTAAATATGTCTGCTTGAAGGAATAAAGAATGATGTATGCAAATAGTTATAAAGAATGCATATATCATTAAGTGAAAAAAGACTTTTCTACTTTAGGAAAAGTGGTTTTATTTAATTTTAATATAAGTCACAGTAGTTAAATCTGTATCTGTATTGCATGTTCAATCTTTAAAATCAATTATATTAACAGGTAAATAGATGTTTTTAACAAAGTAATGTTTTTAACATAGTAAAGTTTTTTTTGTCCGGGAGTATATGGGTTTGGACATTTTAGAGACATAAAAAATTAATGCATTACAATTTAACTAAACCCATTATATTTTATTTGATTAAATAAAATAAAATCTTATTGTATTTCAACGACTAAAACTAGACTAAAACTAAAACAATTCAGATGAATAAAATATGACTAAAACTAAATGCCGTTTTACTCAAAAGACTATGACTAAAACTAAATCAAAATTTGCTGTCAAAATTAACATTGTTATCTGATTTTTTTATGTATATCTTGTCATAAGAAATGAGCGAAATGAAAACGAACACGTAATGAAACAAGACCCATTGGTGTCTGGTTTAACGTTAATGAGTGATCGAAACACCTGCTCTGGCGGATCATTTAACATTGACTAATGCAGTAGGAGTTGGCCTTAACAAACATTTATGATCATAAAAAAGGAGCCCAGCATTTAATATATATTGACAATTTTTTTTCAAAATGAGCGAGCTTAAAGAGGAGGATTCTGTTTATATAAGACACTTTGACTCAGGTCTGAGGTGCAAATGGAGCTGGGCCTGGCTAAAGATTGAGGTCAAGAACGAGGTGAAGGGAGTTCAGCACAGCTTCCCGCTGTCACAGCATTTTAAAAAAATTGACAAGGCGGGGTATTCAAAATGCAGCCTTTGCTCTAAAGAAATAAACTACAGCAACAAGGGCTCTCATGCGCTTTCGGCACACTGCCAAACAGAGGTGCACCGTCAAAAAGTGTGCACTGTAATGACTACAGCCAGTGTCCTTCCAGTCTCAAGTCAAAGTGCTCCCAAGGCGGGGCCTGAAGCCATGAGGGTGCCTGTACCTACATGTCAGCGGGTTGCTAATGCAGAGGTGTGTTTTATAAATTAAATAGGCTTGTAGTTTTCTGTGTCACTATATAATTTAATAACTACTATTTCACTGTTGACCGGTTGGTTACTTGACATTTGCCAGTAAGCTATTTTCAGGCTACATAAAAGAAGGCTACATTACCAGGACAATTTGTATGTAGTGTACATGGTGTGTTTATTCAATTGTACTAGAGTTGAACTAGACACAATAAAATTCTCAGGGTTATAATAAAAGGCAGGCTTTTTGCAAAAGTTTTGCTTATGAAAATCTAATAATGTTTTCTTTGTCTAGGCGATGGTTCTCACTACTCTTGCAGAACATACACTTCCTTTTACATTTGCACCAGTGATGATGAAGCTGGCCCAAACGCTGGCTACAGATAAAGTAACTCGGAGTGGGTTGAAGCGGTCACGCACAGCAGCAGCATGGATTGGGATTTACATTTTGGGAGAGGATAATTTTCCATCAACCTCGACAAGAGTATGAACAATGGTGGGAAAAAAAAGTGCTTTCCATCCTGGTCAGCTACTTCCACCCAGACAAGACGACGGTTGATGTGGAACACCTAGGCTCTTTAGAGGTTTGGAAGGTTAGCGCTCTCAAGCTAGAAAAGTTGCTAGTGAAGTTCTTTAAAGATAACAACATCCCATGGTTCAACCTTGTAAGCATGCTGATGGACTCCTGCGCTGTTATGCGAGTGGGGCAGAAGGATAATCAATTCAGCGTGGCACATCCACAACACCCTGTGAGTAATTTAAATTGTGTACTGAAATTTTGTTGGAACGGCTGTACTGCGTTTGAGCTCCGTCACTATATTCTTTTCATTGACTATTTTTAACTTAAAAATCAATTTTATACATCATCGTTTCAGTTTATATAACGTGTGAATATATTCTCTATTGTATTTTACAACAAAAACAATCAGAGCGCCTCGCTATCACTAGTTTTATTTTGATCTCCCGGGTCCGCTATTAGCTTTTAGCCAGTTAGCATCAGCAAGCATGGTTGCTGCTAACTGCGCTTACATTGCTAATACTCTACTGCTGTACTCACTGTTATTTGCTTTAATGGCGGATGAATGTCTCCACTCTGTGCAGCTCGAGCTCGAGGCCGTGGGGAAGCAGATTCGCGACCTGGAGGTAAGGCAGGGCCAGCTGAGAAAGAGGAGAGCCGCGCTGGAATCATCCCGGGCTGACGTTCACAAGTCCGGGGTAAGTATACAGCGTGCTGTTAACAGTCCCACCACGTCTACTCCGTGTGTTTCTCTGCGCAGGCCCGGTGCACCCAGGACGCGATCTTCCCAGATGTCCTTCACTGCGATGCCCACTGCCCACGTATCGACGAGGACACGAAAGGTTCAGTAGACTTTTTGCTTTAAATGAATGGTTGTTGTCATGGTGTAAAGAACAGAAACTGCTATTTGTTAATAACTGGAATCTTTTCTGGGAGCGTCCTAGACTGTTTCGCGCTGATGGATTACACCCCAGCAGAATCAGAGCGGAGCTTCTCTCTGACAACATCTCCAGGACACTTCACTCCATGTGACTAGTAAGACAATTCTCAAATAACCATTATGATGAGTTTTGTTCTAACCGCTTAAATGATAAAAGTACTTGTGCTGTAAAAACTATTAAGACTGTGTATGTTCCCCGAATAGTGAGGTCAAAATATAAATATAATGTAGGATCTAGAAAAAATCATATCGCAATTAAACCAGAAAAATGTAAAGTAAATGAACAAAAACAATTTTTAAAGTTTGGGCTCATAAATATTAGATCACTCACACCCAAAGCAGTTATTGTAAATGAAATGATCACAGATAATAGTTTTGATGTACTCTGCTTGACTGAAACCTGGCTAAAACCAAATTATTATTTTGGTCTAAATGAGTCTACTCCACCAAACTACTGTTATAAGCATGAGCCCCGTCAGACTGGTCGTGGCGGAGGTGTTGCAACAATATATAGTGATATTCTCAATGTTACCCAGAAAACAGGATACAGGTTTAACTCTTTTGAAATACTTCTGCTAAATGTTACACTATCAGACATGCAAAAGAAATCTAATATATCTCTTGCTCTGGCTACTGTGTATAGACCACCAGAGCCGTATACAGAATTACTAAAAGAATTTGCAGATTTCCTCTCAGACCTTCTAGTTACAGTTGATAAGGCGCTAATCATGGGAGATTTTAATATTCACGTTGATAATGCATATGATACATTAGGACTTGCGTTTACTTACCTAATAAACTCCTTTGGAGTCAAGCAAAATGTCACCGGGCCCACTCATCGTTTTAATCATACACTAGATTTAATTATATCGCATGGAATCGATCTTACTGCTATAGATATTGTACCTCAAAGTGATGATATTACAGACCATTTCCTTGTATCGTGCATGCTGCGTATAACTGATATTAACTATATGTCGCAGCGATACTGTCTGGGCAGAACTATTGTTCCAGCCACCAAAGAAAGATTCGCAAATAACCTGCCTGATCTATCTCAACTGCTAATTGTACCCAAAAATACACATGAATTAGACGAAATTACTGACAACATGGGCACTATTTTCTCTAATACATTAGAAGCTGTTGCCCCAATCAAATTGAAAAAAGTTAGAGAAAAACGTACTGTACCATGATATAACAGTAATACTCACTCTCTCAATAAAGTAACTCGTAGTCTTGAACGCAAATGGAGAAAATCTAACTTAGAAGTTTTTAGAGTTGCATGGAAAAACAGTATGTCCAGCTATAGACAGGCTCTAAAAACTGCTAGGGCAGAGCATATACACAAACTCATAGAAAATAACCAAAACAATCCAAGGTTTTTATTTAGCACAGTGGCTAAGTTAACAAATTACCAGATGCCACCTGATTCAAATATTCCACCAACGTTAAATAGTAATGACTTCATGAATTTCTTCACTGATAAAATAGATAACATTAGAAATACAAATAGCGGATGTAGATTCTACAGCATCTAACACTTCAGTTTCATCCATCGCACCCAAAGATAAACTGCAGTGCTTTACAACCATAGGACATGAAGAGCTAAATAAACTTATCACTGTATCTAAACCAACAACATGTTTATTAGATCCTGTACCTACTAAATTACTGAAAGAGCTGTTACCTGTAGCCGAAGAACCGCTTCTCAATATCATTAACTCGTCGTTATCTTTAGGTCACGTCACAAAACCATTCAAGCTGGCGGTTATCAAGCCTCTTATTAAGAAACCAAAACTAGATCCTAGTGTACTGGCAAATTATAGGCCTATTTCAAATCTTCCATTTATGTCTAAAAGTTTAGAAAAAGTTGTGTCTGCTCAATTGAGCACCTTCCTGCATAAAAATGATCTGTATGAAGAATTTCAGTCAGGTTTTAGGCCCCACCATAGCACAGAAACTGCTCTTGTTAAAATTACAAATGACCTGCTCCTTGCGTCAGATCAAGGCTGCATCTCATTTCTAGTCTTACTTGATCTTAGTGCTGCGTTCGACACCATAGATCATGACATACTCATAGATCGATTACAAAACTATACAGGTATTCAAGGGCAGGCTCTAAGATGGTTTAGATCCTACCTGTCTGATCGCTACCATTTTGTTTACTTAAATGGGGAGTCATCTCTGGATGACAAATAATTTTCTCCAATTAAATTCGGATAAGACAGAGATACTAATTATTGGACCAAAAAACACTACACAGAATCTTGTAGATTACAATCTGCAACTAGACGGATGTACTGTTACTTCCTCTACAGTCAGAAATCTGGGTGTCATATTAGACAGCAATTTGTCTTTTGAAAATCATATTTCCAATGTTACAAAAACTGCATTCTTCCATCTTAGAAACATTGCCAAGCTACGAAACATGTTATCTGTTTCTGATGCAGAAAAGCTAGTTCATGCATTCATGACCTCTAGACTGGACTATTGTAATGCACTTCTAGTTGGTTGTCCTGCTTCTTCAATAAACAAGCTACAGGTCGTCCAAAATGCAGCAGCTAGAGTCTTTACGAGGTCAAGAAAATATGATCATATTACCCCAATTTTACAGTCTCTGCACTGGCTACCTATTAAGTTCAGTATCAGTTACAAATTATCATTACTTACCTATAAGGCCCTAAATGGTTTAGCTCCTGCGTACCTAACTAGCCTTCTACCACGTTACAACCCATCACACACCCTAAGGTCACAAAACACTGGACTTTTGGTCGTTCCTAGGATAGCAAAGTCCACTAAAGGAGGTAGAGCTTTCTCACATTTGGCTCCCAAACTCTGGAATAGCCTTCCTGATAATGTTCGGGTTCAGACACACTCTCTCTGTTTAAATCTAGATTAAAAACACATCTCTTTCGCCAAGCATTCGAATAATGTATCTTTTTAATTGTGAGTGTAGTTGCGTCTGATCAAAGGTGCATTTTTAATCATTAGTTTGGGTTAAACTAATTTTACTTTGTTGGATCGGCAGCTATGCTAATGATGTCTGTATTTTGTTTCTATGTTTTGCCACGGGATTCACATCCCGTGGTAACTAGGATTTACACAAGCTCCAGTCTGGATCCAGAACACCTGAGAAGAGATGATGCTGACCCTCAGAGGACCTCAGATGATGCTAACCCTATATAAAAAAAACGAACTAACAATTATTGCTAAATGTGTGACTGAATCATATAATAACTTAATTAATAATATTGATAGTTCATCGTCTAGCTGACTACGTCTTGTATATTATTTTTATTTTTTCTAAAATCCTGTCAAATGTGCACAAACTACTAGCTACTACTAAATATTGTAGAAACATAATTTTCTGTAAAGTTGCTTTGTAACGATTTGTTTTGTAAAAAGCGCTATACAAATAAACTTGAATTGAATTAAAATGATTAATGATTGATTAGGAGCCTCTGCAGAGTTTGTATGATAAAAGTATAGTAAGTGTTGCTGATCTATTTCAGCTGATGAAGCCATTCCTGGAAGAAGTCTCCTAGGCATACATCACGTGTGCCAAATACTTGCAAAAAAAGCTGCCACTGCAGAGCAAGACCGTCCATGGACGGCCATGGACCCAATTCTGAGGGCACTCTCAAACTGGGTCTGAACTGAGGAAACTCACTGAAATGATGGATCACCTGCTGCCTGATGTTGACACACACCAGGAAATTCTCCAGTACAACTTAGATCAGTCCCTGCCCAGCTTCCAAGATGGAGATGATGTTGTGAGGTGGTGGGCCTGTGTCGACGATACTGGAATATATCCAGGCCTGTGTCAACCAGTGAACGCTGCAATGTCAATATTCCATGGCCCATTAGTTGAATCTTCTTTTAATATAATGGGCAACATTATTGACAAGAAAAGTACAAGCTTTAACATCACCACATTCAGCGCTATCCAGAGTGTCAAATATACTCTACAGAGCAGAAAGCTAAGTGCTGTGGATAAGTTC
Organism: Carassius auratus; assembly: GCF_003368295.1. Taxonomy (NCBI): domain Eukaryota; kingdom Metazoa; phylum Chordata; class Actinopteri; order Cypriniformes; family Cyprinidae; genus Carassius; species Carassius auratus. The sequence goes on from NC_039270.1 coordinate 1,211,004, forward strand.
AGCCGAGATGATTCAAAATTTGAGCCAGGATAGAAGGCTGTGTGGGAACATCATTTCGGCTGGAACCAGGGACAAAGCCCAGTGGCAGCAAAAGCAGCTAAAAGTCAGCGAAAGGAGTGTGGAGTTTGGCTGCCAGCCATCCACTAGTGCTGCTGTAAATAAGGCAGAAGTGGTGAGGGAAGAAAGTGTGGCCTGAAAGAGGCACATGGCAAAACTGAGAAAATGGGCCCTTGAAAGGCTTGCCCAGGCAAAAAGAGTAAAAAAATGATTTTTTTTAACTCCCCACTAGACCAGCTGCAGTATTGTTGTTTACAGTATTACAGTTTTTTTTATGTTCAGTGGTGTTAATAAATGTTTCGTTTTTTTACCTCAAGAAAACCTTGTATTTTCCCTTTATTTCCTTCTTTGGGCATGGGGGGGGGGGTGGATACTGAAAAATCTGTCACCTTTTTCAGTCCTTCTGAATTTGCAGGTATGCTTCTAACCGCTGTGCCAAGAGAAATCTGAATCACCCAACCGAATCTTGCAGAGACGGCGAGCGTGAACAGGAGCAAATTTTGGTATTCTGATTAATAATTTTGTCATTTTGCATATTTTTTATTTATTTTAAAATTTAACGCCAACTGAGTTTTTTTACACTGTTGAAGAGTTGGATTCCCATGCTAAACATGGACAAAGTTTCAAAAATTAAGTTGTACGTTTGAAGGAGTATTTCTGTTCCAAAAATACTCCTGGTTTGTCACAAGTTTGGGAAAGTTTTTTTCGAGTATGGCCCCGTGTGACGTTAGATGGAGCGGAATTTCCTTATATGGGTCCTGAGGCACTTCTGCCGGAAGAGCGGCAGCAAAGCACTGAGAGCACAACAGACATTCACTGATCAGAGTGAGAGCGTCGCGAAATGTCACAAAAGGAGTGTGTTTTTGGTTGCCAGGGCAAGACAACCCTGCACAGATCACCACAAGAAAAACAGCATTAAGGGACCAGTGGATGGAGTTTATTTTTACAGAGCATCAACGGAGTTGTGCAAGTGTTTGTGTTTGTTCCCTGCATTTCGAAGATGCTTGTTTTACAAACAAGGCCCAGTTTGACGCCGGATTTGCATATCGTTTATTTCTTAGGGATAATGCAGTCCCAACGAAAAAGGGTCACGATCGTGTGTTGGAACCGCAGGCGGTGAGTAAAACTGCTTCAAATATCTCTGTGTCGTTAACTTAGCTATCGGCGCGTAAGCACATCAAGTAAACAAAGTGGAACTTGGTCATTTTCCAAAACCGCTAAGCAAATATATACACTTTCAGTACATACCACATAGAGACGTCGTTGCTGATGCTGCTCTTGTTAAATTTCAGCCTCTGGATCTGATTCTGGATCATAAATATACGCTGAATCTGACTGTTAGCCATGGTTTGTTTTGGTTGGTTTTGTCCTCATGGTAATGTCATTTTTCCAAACGCTCTCAACGCAAAAGCCTACTGGCGCTCGTGATTCTTTAGCTCCGCCCACACGTCATGCCTCCAGCCGGTCCTCATAGAAACCCTTTTTTCTCTAAGAAGGAATTTAATTGTGAGGATACTACCCTTTCGAGTATCTTGGAAAGAAAAGGGAGATTTGAGATTGGTCTGTAATTAACTAGTTCTTTTCGGTCCAGTTGTTGTTTTTGATGAGAGGCTTAATAACAGCCAGTTTGAAGGTTTTGGGGACATATCCTAATGACAATGAGGAATTAATAATAGTCAGAAGAGGATCTATGACTTCTTGAAGCACCTCTTTTAGGAGCTTAGATGGTATAGGGTCTAACATACATGTTGTTGGTTTAGATGATTTAACAAGTTTATACAATTCTTCCTCTCCTATAGTAGAGAATGAGTTGAACTGTTCCTCAGGGGGTCTGTAGTGCACTGTTTGATGTGATACTGTAGCTGACGGCTGAAGGGTTGCAATTTTATCTCTAATAGTATCGATTTCAGAAGTAAAGTAGTTCATAAAGTCATTACTGTTGTGGTGTTGGGAAATGTCAACACTTGTTGAGGCTTTATTTTTCATTAATTTAGCCACTGTATTGAATAAATACCTGTGTCATGTTTTTTTTCTTTTAAAAGCGATGAAAAGTAATCAGATCTAGCAGTTTAAAATGTTTTTTTGTAGGATAGGTTACTTTTCCACCAAGCAATACGAAATGCCTTTAGTTTTGTTTTCCTCCAGCTGCGCTCCATTTTCCAAGCTGCTCTCTTTAGGGTGCGAGTGTGCTCACTATACCATGGTGTCAGACTTGTTTCTTTAACCTTCCTTAAGTGAAAAGGAGCAACTGTTTTTAAAATGCTAGAAAAGTCCAGAGTCCATTGTTTCTGTTACATCATCAAGTTGTTCTGAGGTTTTGGATATGCTAAGGAATTTGGGTACATCAGGAAGATAACTTAAAAAGCAGTCTTTTGCGGTAGAAGTGATGGTTCTACCATACTTGTAACAAGAAGTAGAATTTACAGTTTTAGCTATATGAAGTTTGCACAAAACTAAATAATGCTCAGAGATGTCATTGCTTGACTGCATAATTTCAACACCATCAACATCAATTCCATGTGACAGTATTAAATCTAGACTATGATTTCGACAATGAGTAGGTCCTGAGACGTGTTGTCTAACCCCAATAGAGTTCAGGTTAGAGCCCTGCGCGGGACTGTTTTCCTCATCCCGCTCCCGCCGAATTTCTGACCATTACCGCCCGCTCCCGCAACGTATGTGTTACACTCCCACCCGCTTCCGCAATATTTATGTCCACTCCCGCCCACACCCGCAAAACTCTGAGAATTTATTCCCGCAGAATAATAGAGATGCATTGATATTGTGTTGTCTCCCGTCCTGCAGGAAAAAAAAAACACGTATTTGTATCAATATTATTAAAGAGATTCATGGGGTTGTTTGTTTCGTTTCCCTGGCCTGCATGTAAAAAGACAAAACACACAATACATTCAAATATAATTTCATTTTTATCAAAAACTTTGCACATAAAAATAGACTGCTTTGAAAAAAAAAAAAAAAAAAAAAACACTAATAAATAACTTAAAATAAACAACGTTAACGAATGAATTTAACAAATTAATCACTTTGCAATATTGCTGTGGAGGAAGAGGATGTTGCTGATCGACTGCGGTAACAATCCCGTACGTCTCTCATCCAAGATGCGCCCACAGACACTAAAGGCCCGCTCTGAAGGCGCACTGGATGCGGGGATACTGAAGATGAAACGTGCCAGCTTTGATAGCGCTGGTAAGCGCTCTTTGTTGAACTTCCACCACTGAAGCACACTGTCTGGGTCTGGGTTATCAGAGAGCCGGGAGCTGAGATATTCAGCCATTTCATCATCGATCGGCTTTGGCACTGAAGCAACGGATGCATCGTCTTCCCAGTCTGCGAATCGGTCTGTGCTTTGCTTTTTGGCTGGTGGCTCATCCTCTGCTGTGGCTTGGCCCAGGTGAAACTGCATCTTCTGAATAATTTCCTTTGCGCCTTTGGATAGGATTTGATTTATATAAAAATTAATATGTATTTTTAAAATGGCTCATTAGATTTTTTTATTTATTAATTGTCTTTTATCTCCGTTTCTATTTTTTTTTTACTGCTTTTCACTAATTCTATTGTAATTGCACTGTGTTTTTTTCTACCTTTAACCACTTCATCTTTTTCATCTGGGGGCAGCATCCGTAGCATTCGCATTTTAGGAGTCAGGAGCGTTGCAATTCTGTACATCATGTGGAGAGGTACTACAGATGTGTCACTGGTACCCATCAGTCCTTCCAGACGCGAGGCACACACAACTCCAGAGAGCAAGGGCTCGAGCATTGCTGCTTGGCAGTGTTCAATGAGTTTCACGGACCACGGCAGTGGAAGGGATGCGCTGGGAGTGGAGTTGTCGGACTCAAAGTCATTCGTAGCTTCCTTGAATAACTTAAGGAACACAACTACTGTTTTTAAAGTGTTTGCATTCATCTGCGCAATTCTTTCATACTGGTTATTTCTGAGCAGTATTGTGGAGATCTCATCATGCTGTTGCAGTATGGAATCCAGCATTTCATAATTTGAATTCCATCTTGTCTCGATGGATTGCTTGAGGGATTTTTTTAAGATGTTTTGAAGACCTGAATGTTTGAAATATTTCACCAGTTTTTTTGCACTGGTCAACAGTTCAGACAGCTCATTACTTTCAGCCAACATGTCTGGTGCAAATGCACTTGATAGGGTGATGTTCAGGATGTGCGCGTTGCAGTTCAGCCTGGTGTATCCACGCAGGGCAGCGACTATGTTGGCTCCACGGTCAGTGACAAACACAACACGGCCAGATAGAAGTGACGCATCTATTCCAAATTCACAGAGTTTCTGGAATAGCAGGCTCCTGATATTCTCCCCTGTCTTTGACCCACCACTCTCAAAGGGAGCCGCGAATAACACCCTGGAAACGAGGTCGAAGTTGTTATTTGTATAATGGATGGTGCCGGATATGAAGGAAGTTTTATGATAATCCTCCGTCCATATATCGGTTGTGATGGCACATCCATATGTATCAATGATAGACTTTATCTCCGCTGCCACTGACGCCTGCAGTAATTGTGCTCGCCCCTCGACATGTCTGGATACAGTGGTTGGATGAGGTAAAAAATGTTTAACATCAAATTTGCCATATTTAGCGGAGACATCAACAAAGTGTTGCGATATATCAACAAAGCCTTTCCCGGCGACGAAGTCATATGGCCTTATGTCTAGACAGCAAATTTCCACACATATCTCTGTAGTTTCTTGTTTAATGTGTGTAGGGAGATGTTGTTTATCCTTGAAAACCAGCTTACTTTGACCGGGGAGAACAGAGCAGGCGTGTCGCCTCAACCCAGACGTGCCGGATTTGTGCCCATTGTAGATGAGTATTTTTGCACATTTGTCACAATGAACAAAGTCCAGCTCCTTTCCATCTTTATCACAAACAATTGAGAAACTTCTCCAAATGTCAGACTTTCCTTGCTTAGCTTTTGTGCTGTAAATACCTCGTTTGAGGTTCGTTTCTAAGTCATTTATTGACATCTTCTCCATCATGTCGCTAGTCAAGTTAAGGCAACCTCCCTATCCCGCGGTGGGTTTTTTTAGCCGCCCATTCCCGTCCGCGGCAAAATTCAAACCGCCCGCTCCCGCGGGACCCGGCAGGACTCAATCCCAATGCAGCCCTCTAGTTCAGGTCTTGCAGACAAGTGAATCGATATGAAGAATTTAAAGTGTATTTTTTATTTATACGTCCAGACTGGTTATTAAAAATCTTTTTTTTTTATAAACATGCATAACAAATCAGAAATGTTTTTTTTAAATAAAGCGCCTTTTGAATTCAAAATACATTAATAACAAGTGCAAAAGTGGCAAGACAATTTAAACCTAATTTAAGTGTCAGCAATAGAGGTCGACCTATATTGGTTTTTCTCTGTCCGATGCCGAGATTTCAAAATCAGGGCAGCCAATGGCCAATAAATTATGCTTATTTTAATGGGGCTGATATGTTTGGCCGGTTTTCTTTTCTTTTCCCTTGATCTCCTAAAAATAAATGTAAATGTTTTTGGTAGGGCACAAGATATGGAGCCACTTATTGCATCCATCTGCCACTTATCACAGTGTGAGTATAAGAGCCGAACACCGAACAGGAACACCGAATTCATTCATGATTTTGCTGAGGAGGCGAGCCAGGTGACCCGGCAGCTCAGCGGTGATACAGCAACCGTGGCGATGAAACCCGTTCAATTCTTTTCAATTCTGTCACTCTCAACAACGCGTCAGTAATGAATGACGAATTGGGATCCCTACCAACATTCCACAGGTAGGCCTCCTGATCCTTCCTACAAGGCAGACAATAGGACCGGGCTCTACACAGAGAAGGTCGACTACAGTTGTTCCTTGCAACCCAACAGTAGGACTTGGATAACACTGGGAAAATGTGCCATTCCATTTGGAATAGAACACACTGCGGAGTTAAGCCACAACTGCCATTTTTTTTTACATATTATAAAGATTTTTACTTAATATATTGTTCTGCTGCCTTAACTCCAATTTTATACTTTGCGGGAGTTAGATTAAGACCGATGTGTGGTTTGTTCCCGACCCTGTGGTGTAATGATACGCGTATTCGTATTGAACCGTTTGGTACGAGGCTTTCGGTTCGGTACGCATTATGTACCGAACGGTTCGTTGGACTAATTAATTATATTTGAAAAAAAAGAAAAAAATATATATATAATGATATGCGTTTAACAAGGTAGCCCAATAACCCAAACGACGTAACAGGCAACGCCCCTGACACTCCCGAAGAAGAAAAAAACACCAGCTTATAGTTATATGTTTATGTTAGGCTACTCAGCACGCGCTGAAGGCTCGTTGCAAAATGGCCAATGCGTTTAACAGACCAGAAATAGAAGATCGTCCAATAACCAACAGGTCTGGTATAATGTTGATGGCAAGAGAGTGGTGGATAAAAAAACAATGGTATGTCGCATCTGCAACATGACAATAGGGTACACCAGCGGGAAAACAAAAAAACAAAAACAAAAAACACCAGCGGGAATACTTGAAACATAACCTTATTGTGTCAGTATCTGGGAAAAGATGAAAAAAAGGAGAAACATACACGCAACAAACTATCCCCGCAGCATTTAGACACCGGTACACCATTATAGCTTATAGGGAATCCAAAGTGCACCCAAACACCAGACCTGTTGGTTATTGGAGGATCTTCTATTTCTGGTCTGTTAAATGCATTAGACATTTTGCAACGAGCCTTCAGCGCGTGCTGAGTGAGCGAGCGCCTTAGGGGCCGTTCACATATCGTGCCTAAAAACGCGTGGAAAACACTAGTCGCGCCGCTTTCTCCTCCTTTCCAAAGCACTCGGGCAGAAGCGCTCATGAGGCGTCTGTCTTTGCTAAGCAACAATGACGTGCTCTCTCCATAAAACGCGGAAATTTCAGCAAAGGATAAATGGATTTGCAGCTCTAAAAATCGCTTGCAGTAGCTCTGCTACTAAATTTATTTCAAAATTGCAATCCATATACAACTATGATCAGCTGTTCCTTCATCTTGGCTGAGCTTTCAACGTTGTTACAGGAAAGGATGAAGCTGATTGGTTAGTTCTTGTCACGTGACCCGCGGTGCGCTTGTGGCATTCTGAAAGTTGAGATGTTTTTACATTTTGCTGTATCTAAAACGTACCGAACCGAACCGTGACATCAGTGTATCATATCGAACCGAACCGTGAATTTTGTGAACCGTTACACCCCTAATATATATATATATATACTTTTGTAATCAAAAAGTGCTATAACAAGTCTCAGTTAGCTTAACACAGTACACGTAATATGGGCTTTTAAATAATATAATAAAAAGAAAACCGATAGAATAGGAAAAGAATAGAGCAAGTTAGTGTGAAATTTATTTTGATTTTATATTATGTGTAGATTGTTGTACAAGTAGGATAATCTGATTGGTTTATGCATGTGACGTGACGGACAGGTTGGCGCGATGACATGCGAAGTGGTTGTGATGGAAAACGGGTCATTCGCAATGGAGGGTGTTGAGTAGAAAAAAGCCTGTAATGCGAGCTGTGAGTTGAATTCATTCCTGAGCTCTGTCAAATAAAAGGCAGTAAAGTTTTCAGTTTATGTTATGCCTGCATTATTCCGACGGACCCATTTTCAAGAGACGGAAGTTTCCTCCTATGGTCTACAGCCCCTCTTACATTTTTGGTGGCAGCAAGTGTGGACGACGTGCACGGCGCATGAGTTAACTTTTTCTTCTGCGGGTATTAAATGCGATGGATGTGGCATCACGACGTTGGAAACTGATATTGAGCGCAAGATTTCAGCTGTCTGTCATCCGATAGGGTAATCATTGTTTAATGCTGTTAAGTTTTTGGGACATTTTATTATCGTGGGATACTCTGACTTCTGAACTGTAAACTATAATGAGTGAAGCAGACTCAGCGCTTTTTTTTTTTTTTGCCTGGCGCAAGCAGTTCACATGCAGTGCAGCGGGTGATGGGAAAGAAGATTTTCTGCACTGGTGCAGGCGATTTGAAGTGACTGTTCAGGCTAGTGCTGATTTGATAATGCCAGCTTAGCAAAGTTTTTGCCAACTTGTCTTGGTGGTACTACTTTTAACTACTGGGACAGTTTGCCTAGTGATATTAAGAAAGATTATAAACAAGTGAAAGAAAAAATGAAAGCTGTTTTTGGAAAGCGAGTTTAGCTCTCAACATTTCAAAGTTATGTTAATGCATGCACACGCCTGCCTGGCAAAGCTCTCCAAGTTTTTGCAGCAGAAATTAGTCAATTGGTGGATGAAGAACGAGAAACATTCAGATGTTTTGTGGCTGGAATTGAATCTTATCAACCAGCTTTGCATACATGAACAAGGTGTAGATACATTGGATGCAGCTCTTGCATTGTCTCTGCAGATTGAACAGGCACACGAAGTCAGGCATATACTGTTGCCGTCTCACCCACAACAGTGCACTTCCTCAGCAGCAGGAGTTTTTCCTCAATCTACCCTCAACGTTCTCCCAAAGACAGTACCTACCTCTACCGGCTCCATGATGTCTACAGCACTTCCTGTGGTTCACTCAGCTACATCAGGGGACTTCATGAAACTTCAACAGACCTTGAAAAGTTTGACAGAGAGAGTGGATCAACTTCAGCTAGAGGTTAACAGACAGGGGTATGTCAGGCGACACACTTCTTCACCGGATCGACAGCGCCGCGGTCTTACCCCAGATGATTCACGTGGGCGCACATCTGAACATCGCAGGTATGACGGACATTCGTATAATGACGGTCACTCTTTTTATGAGCGAAGTATACCATGATATAGAGATACAAGTGGTGACAGGGACTACAACAAAGCACGCAGATTCAATTCAATTCAATTCAAGTTTATTTGTATAGCGCTTTTTACAAAACAAATCGTTACAAAGCAACTTTACAGAAAATTATGTTTCTACAATATTTAGTAGTAGCTAGTAGTTTGTGCACATTTGACAGGATTTTAGAAAAACTAAAAAATAATAATAATAATACAAGACGTAGTCAGCTAGACGATGAACTATCAATATTATTAATTAAGTTATTATATGATTAAGTCACACATTTAGGAATAATTGTTAGTTCTGTTTGTTCATTCAGGGTTAGCATCATCTGAGGTCCTCTGAGGGTCAGCATCATCTCTTCTCAGGTGTTCTGGATCCAGACTGGAGCTTGTGTAAATCCTAGTTACCACGGGATGTGAATCCCGTGGCAAAACATAGAAACAAAATACAGACATCATTAGCATAGCTGCTGATCCAACAAAGTAAAATTAGTTTAACCCAAGCTAATGAATAAAAATGCACCTTTGATCAGATGCAACTACACTCACAATTAAAAAGATACATTATTCGAATGCTTGGCGAAAGAGATGTGTTTTTAATCTAGATTTAAACAAAGAGAGTGTGTCTGAACCCCGAACATTATCAGGAAGGCTATTCCAGAGTTTGGGAGCCAAATGTGAGAAGGCTCTACCTCCTTTAGTGGACTTTGCTATCCTAGGAACTACCAAAAGTCCAGCGTTTTGTGACCTTAGGGTGCGTGATGGGTTGTAACGTGGTAGAAGGCTAGTTAGGTACGCTGGAGCTAAACCATTTAGGGCCTTATAGGTAAGTAATGATAATTTGTAACTGATGCGGAACTTAATAGGTAGCCAGTGCAGAGACTGTAAAATTGGGGTAATATGATCATATTTTCTTGACCTCGTAAGGACTCTAGCTGCTGCAATTTGGACGACCTGTAGCTTGTTTATTGAAGAAGCAGGACAACCACCTAGAAGTGCATTACAATAGTCCAGTCTAGAGGTCATGAATGCATGAACTAGCTTTTCTGCATCAGAAACAGATAACATGTTTCGTAGCTTGGCAATGTTTCTAAGATGGAAGAATGCAGTTTTTGTAACATGGAAATATGATTTTCAAAAGACAAATTGCTGTCTAATATAACACCCAGATTTCTGACTGTAGAGGAAGTAACAGTACATCCGTCTAGTTGCAGATTGTAATCTACAAGATTCTGTGTAGTGTTTTTTGGTCCAATAATTAATATCTCCGTCTTATCCGAATTTAATTGGAGAAAATTATTTGTCATCCAATCTTTTACATTTTTAACACACTCTGTTAGCTTAGATAATTGGGAAGTTTCATCTGGTCTCGTTGATATATATAGCTGAGTATCAGCAGCATAACAGTGGAAGCTAATTCCGTATTTTCTAATAATATTACCAAGGGGCAACATGTATATTGAAAATAGAAGGGGACCTAGGACGGATCCTTGTGGCACTCCATATTTTACTGATGATAAATGAGATGACTCCCCATTTAAGTAAACAAAATGGTAGCGATCGGACAGGTAGGATCTAAACCATCTTAGAGCCTGCCCTTGAATACCTGTATAGTTTTGTAATCGATCTATGAGTATGTCATGATCTATGGTGTCGAACGCAGCACTAAGATCAAGAAAGACTAGAAATGAGATGCAGCCTTGGTATGAGGGCTATCGTGATCAAAGTCCTAGGATGTATCGTCACTTCCTGTTTGCTGTTTGCTGTTGACGGCTGTACTGCGTTTGAGCTCCGTCACTATATTCTTTTCATTGACTATTTGTAACTTAAAAATCAATTTTATACATCATTGTTTCCGTTTATATAACGCGTGAATATATCCTCTATTGTATTCTACAACAAAAACAATCAGAGCGCCTCGCTATCACTAGTTTTATTTTGATCTCCCGGGTCCGCTATTAGCTTTTAGCCAGTTAGCATCAGCAAGCGTGTTTGCTGCTAACTGCGCTTACATTGCTAATACTCTATTCTCACACATTACCACTGCTGTACTCACTGTTACTTGCTTTAATGGCGGATGAATGTCTCCACTCTGTGCAGCTCGAGCTCGAGGCCGTGGGGAAGCAGATTTGCGACCTGGAACAGAGGCAGGCCAAGCTGAGAGAGCGGAGAGCCGCACTGGAATCATCCCGGGCTGACGCTCACAAGTCCGGGGTAAGTATACAGCGTGCTGTTAACAGTCCCACCACGTCTACTCCGTGTGTTTCTCTGCGCAGGCCCGGTGCACCCAGGACGCGATCTTCCTAGATGTCCTTCACTGCGACGCCGGGACACCACGGACCCTGGGTGCATCCACAGCGGAGGACGCGAGCCGGGTCCCGGGCGACTACTTCTCCCCCTCCTGCCTTCGAGCTCTCCATCCAGAACCGCTTCGCTCCCCTCCGCGAGACAGGACGCGACGCTGTGATCATCGGAGACTCCATCGTCCGACACGTAAGTGCTACGTTAGCTGAAGGTAAAGTGCACACTCATTGTTTGCCTGGTGCTCGTGTTCTCGATGTTTCTGCGCAGATACCCGCGATCCTGAAGGACGGCGAGAGCCCCAGAGCGGTCGTGCTTCACGCCGGGGTTAACGACACCACGCTGCGGCAGACGGAGACGCTGAAGAGGGACTTCAGGAGCCTGATCGAGACGGTTCGCAGCACGACGCCCGCGGCGACGATCGTCGTGTCAGGACCACTGCCCACGTATCGACGAGGACACGAAAGGTTCAGTAGACTTTTTGCTTTAAATGAATGGTTGTTGTCATGGTGTAAAGAACAGAACCTGCTATTTGTTAATAACTGGAATCTTTTCTGGGAGCGTCCTAGACTGTTTCGCGCTGATGGATTACACCCCAGCAGAATTGGAGCGGAGCTTCTCTCTGACAACATCTCCAGGACACTTCGCTCCATGTGACTAGTAAGACAATTCTCAAATAACCATTATGATGAGTTTTGTTCTAACCGCTTAAATGCTAAAGGTACTTGCGCTGTAAAACCTATTAAGACTGTGTCTGTTCCCCGAATAGTGAGGTCAAAATATAAATATAATGTAGGATCTAGAAAAAATCTTATCGTAATTAAACCAGAAAAATGTAAAGTAAATGAACAAAAACAATTTTTAAAGTTTGGGCTCATAAATATTAGATCACTCGCACCAAAAGCAGTTATTGTAAATGAAATGATCACAGATAATAGTTTTGATTTACTCTGCTTGACTGAAACCTGGCTAAAACCAAGTGATTATTTTGGTCTAAATGAGTCTACTCCACCAAACTACTGCTATAAGCATGAGCCCCGTCAGACTGGTCGTGGCGGGGGTGTTGCAACAATATATAGTGATATTCTCAATGTTACCCAGAAAACAGGATACAGGTTTAACTCTTTTGAAATACTTCTGCTAAATGTTACTCTGTCAGACATGCAAAAGAAATCTAATATATCTCTTGCTCTGGCTACTGTGTATAGACCACCAGGGCCGTATACAGAATTGCTGAAAGAATTTGCAGATTTCCTCTCAGACCTTCTAGTTACAGTTGATAAGGCGCTAATCATGGGAGATTTTAATATTCACGTTGATAATGCAAATGATACATTAGGACTTGCGTTTACTGACCTAATAAACTCCTTTGGAGTCAAGCAAAATGTCACCGGGCCCACTCATCGTTTTAATCATACACTAGATTTAATTATATCGCATGGAATCGATCTTACTGCTATAGATATTGTACCTCAAAGTGATGATATTACAGACCATTTCCTTGTATCGTGCATGCTGCGTATAACTGATATTAACTATATGTCGCAGCGTTACCGTCTGGGCAGAACTATTGTTCCAGCCACCAAAGAAAGATTCGCAAATAACCTGCCTGATCTATCTCAACTGCTAATTGTACCCAAAAATACACACGAATTAGACGAAATTACTGACAACATGGGCACTATTTTCTCTAATACATTAGAAGCTGTTGCCCCAATCAAATTGAAAAAAGTTAGAGAAAAACGTACTGTACCATGGTATAACAGTAATACTCACTCTCTCAAGAAAGAAACTCGTAGTCTTGAACGCAAATGGAGAAAAACTAACTTAGAAGTTTTTAGAATTGCATGGAAAAACAGTATGTCCAGCTATAGACAGGCTCTAAAAACTGCTAGGGCAGAGCATATACACAAACTCATTGAAAATAACCAAAACAATCCTAGGTTTTTATTTAGCACAGTGGCTAAGTTAACAAATTACCAGATGCCACCTGATTCAAATATTCCACCAACGTTAAATAGTAATGACTTTATGAATTTCTTCACTGATAAAATAGATAACATTAGAAATACAATAGCGAATGTAGATTCTACAGCGTCTAACACTTCAGTTTCATCCATCGCACCCAAAGATAAACTGCAGCGCTTTACAACCATAGGACAGGAAGAGCTAAATAAACTTATCACTGTATCTAAACCAACAACATGTTTATTAGATCCTGTACCCTCAAAATTACTGAAAGAGCTGTTACCTGTAGCAGAAGAAACGCTTCTCAATATCATAAACTCGTCGTTAACTTTAGGACACGTCCCAAAACCATTCAAGCTGGCCGTTATCAAGCCTCTTATTAAGAAACCAAAACTAGATCCTAGTGTACTGGCAAATTATAGGCCTATTTCAAATCTTCCATTTATGTCTAAAATTTTAGAGAAAGTTGTGTCTGCTCAATTGAGCACCTTCCTGCATAAAAATGATATGTATGAAGAATTTCAGTCAGGTTTTAGGCCCCACCATAGCACAGAAACTGCACTTGTTAAAATTACAAATGACCTGCTCCTTGCGTCAGACCAAGGCTGCATCTCATTTCTAGTCTTACTTGATCTTAGTGCTGCGTTCGACACCATAGATCATGACATACTCATAGATCGATTACAAAACTATACAGGTATTCAAGGGCAGGCTCTAAGATGGTTTAGATCCTACCTGTCCGATCGCTACCATTTTGTTTACTTAAATGGGGAGTCATCTCATTTATCATCAGTAAAATATGGAGTGCCACAAGGATTCGTCCTAGGTCCCCTTCTATTTTCAATATATATGTTGCCCCTTGGTAATATTATTAGAAAATACGGAATTAGCTTCCACTGTTATGCTGATGATACTCAGCTATATATCTCAACGAGACCAGATGAAACTTCCCAATTATCTAAGCTAACAGAGTGTGTTAAAAATGTAAAAGATTGGATGACACACAATTTTCTCCAATTAAATTCGGATAAGACAGAGATACTAATTATTGGACCAAAAAACACTACACAGAATCTTGTAGATTACAATCTGCAACTAGAGGGATGTACTGTTACTTCCTCTACAGTCAGAAATCTGGGTGTTATATTAGACAGCAATTTGTCTTTTGAAAATCATATTTCCAATGTTACAAAAACTGCATTCTTCCATCTTAGAAACATTGCCAAGCTACGAAACATGTTATCTGTTTCTGATGCAGAAAAGCTAGTTCATGTAATGCACTTCTAGTTGGTTGTCCTGCTTCTTCAATAAACAAGCTACAGGTCGTCCAAAATGCAGCAGCTAGAGTCTTTACGAGGTCAAGAAAATATGATCATATTACCCCAATTTTACAGTCTCTGCACTGGCTACCTATTAAGTTCAGTATCAGTTACAAATTATCATTACTTACCTATAAGGCCCTAAATGGTTTAGCTCCTGCGTACCTAACTAGCCTTCTACCACGTTACAACCCATCACACACCCTAAGGTCACAAAACACTGGACTTTTGGTCGTTCCTAGGATAGCAAAGTCCACTAAAGGAGGTAGAGCTTTCTCACATTTGGCTCCCAAACTCTGGAATAGCCTTCCTGATAATGTTCGGGTTCAGACACACTCTCTCTGTTTAAATCTAGATTAAAAACACATCTCTTTCGCCAAGCATTCGAATAATGTATCTTTTTAATTGTGAGTGTAGTTGCGTCTGATCAAAGGTGCATTTTTAATCATTAGTTTGGGTTAAACTAATTTTACTTTGTTGGATCGGCAGCTATGCTAATGATGTCTTTTTTTTATGATTTACATCCCGTGGTAACTAGGATTTAAACAAGCTCCAGTCTGGATCCAGAACACCTGAGAAGAGATGATGCTGACCCTCAGAGGACCCCAGATGATGCTAACCTTGAATCAACAAACAGAACTAACAATTATTGCTAAATGTGTGACTGAATCATATAATAACTTAATAATATTGATAGTTCATCGTCTAGCTGACTACGTCTTGTATTATTATTATTATTTTTTCTAAAATCCTGTCAAATGTGCACAAACTACTAGCTACTACTAAATATTGTAGAAACATAATTTTCTGTAAAGTTGCTTTGTAACGATTTATTTTGTAAAAAGCGCTATACAAATAAACTTGAATTGAATTGAATGTCACCTGAATGTGGGCAGACGGCAGGTCATCAGATGGCTACTTAAAGCAACGGAGTCATCGGTCTCCAAGTCCTGCTCATGTGTGTTTCCAGTCTCCCTTACGTGTTCATCAGCACCAGGGAAACTATCAGTAGTTGACAATGAGGGCCAATTGCCAACTGACACCAGGCCCATTGGTAATGTTGTTGAACATCATGTGACTTCAGACTCTGGTCAGGTCGTGACACAAAATGTGGCTTTTGTCAAAGATACAGTACTCCAGATTTATGTTGTCCTCACATTCATTCTTATGACTTTTACCAACAAAAAGTGTCTTAGAAAATTTAAATCAATATATTGTTTTCTGTAAGTGAGTAAACAAGATGATTTTCATATAATTTAAAAAGAAAAATTCTAGGCTACTGTGACGGCTGGTGAAAGGACAGTCTGGAAACAATAGCGAGTTTATAGTTTTAATGAGAAGATATGGTGATGGTACATAAACAAACAATGACGATGAGACAGCAATACTCCGAGGGGATGGTGAAGCGGTGAGAAGCCTAGAAGGTGGTGGAGAGAAGGTGATAATCCGGACGCAGACGGCGTGAGGCAACAGGAGAGAGTGGCACAGGAACTGCAGGGAATCGAGCTGAAGGTAAGTGTCCATGGCTGAGTGAACGTGCGAAGAGTGGATGAGGTTCTGGGGAAACACAGACATCCAAACGCAAAACAACACTGAAGCCAGACGGAGGGTAAACACATCGAACATAGAACAACGATCTCACAAACAGAAGACGTGAGACAAGCCATTATATAGTGGATGAGTAATGAGTGGCAGCTGTTGCTGATACAATTAACGGAGACGCCCATAACAAATCAGTGCATCCCGAGATCACGGTTTACCAACCGTGACAGTACCCCCCCCCCCTAAGAACTCTTCCTGGAGTTCCCAGAAAGGCCTACCTGCTGATTGTATTCATCAATAAGGGAGTGATCCAATATGTCCCTAGCAGGTACCCAACTCCCCTGCTGGACCGTAACCTTCCCATTCCACCAGATACTGGAATCCTCGTCCCCTCCGTCTCAAGTCCAGAATGCGATTAACCGAATATGTCGGTTCCCCATCTATGAGACGCGGCGGTGGAACCTGAATAGGTGGATTAATACGTGCATAAAACACGGGATTAATTTTGGACACATGAAAGGCGGGGTGTATCCTCTTGTACGCAAGAGGTAGTTTGAGGCGGACTGTCACCGGACTAATGATCTTGGTGATAGTGAACGGGCCGATAAATTTGGGAGCTAATTTATTAGAAACGGATCACAAGGGAATGTTACTGGTAGAAAGCCACACTTTTTGACCCACGACGTAGAGGGGAGGCTTTGACCGGTGCCGATCGGCCTTGGCCTTAGTGCGCTCCCTCACCCGGAGCAGAGTCTCACGGGCTCTGGTCCAGGTGCGGTGACACCTCTGGACAAACGCGTGAGCGAAGGGGACCGCGACTTCAGATTCCAGACTGGGAAACGCTGGTGGCTGGTACCCTACACTACACTGAAACGGAGAGAGGCCTGTAGCTGACACTGTCAACGAGGTGTGGGCGTACTCCACCATAGAGAGTTGTTAACTCCAGGAAGAAGGATTCTTGGATCGTTGTCTAACCAAACCATTAGTTCTACTTATCCCTGGGTGACAAGCCATGTTGGAACAATGTCCCCACTGAACAACTTCGGACCTTAACTCCTCTGGCACAAATAAGCGGTTCGGTGGGCAACCGGACGGAGGCATTACCCCTTCTAAGGCCGTCTTGACCTTCGACTCGACCTCCCATACGAGTGCTGAGACCACTTATTTCTCAGGCAAAATACACTTGGGAGTAACGGGACGGGCGGAAGGATCAAAAAGACGTGACAAAGAATCGGGTTTGACATTTTTGGAACCCGGGCGGTACGATAGGGTAAATTCAAAACGGCCGAAAAAAAATGCCCACCGAGCCTGCCTGGAATTGAGTCTTTTGGCAGTTATGATGTATTCTAAATTCTTGTGATCGGTCCAAACAATAAAGGAAACCCCTGAACCCTCTAACCAGTGGCGCCACTCCTCCAATGCTAATTTGACCGCCAACAACTCTCTATTGCCAATGTCATAATTACGTTCGGCAGGAGATAATCAATGTGAGAAAAACGCGCAAGGGTGTACCTTATCGTCTGAAGCAGCACATTGGGACAACACTGCTCCTACCCCCACCTCTGATGCATCAACCTCCACCACGAACTGCCGTGTGGGATCAGGGGCCACAAGGATGGGAGCTGAAACTAAGTGGTTCTTGAGGTTAGTGAACGCAGCCTCAGCTGCGTCAGACCACCTGAACGGAGTACTGGGAGAGGTCAAGGCTGTCAGAGGTGAGGCTAGTTGGCTGAAATTACGAATAAAACGACGATAGAAATTGGCGAACCCCAGAAACCGCTGTAGGGCCTTACGGGAATCTGGAGATGGCCAATCTATCACAGCCTTAACCTTGTCAGGGTCCATTCGTATTCCCTCAGACGACACGATATACCCTAGGAAGGGGACCGATTGTGCATGGAATACACACTTCTCCGCCTTGACAAAAAGCCCATTCTCTAGTAACCTCTGGAGCACTCGTCTGATGTGTTGAACGTTCCTGGAGAGATGAAGAAAAATCAGTATGTCATCCAGGTAAACATATATAAACTGATCTACCATATCTCTCAACACATCATTCACGAGTGCTTGGAAAATCCCGGGTGAGTTGGAGAGCCTGAACGGCATCACCAAGTACTCAAAGTGCCCTCTAGGGGTATTAAAAACGGTTTTCCATGTATCCCCCTTCCTGATGTGGACCAAATGATAAGCATTGCGTAAATCCAATTTTGTGAATACAGATGCTCCCTGCAACCTCTCGAAAGCTGAAGACATGAGTGGTAAAGGATAAGTGTTCTTAATCGTAATGTTGTTCAACTCTCGGTAATCAATACAAGGTCGAAGCAGGCCATCCTTCTTACCCACAAAAAAGAACCCCGCCCCCGCTGGAGAAGAGGAAGGACGGATGAACCCAGAGGCTAAGGAATCAGAAACGTATTTCTCCATGGCCTCCCTCTCAGGAATAGAAAGAGAGTATAACTTGTCTTTAGGCGGAGATTTACCTGACACTAGGTCTATGGCACAGTTGTAGGGACGATGCGGAGGAAGAGAAGCAGCCCGGGACTTACTGAACACTTCCTTCAGGTCCAGATAGTCAACGGGCACGTTTGGCAAAACCATGGTCTCCTTCTGAAAAACAGAAACAGGAACAACAGGACAAGCAGAAACCAGACAAGACTCATGACAACTTTCACTCCACAATGTGACAGTGTTAGAACCCCATTCCACTCGTGGATTATGTTTGAACAACCAGGGGTGACCTAAAACAATGGGAGCAACAGGGGAGTCCATGAGGAAAAAGGATATGGTTTCTTGATAGTTGCCAGAAGTGATCAGTGTGATGGGTTCCGTATGGTGTGTGACGTGAGGCAGTTCCTGGCCATTGAGTGCGGTGACATGGATGGGGAGAGACACAGGAAGGACAGGAATGTTCAGGTGATGTGCAAGTGAAGAATCAATGAAATTACCTTTGGCTCCGGAGTCCAGAAGGGCTTGACATTCATGATGTTGATTCTTCCACCGCAGTCTCACCGGAAGGAGGGTCGATGATGTTGGTGAGGACTTCTCAGCGGATATCCCACCCGATAGTAGCCTCAGATTTACTATCAGGCTGACTCTTTTACCGGGCAAGAGTAGGTGTTATGGTCAGGGCCTCCGCAGTATAGACATAGTCCTTGGGATCTCCGCCGTTCCCTCTCCCTCCGGGACAGCCGAGCTCTACCCACCTTCATGGGCTTGTGATCGTCGACAGAACCGACCGTGCTCTCTTGACTCAAGCGCCCCCTACCAGGAGAGAAGGGAGGCTTGGAAGGACTGTGTTGGCGGCCCAGACGATTAAACCTGGTCTCCACCCGGAACGCCAGATCAATGAGTTCGTTGAGAGTAGGGGGCAGCTCGAGGAGGTAGATCTCCTGCTGAACACGGTCGGATAACCCATGCAGGAATCTATCCCACTGCGCCGCCTCGTTCCACTGGCACGCGGCCTCCAGTACGGAACTCGATGGAGTATTCGGTTACAGATGAAAATCCTTGCCGGAGTTCCGAGAGGCGATGGGCGGACTCTCTTCATCTCTTCTGATAGGAGGCGGAACGAGGCACAACACGGGTGTTGATTCTCCCACACCGCCGTTCCCAATAAGGCAGCCTTACCAGAGAGAAGTGTGAGTGTGAACGCTACTTTGGATTCTTCCGTAACGAAAGTGCGGGGCTGTAGAGCGAAATGCATCGAACATTTGTTAAGAAAAGTTCGACAAAATGCTGGCTCACCCGCATAGTTCTCCAGTGCCGGAAGTCGCGGCTTTGGCCGGAAGTAGTCCTGGGGAATCCCACGGGGGAACGGACGATGCAGGCGGTGCGATGGGCGCAGTGGGAGACGTGAGCTGATGGATCTGCTGGGTGAGCTTGGACACCTGTGCCACCAGCGCTTGGACAGCGCGTCCGGTGTTCGAGATGCTCTCCTGCTGCTGATCCATTCTCTTGACACTGTGGTACATGAAGTCGGTGAGGGTATTGGTGCTCGCTGCTTCCATGTTGGTGAGATCGTTCTGTGACGGCTGGTGAAAGGACAGTCTGGAAACAATAGCGAGTTTATAGTTTTAAAGAGAAGATATGGTGATGGTACATAAACAAACAATGACAATGAGACAGCTATACTCCGAGGGGATGGTGAAGTGGTGAGAAGTCCAGATGATGGTGGAGAGAAGGTGAGTAATGCGGATGCAGACGGAGTGAGGCAGCAGGAGATTGGCACAGGAACTGCGGGGAATAGAGCCGAAGGTAGGTGTCCATGGCTGAGTGAACGTGCAAAGAGTGGATGAGGTTCTGGGGAAACACAGACATCCAAACGCAAAACAACACTGAAGCCAGACGGAGGGTAAACACATCGAACATAGAACAACGATCTCACAAACACAAGACGTGAGATGCTTGTTCCATCCTTGCACTCGTTTATTCAGAGATGCCTCCGTACGTGGAGGGTCACCAGAGAAGCCCTCACTTGGACTGGTGACAGGAACAAGAGGTCAGCGGACCGTCAATGTGCTAAGCCCCCACTATACTTGTGCGGTCAGAAGGTCTGGTTGTCCTCCGAGGACATTCCTCTCAAACTCCGCACATGTAAACTGGGACCCAAATTTATTGGACCATTTGTCATCTCTAAGGTGCTATGTTCGGTGTCAGTTCGACTCAATTTAATCCCCAGTTTAAGAATATCCACCTGGTGTTTCATGTCTCCAAGATAAAGTGCATTATTCACTCCCCCCTTCAGCCACAGACCTTTGTTCCTCCGCCTCCTAGAAGCTTCGAGGGGTCTCTGGCTAATACGGTACAGTGACTCCTTGACGTGAGACAAAGGAGTAGAGGTTATCAATACCTGGTGGACTGGGAGGGCTATGGTCCAGAGGAGAGATGCTGGATTCCTGCTCGTGACATCCTGGATCGTGCTCTCATTGACCAATTCCATCAGCGTCATGGTAAGTCCTCCGGGGACGCCAGGAGGCATCCCTGAGAGGAGGGGAGGGGTACTGTCAT
This sequence comes from Carassius auratus, assembly GCF_003368295.1. Taxonomy (NCBI): domain Eukaryota; kingdom Metazoa; phylum Chordata; class Actinopteri; order Cypriniformes; family Cyprinidae; genus Carassius; species Carassius auratus. The sequence continues at coordinate 1,232,019 of NC_039270.1, forward strand.
GGTTCAGGGTGCTTCATCGCCTTCCCTGTTGTCTGTGTCCTGTCATTTTCTGGAGCTCGTTAACTGGGAAATCTGATTGGCTTCACCTGTCGCTTGTTCCTACTGTCCCATATATTCCCTACTGTGTTTGTCCCTTGTTGTCAGTAGGTTTCGTGTTGTCATTGTGATTGTGCTTTGTATCCGTTTCCTTACCGTTTGGCTGCTGTGCTCAGGACGCATAGACGAGGAGTTTTTGCGGTTGCCTGTTTGCCCGAGATCCTCAGCCTCGTTTCCATGTCCCGTTGGGCATTGCACCAGAGGTGGTCTCCACAGTCTGTGTCTGCAGGTGTCTGTACGGACGGCTCTGGAGTTGGTTTTCACTTTGGATTATTTTTTGGATTTTTTATTGTTGTACCCAATAAACTGTTGCACTTATCCTCTGCATTTGAGTTCTCCTTCTTCACGGACCTGACGGTACCTAAATCAGCATACTATCATTTAAAAAACATTGCAAGAATTAGATGTTTTGTTTCCAGTCAAGAAACCAGTTCCAGTTTCCAGTTCTGTTTATTAACTGCTAGAGCGTCAAAAGTTACCTACCGCAGCTTTAATTAATAATTGTTATATGATGCAGTCACACTTGTAGCAATATTTGTTAGTTCTGTAGTTGATTCAGGGTTAGCATCATCTGAGGTCCTCTGAAGGTCAGCATCATCTCTTCTCAGGTGTTCTGGATCCAGACTGGAGCTTGTGTAAATCCTACATCCCGTGGCAAAAACATAGAAACAAAATAGAGACATCATTAGCATAGCTGCTGATCCAACAAACTAAAATTAGTTTAACCCAAGCTAATGAATAAAAATGCACATTTGATCCGATGCAACTACACTCACAATTTAAGAGATACAATATTTGAATGATTGGCGAAAGAGATGCGTTTTTAATCTAGATTTAAACAGAGAGAGTGTGTCTGAACCCCGAACATTATCAGGAAGGCTATTCCAGAGTTTGGGAGCCAAATGTGAAAAAGCTCTACCTCCTTTAGTGGACTTTGCTATCCTAGGAACTACCAAAAGTCCAGCGTTTTGTGACCTTAGGGTGCGTGATGGGTTGTAGCGTGGTAGAAGGCTAGTTAGGTACTCAGGAGCTAAACCATTTAGGGCCTTATAGGTAAGTAATGATAATTTGTAACTGATACGGAACTTAATAGGTAGCCAGTGCAGAGACTCTAAAATTGGAGTAATATGATCATATTTTCTTGACCTCGTAAAGACTCTAGCTGCTGCATTTTGGACTACCTGTAGCTTGTTTATTGATGAAGCAGGACAACCACCTAGAAGTGCATTACAATAGTCCAGTCTAGAGGTCATGAATGCATGAACTAGCTTTTCTGCATCAGAAACAGATAACATGTTTCATAGCTTGGCAATGTTTCTAAGATAATGCAGTTTTTGTAACATTGGAAATATGATTTTCAAAAGACAAATTACTGTCTAATATGACACCCAGATTTCTGACTGTAGAGGAAGTAACAGTACATCCGTCTAGTTGCAGATTGTAATCTACAAGATTCTGTGTAGTGTTTTTTGGTCCAATAATTAATAACTCTGTCTTATCTAAATTTAATTGGAGAAAATTATTTGTCATCCAATCTTTTACATTTTTAACACACTCTGTTAGCTTAGATAATTGAGAAGTTTCATCTGGTCTCGCCTGCCCTTGAATACCTGTATAGTTTTGTAATCTATCTATGAGTATGTCATGATCTATGGTGTCGAACGCAGTACTAAGATCAAATAAGACTAGAAATGAGATGCAGCCTTGATCTGACGCAAGGAGCAGGTCATTTGTAATTTTAACTAGTGCAGTTTCTGTGCTATGGTGGGGCCTGAAACCTGACTGAAATTCTTCATACAGATCATTTTTATGCAGGAAGGTGCTCAATTGAGCAGACACAACTTTTTCAAAAAATTTTGACATAAATGGAAGATTTGAAATAGGCCTATAATTTGCCAGTACACAAGGATCTAGTTTTGTTTCTTAATAAGAGGCTTGATAACCGCCAGCTTGAATGGTTTTGGAACGTGACCTAAAGATAACGACGAGTTAATGATATTGAGAAGCGGTTCTTTGGCTACAGGTAACAACTCTTTCAGTAATTTAGTGGGTACAGGATTTAATAAACATGTTGTTGGTTTAGATAGAGAGATAAGTTTATTTAGCTCTTCCTGTCCTATAGTTGTAAAGCACTGCAGTTTATCTTTGGGTGCGATGGATGAAACTGAAGTGTTAGACGCTGTAGAATCTACATTCGCTATTGTATTTCTAATGTTATCTATTTTATCAGTGAAGAAATTCATAATGTCATTACTATTTATCGTTGGTGGAATATTTGAATCAGGTGGCGTCTGGTAATTTGTTAATTTAGCCAATGTGCTAAATAAAAACCTTGGATAGTTTTGGTTATTTTCTATGAGTTTGTGTATATGCTCTGACCTAGCAGTTTTTAGAGCGTGTCTATAGCTGGACATACTGTGTTTCCATGCAATTCTAAAAACTTCTAAGTTAGTTTTATCAGAATATTAAAATCTCCCATGATTAGCGCCTTATCAACTGTAACTAGAAGGTCTGAGAGGAAATCTGCAAATTCTTTTAGGAATTCTGTATATGGCCCTGGTGGTCTATACAAAGTAGCCAGAGCAAGAGATACATTAGATTTCTTTTGCATGTCTGACAGTGTAACATTTAGCAGAAGTATTTCAAAAGAGTTAAACCTGTATTCCGTTTTCTGGGTAACATTGAGAATATCAGAAGAAGAGAGAGTAACATTGAGGCTAATTACCACCATACTAGTTCTGATACCAAATAAAGTCAGCTTCATAAATAGGCCTGTATCCATTGCAAATATATTTTATTATTAGTCTTAAAATGTCAATAAGATAAAATCGTTGTTGAGCCACAACATTGTCAACATAGCATAGTTTGACTTGTACTGAGTTGCGCTGATTTGTAAAGACTGCTGCACAGTGGCGGAGACTAGCGTCTTGATCTCAAACAACGCTAAGAGAGAGCTTACGAAGGGTCCAGACCCACCTTACTAAAGTGTGACTTACAGAAGATATACTTGGAGTACAAACATGTCGGGAATTGTGACATAAGGTTAAGAGAGAGGTTAAGGAATAGGTCAAGAACTACTTAGCGATAAGAATGTTTTGGGGAACCGGGCCCAGATGTGCTAAAACACTTGTCACATTTAAATGTAGACCCAAAACTCATCTGTTTAGCTGTGAATTTATTGAATGAGCACTGTGCAATATCTGAACTGATTGCACTATATTAGTTTTTTTTTAAATGTAAAATCATTTTCTAACTGTTTTTAAATTCATTTTAATTAAATGTTTTAATCATTTTAAAAGTTTTAAAATTGCTTGTTTTATTTTTGTTATTATTTCTCTTCAGTATTATTTTACTTTCTTTTATGTAAAGCACTTTGAATTACCATTGTGTACGAAATGTTCTATATAAATAAACTTGCCTTGCCTTGACTTACAAAGTAAATAATTTTTACATGCAATTATCCAATATAAAACTAAACAAGATTTGTAATGAAGATAAACAGATAAGAATAAATCCTGCACGTCGCATTCGTCATCATGGGCGCCACGCAAATCTTGCACTCTGATATTTGAAACACCTGCATTTAAATGTGGCTGCAATTTTTTTGAACTTAAATTACATGAAAGCAAGTAAATGCGGCTCCCTTTAAAATCACTGAAGTTGACTGTAATGACAGAACTTGAGTTTTAACATGAGGAAGTTTTATTAATCTGTCCATTCTTTAGAGTTCAATGATTTAGCTAAATTGTACAGGTTTAATTGATTTGTTTCTTATTTTACAAAATAATGGTAGCGAAATTATACAGTGCCTCACGTTTTACTAAAATAAAGGAAATAATGTATAAAACACAGAAAAATTTCTTAATCAGTGTACAGACAAATATATTTTTCCCAAAAAGCTATCTGTCAAAATAAAGGACAGGTAACGAATAACAAAGTACTGTGTGACAAAAATGCACGTTGTTTTATTAAAGGAATTTTAAAATATAAATTAACATAAAGGTCTAATATGTGAGAATATTGACATTTTGCATATAAATCCATGTACCTTAGCTCACTAAAATAGGCTAACACTTTTAATGCTTTGATGCAAAGTAAACCACAATTTCTTTAGAATAATATAATACTTAATTTATATCATATAAATAATACTGTATAATAATAATACTATATTTTCTCTAAGCTACACAGTATTACACCATATTTTAGATTTGACACATTTAATAGAAGCACAGGCTCATAGGCTTGACATTTTTACAGCTTGAATTCATTCTAAGAAATGCACAGAACTTCATAAGTAGCAAACTTTCATCTGTGAATATTAAATATTTTAACTACAAATTTTTTTCTTTTATTTTCCCCAACTGCAGACGTCAAATGTAACACATCAGAGGTAAAACATACGGCTATTTGCGAAAATTTACTTTGATGCGCTTGTTCGATAACTTGTGGTTAAAACACCATTTAGCGTTCAAACGCTGCAAATGCACTTATGTTGTACTGTACACCTACCTATAGCAGCTTACCATTCAGAACTAATTTATAGAAGAAAAAAAACGTGTTCCCATGCAGAAAAACAAGGTGGAAATAAGGTAACAGCAAATGATCTTTACATAAATACTATATGTCCAGTCCAGGCTGACTTAAATATGCAAGATTTGCACAATATGAGGCTGAACAAATGAAGATTGTGTTGGATCATGAATGAAGAGACAGGGAGTCCAGGGTGGAGATGAAGAGTCTTTTTATTAATGTCACTTACTAGTCAAGTGTCAGTTGAGAAGTGGCCCATGAGAAAAGAAGTGGCTGAGAACAGAAATCTCAAGTACATATATCACCCTCCCTGTCTGCTCAAGGGTTAAAATGCATCCCAGTTCCTGGAGCTCCATGTACTGGTTTATCAGTTCTTACCAGAAACATAGGAAGCAGTTCAGCCTTGCGTATAAAGCTACAGTTATACATTACACAGTATGAGAAGAAGTAACATTCATTAATACACATTCCCACAGTTGTCTATGCTTTCTCTGTTGTGTTACAGATTAACAATTTTTCAGAATCATGTTTTCTTCTGTTCACTAGATCATCTGCAATTTGCACAATCTGTGTTAGAGCCCTCAGGATCAGTACATCAATGTCATTTTGTGTATCAATCTCCTCATGGTAGTTCTTCACAGGGAAGATGTGGCTCACAGGGACACCAACTGAATTAGAGCATATCTGCATCTGGAGAATGAAGAACACGGGCTGAATATTTCTGGGGGTAGTGATATAAATAAAATAATATGCTCTTAAACATATTTATGTTTCGGCCATAGATCTGAATGAACAAATCTGCATGGCAAAGCCAGAGGTTTGACCCCACATTCTCTATCTGAGAACAGAAAGGGCCTGTAATACCTTCTCTTTTATCTTCTTGCTAGTGTAGATTTTTCTTAGGTTTTTTTCGACTAGTGGGCAAGCTTCATCCACCATCGTCATGATGACTGCCTGAGGAATTTCTGTTAAATGGAAACATAAATGTAAATACTGATTTATTATGTGATGTTACATTCTACATCATTTTCTAGATTTGTGTGGCATGAAGAATGTTTCAAATACTTTGAATGATCCAAATAAAGTTTTCTAAATATTTGATCTATTAAAATGTATTTGTGGTGGGGAGGTGTGGTTCAGCGAGGTCTGCGACGGGAGAGAGAGTGAGGAGATGAGCGGAGGTAAGTGGGTCAAGTTCAAAATAACTAACATCTGAGTCTCGTTACAGTGATTGGTTTAAGGAGGCAGTATAAAAGCCAGTTGGAAACTGGCTTAAGCAGTCCTTAGTTTGAAAATTGTGAGGTACCGGAACAAAGCGTGGCAATGGATCCGGAACGTGATTACAGAAGGGAGAGGTAACGGAGCACTTGCGCAATCACATTGGTGGACCAGTTTAAGTGATTAAGAGCTTGCATCAGTTGCTTTTATAAGGTCTGTAAGGTCATGAATAACATGGAAATCCCATGCGATTTTAAAACAACAATTTCCAGGTCTAAAAACTTTTCTGAGGGGGACTATGTGTCACATGGTTTTAATAAATCTCGCAGCTTTCAAGTTGAGGGAAATTCCTGCATTTATTCAACATAGCTTTTAGGTTTGAATAATAAAATAAATCCACACAAAGTCTTAGATTAAATCAGTCATTTGAATCCATGAACTCTCTCAGAGTGCGCTTTTCATCAGTGCATCAATGACCTGCATGCTGCGATACAAGACTCACTCATATTTCAGGACAGCTGACAGAACTGTCACTTGACTAATCGAATCATTGTTGCATTGTCACAAAAATTTATAATAATTTGCACACCTTTTTAAGAATTTGAAGCCATTTGGTACTCACGCACTCCAAAGGCTGTATTATATGCCCTCACAGTCACGTCCAAAGCTCGTGAGTATTATACAAGAGTTATTTTCCGTAGTTTGTTGAGTTTAAGCAACCAAATACAAACTATATGTCTGATGGGTGTTGACAAATAACACAGTTTCATGGCACACTCTACTAAAATAAAGGGGAAAAAGAAAGAATAGGGGGAACTTATCAATAATTAAACAACACTGCGTTGTCAGTGTTGGGGTTGTATCAAACACTTGCAATTAACATCAGTCAATATGAAAAACAAGCTCAAATGGAGTTTACAAGGTCTTTGGCCGGCGAATGAGGAGATCTGTGTTTTGTCCGCATCTGAGGAAAGTGCAGTGCATTATATGCTATCATCACCTTTTACAGGTTAGGATATAACATTGTTTACCCTTGCTTTGTAAATAAGCTGAGATCTGTCTCCTCCAGGCTATGCGCGCGCGTCAATCTGAGTGGAGGCAGGGTGAAGTGACGAGGTTTCGCGAGAGCTTGAGGAGTTTGGATAGTTTTTCACAGCACATATCTCTGTCCTCCATACTTAAACAACGTCCCTGGAGGAGGGGGATCCTCCAAAATGAGGTGCAAACAAAAAAACAAATTAAGCCCTGGGCTTAAGGAGAGAGAGCTGAGGACTCGTGGGGAGCGATCTGAAAGCCCAGAGATATGAAGGCTGCAGTATTGAGAAGTAGAAAAGTAGTTTCAAGATTATGTGCATGTGGCGCGATTGTCATTTTTCAAGTAATAAAATACCCACGAGTAGAAACTGTACTACACTGGTGCCGAAACCTGGGAAGGAAGGAGAACCCCGACGCCATTATCCAAACTCCGTTAGGAACATCGGGATCGCCATTTGTGGACATCATCACATCGCTCGTGGGTCTTCACCAAGAAAACCATCAGGCCCTGCTGGAATTGCGGGCAGATCAGGAACAACGGTTCCAGGCGATGATGCGGGTCTAGCAGGAGGATCGCAAGGTTCCGGAGCTTGCTGGACCGGGTGGTCCGGACGAGGTCGGCTTCCCCCAGTCCCATCCCCGCTGCTCACATGTCTCTCACCAAGATGGGGGCATCGGATGACCCAGAGGCCTTCCTGGATCTGTTTGAGAGGACAGCAGAGGCGTGTAAGTGGTCCTCGACCAGCTGGCCGGTGTGGCTGATTCCACTGCTGTTGGGGGAAGCCCAGAAAGCTGCCCAACAACTTCCTGTCCAGAACCTCCTGGTGTACACTGACTTTAAAAGAGCCGTTATCCAGAAGGTCGGAAGTGGACAGACCCTTTGTCTTTGCACAGCAGCTCTGGGACTCATGCCAGAAATGGTTGTTGGTAGGAGGAAGCGATGCCGAGGCCATCCTCGACAAGGTGGTACTGGAGCAGTTCATTTCCTGACTACCAAAGAGAACATCCCACTGTGTCCAGTGCCACGGGCCGGCATTGCTGGATCTGGCCATCCAACTGGTGGAGGACCAGCTGGCGGCGTGCTCTGGGGTCGACAAACCCTTCCCATCCATCTCTCTCTCTCTCTCTCTTCCCCTTCTCCTAAACCTGTTCCTGTTCCCAGGACCAGGTTTGCTGGGCCACCTTGTGCCGGCCTGTTGGCAATTTCGTGGATCTGTGCCCAGTTATGGAGGTGGGGACATTGGTCCGGATCCCGGACAAACCCCAGGCTGCCTCCGATCAAGCCGGGTTATACCAAGTACCAGTGAGTATTAAGGGGGGTACCTATCGGGCCAGACCTCCATCCATCAAAGCCTGATACAATCTGTGGCATTGGATACAGGCCGCATGGTTAAGGTGATGTGTGTGCACAGGGATATAGCTGAATACCCCGTAAAAGCCATATCAATCATATTTAGGGGTCAAAAGCATTGTGTGGAGGTGGCCGTTAGCCCACGCCTCCAACAACCACTAATTTTGGGAACCAATTGGACAGCTTTTGAACAGTTATTGGGGTGTTTGACCGCAGATACCTCTGGGGAAAAAAAGGCAGCAGTTGGCGGGGTATTAAAGATATTAAATAAAAAAAATATTAAAGACCCAAGATAGGTGGCTAGAACCCTCTTATTTTGCTGTGCGAGAGGTCCCGCAAACTTCCACAGGACTTTCCCCCTTTGAACTCCTTTACGTATGCCAGCCCCATGGGGGTCTTAGACGTCCTAAAAGAAATGTGGGAGGACGGATGTTCAGATCACCTCTCGCCCTCGCAGCTCACTGACATCATATGGTTACAATCCGAGCTTGTGGATGTGTTTTTGTCCCTGCCTGGTCGTACCAATCTGATTCAGCACCATATTGAGACGGAGCTTGGCGTCGTGGTTTGCAGCCGGCCATACAGGTTACCTGAGCACAAACAAAAAGTGGTTCAGATGGAATTAGAGGCAATGCTGGAGATGGGAGTAATTGAGGAGTCCCACAGCGACTGGGCGAGCCCGATATTTTGGTTCCTAAAACAGACGGCTCTGTGCAGTTTTGTGTGGACTATCGCAGGGTGAACGCAGTGTCAAAATTTGATGCTTATCCAATGCCGCATATTGACGAGTTGCTTGATTCGTTAGGTACTGCTCGATTGTATTTGACATTGGAATTAACGAAAGGATTTTGGCAGATCTCCTTATCTCCCATGTCCAAAGAGAAAACAGGCTTCACCACGCCATTTGGATTACACCAATTTGTGACACTTCTGTTTGGCTTGTTCGAGGTCCCAGCCACGTTTCAGTGCCTCATGGATGGGGTTCTAGGGCCCCTTGCTGCCTATGCCACTGCCTACTTGGATGATATCATCATTTACAGTGGGGATTTGCAGCAGCATATGGAGCATTTGAGGACCGTTCTAGGGGCGCTGAGATGAGCGGGGATAACAGTCAACCCAAAGAAGTGTGCTCAGTTGGGCGGGTGGAGGTAAGGTATCTGGGCTCCCCGGCCTGAGTCGAGCGGTGGGGATATGTGGCGGAGGAGGCGTGGTCCAGCAAGGTCTGCGACGTGAGAGAGAGTGAGGAGATGAGCGGTGATAAGTGGGTCAAGTGCAAAATAACTAACACCTGGGTCTCGTTGCAGTGATTGGCGTGAGTAGGCAGTATAAAAGCCAGTTGGAAACTGGCTTAAGGAAAGAGAGCTGAGGACTCGTGGGGAGCGATCTGAAAGCCTAGAGATAAGAAGGCTGCAGTATTGTGAAGTAGAAAAGTAGTTTGAAGAGTATGCGCATGTGGCACTATTGTTTGTTATTTTTCAAGTAATAAAATACCCACAACCCTCAGAAAGCCGACCCTGGACTCCTTCCTTCTCATCCGTACGACTAGAAACTGTACTACAGAATTATTGTTTTTAGAGTCCTAAAAAAAACACTTTAGTGAGTCTTCTTTTAGTGAGTCACATTTATCATGTGGATATTTTAACAGTTCAATCAGGACCACTTCCATCAAGTACATTTATGACGATTATAAATGCATACAGTTAGTGTTGGCGGTATGGTTATGTTCTGGGCAACACTCCACATGCCTGTCCATGCAGCCATGCTTGGACAAAGCGGGGAAAGCAGCAAGACAAACCCCCCTGGGGTACAGAACAGAACCATAAGCATATATATAATTACAATTCACAATTACGTGAGTTGTAAACAAAATGTGAGCGACTGCTTCCAATGAAGAGACTGTAAAGAAAAAACAAGGTTAGATCGGACTACTGGTTCAATTGGTGGAGTTGGGGTTGGAGGAGGGAGTTAATTGCAAGCAGCAATCCGATGGAAGAGACGCTGGAGAATGGGAATTTAAATAGACTGCAGGTGATAGGTGTCAAGACTGGATTGGTACACGTCAGGAACGGCTGACTGTCAGCTGATGCAAGCTTGACTAATGTGACCTGACTTAACTAACGCGATGCTCGATATTTTTCAAATTTATTGCTGATACTCACCCAGACTGCTGGCCTTCTGTCTAATGTATTTCATCTTTTTGAAGACTTCTTTAGTCATCATTGACACTTTGTCAGCTGCTATGACATAGACCAGACAGTATGTCAGATCCTCAGGGCTTGTTTCACTTTTGCAGTCGTAATTTTTAGCAGAATCAGTTGGATTGAACTGCATGTAAATATAAAAGAGAAAAAAAAAACAAAGGCGAGAGGAAAGGCATTGTGTTATAATTCTGCAGTGTCAATGCATTGTTTGAATAACATTGAAATAATTTCACAAAGCCAGTTTAAAGCTGATAAAATTAACAGGCAAATGTTTCCTCCTCACATTGTGTCCTTCTTTAAGGAGACCCTCAAGGGCTTTGGCAATGTCTTCTGGATCTGCACCATTTGAGTCTTCGGATTCTAAGCCCATGATGTCATTGAAGACAAAAGGCAGAACTGATTCTCCATTTCTTATGTAATAAGTTCTGTACTGTAAATAAATGCAGAAGTATGAAGATAAAATAAAGAACTTGGGGTCTGTTTTATTCAAACAATTATGAACATTTTTGCATTTAGATGAATACACATATGAACAAACAAAGAATCTGGATCTCCATATCTGTCATGCAAATCAACGGTTCCTGGTCATCTCCTCTCATCTTCTCTCCACTTTCCCTAATTGCAGATTCAATTGTTAGATCTGTCAGCATTGATATTTTTATACTTTGATTTTTTGAGAGGGATCAAACTGTAACACAGTGTTTTCTAACACCCACGACAGCGACACGTGAAAATAAGTAACATGGAATTCTATTTTAGAAATGTTGCGGCAGGAACAACATACATAAAATAAGACATTGATACTCTCAGATAATGTGCTTAATTCAGTGTTAGAAGTGTCTAATGTGAATTTGAATATTATTTGCATGATCTTTATAGCCATAATGAAAGCAACATCATATATTTTACTTCAGCTCTTGACAATAAATTAGGCTAAAGCAAACTTACGTTAGAAACTGAAATCACTGTGAACCAGCATCCATAACAAGGATGGTATCAATCACTCACTCAAAACTGTTCAGTCCTCTATTTTCTGCGTACACTTTTCTGTACTTAACACTTACAATGTTTTTTTCTGTCACATCGTATCTACACTGGATGTGACAAAGCATTGGAAATCATTTGAACTTTGTGTCAGGACGTCATAAATAGGAGTCAGCAGTTTTCTGTAGGGATTTGCCACGCCACATCCAGTGTAAACAGAGACACTTATTATAATAAGGTCTGTTGTATTTGTTTGCTTCACGCTTTGACTCTCGCATCCAGTGTAGACACAGTATAAGTTAATTTTGCTTTCAGATGCTGCGTTTTAATATCCATGCCACATTAAGTAGCGTGGGTCAAACATTTTTCTCTCTGCCCGCGGGCCGCCTATTGAGGAACCCTGGTGTAGAAGTGTAATGTCTGTTTTTGGGGTTTGTTTCATGTTTTTTTTTTCATGTCTTTTATTTTGTAGTTTGATTTATACTGTTTATGTCATGCTTCCCTTGCCCTCATGTATCTCTGCCTTGTGTATGTTCTCATTGGTTATTGTCTTGTCATGTGATTATCAGTTCTGTTTGCTCATTGGTTGCTTTAGTCGTGTCTTGTTTCCCAGTTAAGTCTGTTCAAGTCAAGTAAGTCAAGTCTTTAATTTTGGTTTGGATTATGTTTGGATGTTTTGGATTGCACCTGTAAATCACGTCTCGGCTGATCATCCAGGGTCTCGTCACGACATGTCATGGGTCCCCGCTAGGACTGCTCCGCCTCAGCTCCATTGTCTGTCACTGCTCCATGACCTAGGTTCCCTTCTGCTCCATTCTCTGTCTCTGCTTCACAACCCAGGTCCCTCTCTGTTCCATTGTCTGTCACTGCTCCATGGCCCAGGTCGCCCTCTGTTTATTTGTGTGTCACTGCTCCATGGCCCAGGTCCCTCTCTGCTCCATGGTCTGTTCCTCCTCGACTCCACCACCCTTCTGGACTTTTTGAGTTTTGTTTAGGTGTCTAGAGCCTCCCTTGAAGGCGGGATATGTAATGTCTGATTTGGGGTTTTGTTCCATGTTCTTGCTTTCGTGTCTTTTTATTTTGTAGTTTGATTTATACCGTTTGTGTCATGCTTCCCTTGCCCTCATGTATCTCTGCCTTGTGTATGTGTCATGTTCTCATTGGTTATTGCCTTGTCATGTGATTGTCATTGTGATGATCAATTCTGTTTGCTCGTTGGTTGCTTTAGTCATGTGTCTTGTTTCAGATTTGGTTTGTTCTTGTTATGTAACCCTCATTGTCTGTAAAAGTAGTCATGTTTTTGCCTTTTGTGCTTGGTTGTGTATTTATGTTGCAACCTGCTGTCGGTGAGTCTAGTATGTTCATGCCACATATAGTCTGTTTCTGTCAAGTCTGTTTCATGCCTCGTCAAGTTTGTTCAAGTCTTTGTTTCTGGTTTGGCTTATGCTTGGATGTTTTGGATTGCACATGTAAATAAACTGCACTTGGGTTCTCAATATGCTCGCCTTCAGTTGAATAATTGTTTCAAAAAGCTCCTAGCTGTCATTTAGGGATTGGTTGGCATGAATCCAGTTGCACACTTATTTAATTCATTCTTTTTAAATGGGTCATGAAATAAGAACTACTATTAATTATCTACTAGGTAAGGTTCAATAAAAATAACTATGAAGTAACCACTAATGAAAAATTATACAAAACTACATTTAATTGTGACCCTTTCATAATAAATGTTATTAGCAGAAGTAGTAGTAGTTTGAAAATGCAATATATTTTATACAGGTTTTGCTGGTGAAGTGAATTGTTTTGTGAGCCCCACCACGACTTCAGTGACTTGCGATAATTTACCTTAGTGTTTATATTTTATATACAGTAATGTATTTATGCCTCCTCAGCATATACCACATTACCATTAATTCAAATTCCTGTATGTAAGGCAAGGACTGAGGGAAAGTAATAATACAGGTAACCATTTAGTAATTAATAAAGAATTATCATATAATTCTGCAAGACTTATTTTGAACCTGAAACATTAGGCCTATTCTAAAGTGAATATTAGTAATTAATAAAGAATTATTGGATAATTTCACAGGAATAACTTAGAACCTGAAACAGTATTCTAAATAGGGATGCACCAGTATCGGGCCCAATACTCCGCTTCTGTACTCATAAAAATCCCCCGACACCAAAAGCCGATACCCATACAGTGTGTGAAAAGAGCTGTGTCCAGGAAAAAAGAAACACTGAAAACAGACCAACAGAGTAGAACAGAATTATTAGAGATTAAGGATGTCTATGAAGTACATGCAAGTAATTAATTAAATGTTAAACATTCAATACTCATGCCTGTATAGCGGATGTGTGCGAGCTGATAAGCAGTGCATGCTGAGTGGATTGAACGCGCGGCTACAGAGATGCGCAATCGTGTTGAATGAATTTTGGTTGCTTTAAAATTATGTTTTTTTTATTTGTATGCGAGGGTCCACGTACAGTGATCATGACACAAATTAAATAACAATAATAGTAAGCCACACTCATATAATGTATAACAAGTGGTTAACTGCACCTGAAACAGTAGATCTATTCTATAGTGAAAATTTTCGGAACCCATTAGTAATTAAAAAACAGAAGAATTGTGCAGAAGAATCATCTGTTTCCTGTGGTCTTGTCCTGGTGGTCATCTGAGACAAGGCAAGAGTTAAGAGAGCCATTCTGCTGAAGCCTTCGCTCTCAGAGCTCCGTCATGAGTGGTGACATGAGTTTGTTGGCTCTTTCTTTGAGCCTCACTAACTACCTCTGGCGATGAGGGTAGCCAGGTCTCCTCTCGGTTTAGAGAGTCGTTATGCTGAGACCTCCACTCTTAGAGCTCCAGACTTTGGCGTGTGAGTTAGTCTATGTTGTTTGGAGCTTGAGCATGCCGAAAAGCTTAGCGGTTTTGCTGGTAGGAATGCTGTTAAGGTCCTGCCTTGGGGAAACAGTTACCTGGGCACTTATCCTCCAGCATGGCGGCTTTGGTATACCGTTCCCATAGTGCCCTCTAGAGTATGCAGCGTGGAGTTCCCTTTTGAAAAGGAATGTCTCAGGTTACGCATGTAGCCATGGTTCCCTGAGAATAGGGAAAGAGACGCTGCGTCTCTGTGCCATGCTTCAGCATCATGCTGTGTTTCCTCAGACTAAAAAAGGACCATGTGTTCAACAGGTGCCCTTTTATATCTGCAGTTGCTCATTTACTTACGTCATAGGCTTCCTCCTGCCAATGTCAAGTTCACTGTCATTATTTAATTCGTGCTTCAGACACATGCGTAAGCTGAGACTTTTTTTTTCACCCAGCCCCTCCTCCTCAGACTTGACGCACATGCAGGTTGCCAAATTAACGATGAATATAAATATAATACAATAATGAATTAAATGAAATACATTGCATTTTCCACCAACTGCCAACACAGAGTGCTAAAATACAATTGGGTAAACTAGCGGTGGAGTTTTGATATGTTTATGTTAGGAAATTTACAAAATATCTTTATGGAACATGATCTTTACTTAATATCCCAATAATTTTTGCCATATAAGAAAAATCGATAATTTTGACCCATACTATGTATTGTTGGCTATTGCTAAAATATACTTTGACCATTACTGCATTTATGTATATATGTCATACAGTTGTGCTTCCTCAATTCATTCTTTCTTTGTAGACTGTGTAGTTTACATAATGTAGTAAACCATTTTATTTTAAATGGAAACATAAGGGTTCATTACTCACTGTTCTTGTAAAACTTGTACCAGACACTGAATCAGCAAGAGCTTCTGTTGTGATTCTTCTTTGAAAAACACTATTGACTGAGTTGATTAAGCTGGATTTTCCTGCTCCCACTTCTCCAGCCAGCAAGATCCTGATGTACTTAACATTTGAATCGCTCAGCTTAAGCTCCCTCAGGTTTTTCTCCAAAAGTTCTTTATTGCTGTTGAAAAATAGGGCCTTTTTACAAAACAATGTTGAAGATACACACTTTTGCTTGTACAAATAGATTGTCATTTTTCTTTTTTAAAGAATAATTATTTTCCACTTACTCCCAGGGTGTTTCCCTCCATGGTATATTAAATTCTGTTAATAGAGATGGAAATAATTTATGATTTTGATTACTGCAACAAAAAAGATAGATATGAAATGGAAAATCAAATCTGTCAAAATTTAAGTCTTTGATTAGATATTGACCAATCTTAGACTTCTTAAAGGTAACTAGACATACAAAATAAGGGGTAAAACAAGGAACAGGTGAGACTAATTACAAAACAAGCAAAGAAAGAAATACCAAGAACTGACCAAAGAGGTGAAATCTGACTTGCTGGTAAAAAAAAAAAAAACTTTGTTGAACAAGTATTCCATTCCGCCTACTTTAAAAGCTAAGCTCAGGAGTTCAAGTAGTTTTTTGCTGTTATTTAAAAACTTAAAGGATTCACTGTAAATATTATAAAATCTGAGGTGAGACACATTTCAACCGAATACAAATGTAAAATGTAGTAGTAGTTTCAGGTTAAAACAGTCTTAATGTTAAAATGTCTGATTATATATATATATATATATATATATATATATATATATATATATATATATATATATATATATATATATATATATATATATTCGGGATGCGCTGAATTGAATAATAACCACACTTTTTATTAATAGAAAAACAATGAAATTTGGCAGGATATATATTAACATTAGACTTACCTGCTGATGATGTTTTAGTTTGGGATGTTGATTCTGATCCTCCCATTGTGATCTCCTTCTCTGTTTTCTTTTTTCCTTATGAATTTTGGAAATTTCACACTAAACAGTAAATTAAAAACAAAGGTGACTTCAATTCTATACAGAGTAATAACAAGACAGTCAGAATTTCTATTCAGTGTTCTTCTCTTTGGGATGTACAGGCAAGCTGTGACAGCATCTCTGATTTCAGCCTGTATTTATACCTCCAGGTCCAACTTTCACTTTCATCTTGTTAATGTTTTTTATGACTAAGTAGTCTATAACCTATTTTTTTTCCATGTCACACAATAATAACACCTCTGGACGGATTCGGTTTTCAAGGTAAATTATTGAATGGACTGAAATAAAAAAAGAATTGTAAGACAAGGTAACAGACTGACAAACTCAAAATAGTTTAGAAAAAATGGATCAACTGTGTTAAGATGATTAATGTTTTTTTGAACACGCTTTTCATATATTTTGACCTTTCTATGAAAAGGTACATTTTGTTCACCTCAAACAACTGTAAGTAAGGTATATTTGTAACAAAATGTATACATATGTATTTTGAACAGGGTTTTTTCTTCTCCGAATTTACCATTGAGCTGAAGACCACTTCTCACGTGGCTTCAGATCTCTTTTAAATAGAGACTCAACTGAATGACTGAAGCACATCTGTATTTGTAGCATGTTTTCAGCAGCAAATCTGGTGATCTTCAGCTGATATAAGATATAATGTTCTTATGTAAAAAAAAAATATATATATATATTATTATATTTTCAGACATGAGCAGACCTGTAGGCTCAGTTTTTTCTGCATCTATAACTTGAATGTGTTGGACTGAATGTTTTTTGTTCTTTGTACTGTATGTACAAACATGTACTGTCAATCAAGCTGCCTATCATTCACTTCAACTTTGTCATCCTTGCATAACTTAAATGCATACCATAGGGTTTTAGAAAGACGCCAGCAAACATGACTCATGTAGCAGACAATGTTATTATTCATAGAATCAAGAATCAATCCACAAATGTGCAGGCATGGAAACTGTTGATAATATTGGGAATATGTTGCCCAAAACGGTTCACACACCCTCTGGCAAAAACTATTCTGACATCAGGTCAAAGACTGGATTTTTCCTTATAGACAATAATAATGAAGCATTTAGCTCACTCACCTTACTGCTAATATTTGATTGGCTCCAAATGAATTCTCTTGTGTGTCTGATGTGTGTGATAAAATATGTCTGGTATTTTCTAGATACTATATATCTGCGTTGACCCATGAAAGAAATGGGGGTGTAACCGATCCATATCACAAGCACTTAATGTACATGTACTGTAGCTAAAAAGGGCTGATTAAGTGTTGATACCTAAGCGCAGGTATCAGGACATGTCCTACCTCCCCGAAAACAATAAAACATCAGCTGAAGTTTCTCTAGAAAACACTGATAAACACAACTCATCAATTAAACACGTTTAGTCCTCTTGTTCTTGACTTTGTCCAGTTATTAGATCAGACTTGTCTTATTCTCATGTTCCCATCCTGACACCTCATCCAAATCAATGGGTGAACACATAAAATGACTGGACACACACACACACACACACACACAAGTGCACTATACAGGAGGATGACTGACCGCTGCGTCACAATATTCTGAAGTGATGTCTTTTATAGATGTCTGTTATAGAAAAAAACATTGTTATTGATAGTATAATGTTTATTTGTAAGTCTATATTGCAGTTATTTTTACAAACAAGTAAGGACATACTGTTTAGTTATGTTGTTTTTTTAAAAACATCTTCATTGAGTGGCCTATAAATTAAATGGTTTTGTATGTGTTAAGTACAGTACTTGAACAATTCTCTCTTTGTTTAAAAGTGAAAATGAAACATTACAGGCCTGAGGTTATAAATACTGCCTTTTGATCAGTGTTGTTCCGCACGTGTAGGTGGGGAAAAAATCCAAACAATTTGTCTAATGTTCTTTCTTTATAATACAGACATTTATGTGATTTAAATTTGATTAACATTATTCTCAAACCCCTACCACACTCCACCAGCGTTTCTTCAAGTGGACAAGGTAGGTATTGCAAGTATTTCACCTTGTAGTCCTCAGCAGGAAAAGTTACTGAAAAAAAACTTAATTAGGCCTAAATAAATGTGAAGAAAACAGCCCCATTTATGACCTTGTATAAATTAATATTCTGATTTTTTGGAACTATTTTTTGATCACTGTTACACTATGCTCAAGGAGGGCTACAAACTACGGTGCACGTAAGGTTGTTCGGTTTACATAGTTTTGTCGTGGGAACGTGATAATATGTCGTGGCCATGAGATATTAATTTGTGGGAAGCATATGGTTAATATAATAATTACTTAATTCAAGATAAAATATGAATGAATCCATCTCTGATAACCCCGGGTTGCTATGGTCACACAGGTTTGTTTACGCATTGGCCACGAGAAAAACATGTCCCTCAACATAAGAAGTCGTGGCCATGAGAAATGGATGTTGTTCCCTCAACATAGCATCTCGAGGCCACGACATGAGGATTTCTTTACCTCAACAAAATGATCTCATGGCCACGACATAATATGACGTTCCCACAAGTTATTATTACGTGGCCACGACAAAACTAAGTAAACCGAACAAGTCACCTTACGGGCACCATAACAAACACCTCCTCTCCACCCTGCTTTTGTTAAAGCTGATCATATCTCCATTCTCTTTTTGTCTGCATATGACCAAAAGCTAAAGCAAGAAAAACCTGTTATCAGGTCAGTCTACAAATGGACTGAGGAAGCCCTTCTCACACTTCAGGACTGCTTCCAAACCACTGACTGGCAGATCTTCTGTGATCCAGCAGACACAGACATTAATGAATATACTGACTCTGTTACGGATTACATTAGTATTTTTACTGAAAACATTGTTCCAAAAATCAGCATCAATGTCAGGACCAAAACTTAAGCCATGCACATCAGCCTATAACTCCGGTGACACAGCGGCATAAAGGAAGTCCAGGTATGAACTTCAGAGGGCCATCAGGAATGTAAAGAGATAGTACAGAGATAAGATGGTAGCAAACTATCAAGCATCTGATATCAAGCACATGTGAATATTCTACTGAGACAAAAAGAACAGAAAAACCTATGATGTGGGTATGTCTGCCTTTTTATCTGATGAACTGAACATCTTTTATGCAAGGTTTGAGAACAGCAATACCTTCCTTGCAGTGAAATTTTCAGCAGAGAACAAATGTGTTTTAAAAATCTGTCTGCCTGAAGTCTACATAAAATTCAGGGTCGTCAACCCACGAAAATCAGCAGCTCCTGATGGTGTACTTAAAGCCTGTGCCAGCCAGCTAGTGGAGGTTTTTATATATATTTTTAATCTCTCCCTGGCAATGTCTGTGATCCCCTTCTGCTTTAAGAAGACCATTATTATCCCTTTCCCTAAAATGCATGTTGTCAGCTGCCTGAATGACTACTGGCCTGTAGCAATGATCTCTACCGTTATGAAGAGCTTTGAGCAAAGTAACAGGGAAGAGCAGATGTAATCTTTGACAGACACCTCGGTTCCTCTCCAATCTGTCTGTCGATCTGCAAAAAACAGATCGACAGATGATGCCATCAGTGTGATTCACAGTGCTTTCACACACTTAGATAAGAAAAACACCCATGTGAGAATGTTGTTTATTGACTATAGTTCAGACAGGACCACTTTAGCAAGTTACTTGAGTTTACTGAACACAATTTATATTTGGTAGTATGGTTCCTTATGGGGGTTCTTGCTCCCAAATTAACTTAACATACAAGAGCTTAAACATTGAGCTCTCAGAACCATCAGCTTGGAAATACATGACAATTAAGACACTTAATAAATGTCTCTGAAGCAAACAGTGATAATCATGTACAGTAGGTGGACAACCTAAATGGGTATTAGCGTCACGAACTGCAAGTCAGTCGCGTGTTAAAATCATTCGTGAAACTACCGCCAGGTGGCGCAAAGGGATGGATTGCGAAATTAATTTAATTGTAAAATGAGATAAAAGGAGGAAGTAAAACAACAATAACATTATGATATAAAATTGTAACATCTTTAAAAAATATAAAAAATGTACAGTGAGTTAATTTCAAAATGTAGGATAATCTTAGGCTACAGTCTACTCATCAAAAATTCTAATAAGACCTTTACACAGAGGATCATATGCATGCTAGATTAATCTCACTGTAATCTTGGAATTAATCTAGATTAAAATGGCTCATTTGATTTCCCGAAAACATTCAGAATATGTGTGCTACCCAAATAAAATAATGACGTTCCAGGTGATTGATCATTTACGTACTGAGTAGCGGACTGAAAAAGTGTCCTGTGTGAAAGCACAATGAGTATGAGTCTGTGCTGCTTCTGCACCCAGGGCCGTAGCTGGGGTCAGCGGGGCCCTGGTGAAGGTTGTACCAATGGGCCCTGTTTGAAATTGTTTAATTTGTAATTTGTTGTTCGTTTTTATTTATTTGTGCTATTTACACAACGTTTAAGTTTTTTTTTTTTTTCAAGTTTGTAGGTGTCAAGGTACAGAAACTGAATAATTAAATGTAAAATAGCACTGTATAGTCTTCAATGTAAAAATGAAATATACAATCAAACCAAAATTTATTCAGACACCAACATTTCTCACATTATTACAGTTTATTTGCTATCGCTTGTAAAATGGTTCTAAAATATGACAAGAACTTATAGTTAAACTGTGTCAGAACAAATTTGTCTTGATAATGTCAGATAACTTTGATAGAAATGTATGTAATGAATTACAATCAACAAAAACTACAGACAAGTGTCATTATGACAATATTTACACTACCATCAATTCTTTGTTGAACAATTACCAAGCAATGCTTAATTTTGTTCAGACTGTGGTGTGAAAAGGTTGCATTAGCAATTCAGGAAAAAAAAAAACCTTAAGCAATACATGGTGCTTTATAAGGTGCTGAATAATTTTTGATATACATTTTTTTTTTACAATTTCACTAGTAGTTCACTGTATGAAGATTCGTTGGGTATAATATGTCACAGTTCACTTAATTTTGCTAAACTCACTTACATTAATGTATTATAGTGTCCTGTCCCTACTAGTCAAATATATCAAAAATTATATCTGGTGTCTGAATAATTTTTGGTTTGACTGTGCATTAATTCTTGTTAAAACTACAAAGTAATTCAGTCAAGAGCAGTGAGTGATTTTCTTTCATTTTTCTTGGATTAACATTACAGCAGCCAGTAGCTAAATTAGGCGCGAACACTTTAAGAGACGATGAACGCATCCAATATAATACACATCCCATTTTTTTCCTCAACTGTTTACTTTCACTTAAGAAATAACTGACAGTTTTTTCGAGCATACTATCTAAGGTGGATATTTTCACATATTTTGTATGTATTTGTTGGCACAAGAGCAAAAAGAAGCAGATTCGGTGTTCAAGTGTTTTGAGAAGCCTCTCTCTGCATGAGCCCTGAACACCAGAACACCAGAACACCGCAGTGCTGAATTGGGCTCTTTTACATCTTTTTGTTTGTTCAAAGGCAAGGCAAGGCAAGGCAAGTTTATTTATATAGCACATTTCGTACACAATGGTAATTCAAAGTGCTTTACATAAAAGAAAGTAAAATAATAATGAAGAAAAATAGTAACAAGAATAAAACAAGCAATTTTAAAACTTTTAAAATTATTAACAAATTTACTTATTTAAAATGAATTTAAAACAGTTAGAAAATTATTTTACATAAATTAAAATAAAAAAAACAGTCAAAATATAGTGCAATCAGTTCGGACATTGCACAGTGCTCAATCAATAAATGCACAGCTAAACAGATGGGTTTTAAGTCTAGATTTTAATGTGACTACTGTTTTAGCACATCTGATCTCTTCTGGAAGCTGATTCTAACTGCGGGCAGCATAGTAACTAAAAGCAGATTACCCTTGTTTTGTGTGAACCCTTGGTATTTCTAACTGACTCGATCCTAATGATCTGAGTGGTCTGTTAGGCTTATATTCAGTGAGCATATCTGAAATATATTTCGGTCCTAGGTTATTTAGTGACTTATATACGAGTAAAAGTACTTTAAAATCAATCCTAAATGTAACTGGAAGCCAGTGTAAGGACCTGAGGACTGGTGTGATATGCTCAGATTTTCTGGTTCTAGTCAGAATCCTGGCAGCAGCGTTCTGGATGAGATGCAGCTGTCTAATGGTCTTTTTGGGAAGGCCGGTGAGGAGCCCATTACAATAGTCCACCCTGCTGGTGATAAAGGCATGAACAAGTTTCTCCAAGTCTTGACTGGAAACAAAACATCTAATTCTTGCAATGTTTTTTAAATTATAGTATGCTGATTCAGTTACTGCTTTGACATGACTACTGAAACTAAGGTCTGTCTTCAGAATCACACCAAGATTCCTGACTTGATTTTTATTTGTTTGACCCCTAGAGCCAAGGTATGCACTCACCTTGAAAACTTAATCTTTGTTTTCAAATGCAATGACTTCAGTTTTTTCCTTGTTTAACTGAAGAAAGATTTGGCACATCCAACTATTAATTTCATCAATGCATTGGCAGAGGGAGTCAATGGGGCTGTAGTCATTGGAGATACGGCTAGGTAAATCTGGGTATCATCAGCATAGCTGTGATAGGCAATTTTGTTCTTTCTCATTATTTGACTTAGTGGAAGCATATGCAGGCTAAACAAGAGCGGTGCAAGAATTGAGCCTTGTGGGACTCCACATGTCATGGACGTCCACTTAGACTTATGCTCTTGTAGACTCACATAATAGCCTCTCCCTTCTAAGTATGATCTGAACCATTCGAGTACCATCCCAGAAAGCCCGACCCAGTTTCCCAGTCTCTCTAGTAGTATGTTATGATCAACAGTGTCAAACGCAGCACTGGGGTCTAGCAATACCAGCACCAATATTTTGCCAGAGTCACAGTTTAAGGGAATATCATTTATTATCTTAATGAGTGCTGTCTCTGTGCTGTGATGTGGTCGAAAACCAGATTGAAAATTGTCCAGGTATCCATTTGAGTTTAAGTATTTGTTCATCTGATTAAAAACTAACTTTTTTCTATAATTTTGCCTATAAAAGGAAGATTTGATATTGGTCTAAAATTGCTCAAAATGGTGTTATCAAGATTGTTCTTTTTCAGGAGGGGCTTAACAACTGCAGTTTTTAAGGAGTTTGGAAATGTCCCAGAAAGAAGTGAGGTGTTCACCACTTCTAAGAGATCTGCTTCCAAGCAGTTAAGCACACTTTTGAAAAAAGATGTGGGAAGTGTGTCAAGACAACAGGTTGACGATTTTAGGTGCTGCACTATGTCTTCCAGAATTTTGCTATCAATTGTTTCAAAAATGGACATAGTATTCTTTTGATATTGTGGCCGAATCTGTCTGACCTCTGCATTACTTGAGGATGTGCTAATCGCCTTCCTGATATTGATGATCTTCTCAGAAAAGAAGGAAGCAAACTCGTTGCATTTGCTGTCTGAGAGCATTTCACTGGGAATCTGACTTGGGGAGTTTGTAAGTCTCTCAACAGTGGCAAAAAGAGTACGAGTGTTATTTAAGTTATTGTTTATAAGGTTTGAGAAGAAATTCTGTCTAGCTGTGGCTAGTTTCACATTAAAAGCATGAAGGCTGTCTTTATAGATGCTATAGTGAATTTCAAGTTTCTTCTTCCGCCACATCCGCTCGGCTTTTCTGCATTGTCTTTTCATAGTCTGAACTTCTGTTGATCTTCTCCAAACTGATTTCTGTCTGTTTGTTTTCTTACTGACTATTATTGGAGCAATATCATCAATAACATTCTTAACTTTTGAGTGGAAGTAATCAAGGAGAATATCAACAGTCTGCAGAAATGCTTGGTGTTAAAGATATAGCCTCCATAAATAGTACACTTGTGTTCTCATTTATGCATCTCCTTCTGACAGAGACAGATCTAGATTCAGTGGTAGCAGAGATCAATATATCAAAGAAAATACAGAAGTGATCAGATAGTGCTATGTCCTTAATAACAATGGATGAAATGTTTAGACCCCTACTGATGATTAGATCCAGAGTGTGTCCACCTTTGTGTGTGGGTCCATGCACATGCTGAATCAGGTCCAAAGTGTTTAGAACCGTTATCATTTCTTTTGTAGTTTTGTTTTCTGCATTGTCTATGTGAATATTAAAATCCCCTGCAATTGCAAAACAGTCAAACTCTGAGGAAATTATTGATAACATTTCTGTGACCTCTTCAACAAAGGCTGGAGAGTATTTTGGAGGCCTGTAAATAATAATAAACAGAATGCGTGGAGCACCTTTCAGCACAATCCCTAGATATTCAAAAGACAAGTACTGACCAAATGACACTTGCTTGCATTGATAGACATCTTTAAATAGAGCAGCTACACCCCCACCTCTCCTAACAGTCCTGTAAACACTCATGTAAGTGAAGTTAGGAGGGGCTGCTTCATTGAGGACTGCAGCTCTCTTCTAGCCATGTTTCATTTAGAAACATAAAATCCAGATTGTTTGGTTAAAAAGTCATTGATTAGAAATGATTTATTTTTAGTGAGCAAATGTTTAAAAGTGTTAACTTGATGGCAGTGCTTTGTGTCTTTATATCAATCGTAGTTTGTTGCATAATAGGCCGCAGATTAGATGAGTTTGCCCTTGAGAAAGCCTTAGACTTTCTATCACGTGATAAAACTGAAATAGAGAAAGCTACAGGCACACTGGGTTCCCGCTTGTTCTGTAGGCATTTGTGAATGTTGCTGCTATTATAGCGGGGACCCGACACATATCACTGAGTGCTGCTATCATGGCTATATTGTTTTTGGTTCACCTTCAGCAGAAAGAGGGTTTGGGCCCTGGCGTTGTGGCAGTGGTCGGAGAGCTCTCATAGGAACAGGGCCCACAGGCTTTGGTGGTTGGGGGGCCCGCTGTTTTTTTTTGTTGATATCTGAGGGCTAGCAGCGAATGAGTGAGAGAGTTTAGTCCCTGCATACACCAATTCCTCCATTTTTTGTGAGAAGCACAGAAGTGGAGATGCTGGAGAGAGGGATAATGTGTCTGGTGAGATGGGCTGTGTCTCTGGTGTTTCCGGTGGCTGTGATATGTTGTCCTGGCTTCCCTGGCTGTTTTCCAGAAAGTCATCCTTGGGTGATGAATCTTGTAGCTGTTTTGATATATCACAGTCTGTCTGTGAGGAGCTCTGTGGGCAGTGTGGCAGTGTAGCCATGTGTTCAGTCCAAGCATCCCTGAAAACATATTTGTTCCCCTTGCTGGGAGTGGTCCACTGATGAACGACTGAACTTTGAGTCTTCGAAGTGTTTCAAAGAGTTCACTGAAGTCCTTCTTATGGAGTTCTGACTGCTCTTTCCGAATATCATTCTTTCCCACATGGACAGAAAACCACTATTCACAAGCCTTGTCATAGTCGAATCTGGGGTAGAGAAAGCTATGACAGCAATACGAGAAACTCTTGACAATCTGATATCTCGTGTTCCTTTGGGTCTCGCTCCCTGTTTGTGCCATCGATTAGTTTGCCGATCAGTTTCGGCTTGTTCCTCTACACTTGGTATAAACGGTTGAGATTCAGAAGATTCATGGGACTCACCGGCTGTATTCTGAGGGGTCCATGACGACGGTCTGCTAAGTGTTCCGTCTGTTTTGGACGTCCAGAAAGTAACTTTGTTTCAAGAATCACAATCCTTTGTAGAAGTTTGCAGCAGTTCATGCAACAAGTAGATCCAACAAGAGGCATTTTCTCTCTCTTCTGTTTGAATGTAGGCAGTTGTTATCCCGTCTCCGGAATGTAAGCTGTTAGCAGTGGGAGACAAAGTTTTCTTTTTGTAGTATTATGTGTTCCTGTAGCTCAACTGGTAGAGCACTGCACTAGCAAGCAAGCAAGCGCAAGGTTGGGGGTTCGATTCCCCGGGAACACATGATATGTAAAAATTGTTAACCTGAATGCACTGTAAGTCGCTTTGGATAAAAGCGTCTGCTAAATGCATAAATTTAATTTAATTTATTCCAGTCCCAATGTTTTTAGTTTTAGCGTTTGTGCCAAAAATCTGTTGTTTGAGCACTGTGCTGATCTGCTGAAGTACAAATCTTAGAAAAATCAGAGAAAAGTGCAAAGCGCAGAGCAGTAAGCTAGAACGTCCGAACGGTAGCAAAGCCGGTAGCCGGATACCGTGATGAAGGGACAAGGCTTTGTGGGAAATGTAGTGGATGCGGTGAGGTGCCTATGGGGAAGTGAGACCACTAGTGGACACCCAGGGAAACATAGACCAGACACTGTGACACATTTAAAGGATTTGTTTTAAAGTGAATGGAACTAAAAATATCCTGTTGGTACATTATAACATCAGGGCCGTGCACAGGGGGGTGGCCCGGTGGCCAGAGCCACTGCCCCTCTGCCCTCATCGACTGAGGTGCCCCTTTTCCCCACCGCTCCGCTCAAAGCATTCCGTTGATTCCGCGAATCCGCTCCAGGTTTTCCCGCTCGCTCCGCACTCTGCAGCATCACTCACAGTATGTGTCTGCGGCACTTGTGAACACGACAGTTCACGAAAGCTGTCGCATTAACAGGTAGGCTATGCAAGACAGTGGTTGAATCTGTGAAATTAGTCATTTGTTTTTGTATTTTTTTGTATTTATGTCGGTAATGTTTTGTGCTCTTGGTCTTCTACTAGTGCTAACAACTTTTACAACATAGCCACGTTCTAAGAAGCTGCTTGTCTAATCAAATTATAATTGTACTCTCTTTTTTTACAGTAGTTGAAAAACTTTACACCTTCATTGCCAACTCCACAAAACGACATGCAGCTTTTGTTCAAACACAGCAAGCCATGAATCCTGGCCAGCGTCCCCTTGAGCTACAGAAGCTCTCAGACACCCGATGGACCTGCAGGGAAACAGCCCTCAGGACTCTCAGAAAATGCCTCCCTGCAGTTGTGCAATTCCTGGAAGATCTGACCAAGTCTGAGCCACCTGATCTGGCAGCAGGGGATGCACACATGCTGTTGCACAGCATTAACTTTGAATTTATTCTTTGCTTGGAGATAACAGCTCCAATATTCATGGAAACAGCAGTTGCTTCAAATGCTCTTCAGCGGCAAGACTTGGACTTGGCAGCAGCATACACTGTTGTAAATGGTGTCATAAGCAGAATGAACACACTGAGGACTGAAGAGCAATTCAAAGAAATATTTCACAATGCTACCATTCAAGCAGAGACAAGAGGGATCAGTGTGCCTGAAGAGATTCCAGGACAAGCAAGGCGGCGGAAAGTACCAACAAAGTTTAAGTACTGCTCCACATCAGCAACAGAGGACCACCAGCCACAGACTTTAGAGGAGTACTACAGAGGAAGGATGTACTTCACTTTTTTGGATTCCCTGATTCAGGAACTCCACAGGCGATTTCAAGGGAAGGGGAACACTGACAAAATTGTGATGTCACTGCATTGTTTGATTGAGCCATCAAAGTGGAAGCACTTAAAGCTGCCCATACTCTCTGTGAGTTTTACGGATTTCAAGAGGAGGAGGAACAGCTGCGAACTGAGCTTAGAGTTTTCCACTCTTCATTCACATGCTCACAAATGAGTGCCCGTGCAATTTTGGAAACATTTAAGGATTTTGATGCTCATGTTGTGTTTCCAACACTTTTTAAGCTGCTGAAAATCTTTGGAACACTACCTTTCTCAACAGCCACTGTTGAACGCTCATTCTCGAAGTTGAAGCTGGTGAAAACGAAACTTCGTAATGCGTGTGGACAAGAACGACTCTCTGATCTTCTGCTTCTGGCCATTGAAAAAGACATCCCAATCATAAAAGATGAGGTTATTAAGATCTTTCAGGACATGGTACCAAATATAAAGGTTTTGCTGTAAAAGGAAAAGGTAAATACCAAAATGTAAAACGGACGGTAAATAGTTTATTATCACCAATGTGTAATTATGAATCATAAAAAATTTAGTTATCAAGATCTTTCAGGACCAAATAAAAAAGTGTTGCTGTAAACGGAACAAGTAAATATAAAAAAGTATCAGTAATGTGTAATTGTGATGTTCTATCAAAACTTCTACAATAAAGTCTGAAATGTATTTGAGCGTGTACTGTCTTCTTTTTTAATTGTACATTTTGTAATAACTGGATAATTTGTGTTAACAAGCAACCACCCCCTTAGTGCCCCTTTTTTTGGTTTAGGCCACTGCCCCTCAAAATGTCTGTGCACGGCCCTGTATAACATTATTATTATTTCTAAATGTTATAAAATGCAACTTACACATGACATATATTTTTTCCTCTCACAAAAAAATTATTTCTTAGCGTGTTTTAAAAATAAAAATAAGGAAAACATGCAGAAAATAGGCTATTAATCCTTTAAAATTTTTTACTCTGGGTTAACAGTAATTATAATTATTATATACTTCATAACAGAGCCTGGGCCTAATCTAGGCTATCCAGGATTTTTTTGTTTGTTGTTGTTGCTTTTTTTAATTCATTGCATTTGAAAATGACTTTGTGCATCACATTTGTTTTATTGTTTTATTTTTAGTACGTTGTTGTATTGTTATGTATGAATGTGTGCACTCCATTTTTGTCTGTATAATGTATTGTTTTATGTTATAAGAATATTTTTTTTTTTGTTGAAGTCTATAGACCCCAGGAAGAATAGCTACTGCTTTTGCAGCAGCTAATGGGGATCTTGATAAACTAAACATTCACTTTGCGTGCTCTGGAGCAAATCCATCTCTCGCGTTGCTCAGCTGTGGACGATTTAAAAATGTTTAATATAAAGGTTGCTGTCCCATTTTATACTTGAATTGTTCATTTTAAAAAATCGAATTATATTGTTAGTTCTAATTACATTGTTAACACAAGTTCATTTAGGTTACATGCACTGTGACATTTGACCCTTTTTAACTTATAAACTCCTTGAGATTTTAAAGTTAGTTTAATAGTGTTTAAATTCAAGTTTAAAAAAAAGGTTTTAATGGCTTAAATTATTTCTATGAATTAATAATATGTTGTTATCATGTTTATTCTTTAAGAAAATAAGGGGAAAAAATAAGGGACGATCCAAATATTTGTTTTGCTTCACCTATTTATGTAGGCTACATTTAAACAAAAAACATAAAATAAAAAAAGTAATGATAATAAAATAATGTCATTTAAAAATGCCATTGGCCTGAGTAAATTTGACCATTATAGAATTGTTACTGTAAAGGTTAGTGGTTTAGGAGGTGAAAATACTGTAAAATTACAAATGGCATTGGATTTTAGAGCATAACAACTGAAGGTTTATGAAACGTTAGCCAATAAAGCATTTAACAGAAAGGGAGGCTATGGAGAAATATATTTCTGATTCTCTAGCTTCGAAGTTCATCTGCCCTTCCTCTTCTCCAGCGGGGGCAGGGTTCTTTTTTGTGGGAAAGAAAGACGGATCGCTGCGACCTTGCATTGATTACCGGGGACTGAACACATCACGGTAAAGAATACTTATCCTTTGCCATTGATGTCTTCAGCCTTCGAGAGGTTGCAGGGAGCGTCGATTTTCACGAAATTGGACTTACGTAATGCTTATCATTTGGTCCGCATCAGGGAGTGGGATGAATGGAAGACCACTTTTAACACCCCCAGGGGGCACTTTGAATACTTGGTCATGCCCTTTGGGCTCTCCAACTCCCCAGCGGTCTTCCAGGCATTCGTCAACGACGTGCTGCGAGATATGATTGATCAATTCATATATGTCTACCTGGACGACATATAGATATTTTCCTCTTCTCTCCAGGAACACGTGCAGCAGGTTCGACGAGTGCTTCAGAGATTGCTAGACAATAGGCTTTTTGTCAAGGCGGAGAAATGCGAGTTTCATGCACAGTCTGTTCCTTTTCTTGGGTATATTGTGTCGACTGAGGGAATACGCATGGATCCCGAGAAAGTTAAGGCTGTGGTAGAGTGGCCAAGTCCAGATTCCCATAAGGCCCTAGCCGCACCTCTGACCGCCTTGACCTCCCCCAAGACTACATTCAGGTGGTCAGACACAGCCGAGGCTGTGTTTGCCAAACTGAAGAGCTGCTTCGTTTCAGCCCCTATCCTGATCACCCCTGATCCATCACGTCAGTTTGTGGTGGAGGTCGACGCGTCGGAGGTGGGGGTAGGGGCGGTGTTATCTCAACGTTCTCCCTCAGACGACAAGGTGCACCCATGCGCGTTTTTCTCTTATCAGTTATCCCCTGCCGAACGCAATTATGATACTGGTAACCAAGAATGGTTGGCAGTCAAGATGGCATTGGAGGAATGGTGCCACTGGTTAGAAGTATCGGAGGTTCCTTTTATAGTATGGACCGACCACAAGAATTTAGAATATATTAGTACTGCCAAGAGATTGAACTCCAGGCAGGCTCGGTGGGCACTTTTTTCGGACGTTTTGATTTACTCTCTCGTACCGCCCGGGTTCCAAAAATATTAAACCAGATTCTTTGTCACGTATTTTTGACCGTTCCGAACGCCCGTCCACTCCCGAGTGCATTTTACATGAGACATTAGTGGTCTCCACACTCACATGGGAGATCGTATCTTTTTGGTCCAAATGTTCCGGAATTGTTGGAGAAGAGGGTAAAGCTGTCTAAAGCCACTCGTCAACTGACACAGGGGCAGTGCAATCCTGCATTTAGGATGCCAGCGGTTCAGACCCGACATCACTATGCCACACCGGAGCCACGTTCCTGCAGGCACGCTGGACCTCAGCAACAGCCCCCTCAAAGACCTCGTGTTCTTGAAGATTCAAGTTTTTCGCCCACCACATCGACAGCCTCCAGGAGGACCCTGTCAGCATCCCCCCGCAAACACTAAAAATCGCACACATAAAGGCAGAATCAGTCAGGCCAGCGGTTGATCATTTTTCAATAGATCAGTTGGAATACTGGAGATCCAACACGGCAGACCCCTGGGTGTTGACGACTCTGAACAGGGGATATACTCTACAGTTTTGACGCCGGCCTCCCAGATTTTCAAGAATTGTTCCTACAGTTGTCAGAAACGCAGTTCGTGCAGAGGCACTCTCTCTGGAAATTTGTTCATTATTAGAGAAGGGAGCCATAGAAAAAGTTAATCCTCTCATTCAGGGAGACAGGTTTTTTTCAACATATTTTCTTATTCCGAAGAAGGACGTTGGCTTCCGCCCAATTCTCGATTTGAGGCTTTGGAATTTGTTCCTGAAGGTCCTTCCTTTTCGAATGCTTCGCACGGCCAGCGTTTTCTTCAGTCTGTGACTGCAGATGATTGGTTCATAAGTGTCGACCTGAAAGATGCATACTTTCACATCTCAATTGCTATACATCACAGAAAGTTTCTGCGTTTCAGTTTTCTAAACCAAGCTTACCAGTTCAAAGTGCTACCCTTCGGCCTTTCCTCTGCTCCTCGCGTCTTTACAAGATGTGTGAGCGCAGCTCTGTCTCCTCTTTGGATGAGAGGTATGCGCATTCTTAATTATTTGGACAACTGGCTTCTCTGTGCACCAACACAGCGACAGGCTGTACAAGACTCCAGAATGCTTTTGAGACATGTGCAGAAGCTGGGGTTTTCTGTGAACGAGAAAAAGAGCCATCTGGTCCCATCACAGACCACTACGTTCATAGGAATGACACTGAATTCCTGTCTAATGTCTGCCTGCCTGTCTCAGGAATGTGTGATGAACATTCTGCAACTTTTGGCTCGCTTTCGCCCAGGGGTGTCTGTTAACAGCAGATACGGTGGTGATTCCCTTGGGTTTACTCCACCTCAGACCATTCCAGTTATGGAACAACAGTTTACGGCTAGATCCCACCAGGCATCGCCATTGCCTGGTTGCAATTTCTCACCATTGCATATGTGCGTTGAGGCAGTGGAGACAGTTAGAGTTTCTGAAGCAGGAGTGCCCCTGGGTGTTGTTCCCTCTCGTCGGGAGTTGGTCACGACAGATGCTTCCCTCACAGAATGGGGGGCGACGTGGAATCAGAGGGGTACTTGTGGGCGCTGGACAGGCCACAGAGCATATTAACCTGCTAGAACTAAGGGAAGTGTTTTTGGCCCTAAGGTACTTCATTCCGGTTCTGGCAGGCCGCCATGTTCTTGTTCGGACTGACAATACCTCAACAGTGTTCCAACTGAACCACCAGGGTGGCACAAGATCCCGCAGGTCTCAACGGTTGACTCACGAGATCCTGACATGGTGTCAGCCACGACTCTCTTCACTGAGAGCAGCTCATATACCAGGAGTGTGCAACCAGAGAGCGGATGCTCTTTCCCAGGATCAAGAACATCCAGGAGAATGGAGGCTTCATCCAGTTTAGTGCAGGAGATCTGGCTACGAATTTGGGAGAGCAGAGGTGGATCTTTTCACTTCAGAGAGGACCACCCACTGCCCATTATGGTTCACAAGGACAGAGGTATCCAGTCCACTGGGCCAGGATGCGCTGTCTCACGAATGGCCGGACTGCCTGCTATATGCGTTTCCACCTATTCCTCTGTTATGGGAGACGTTGCACAGGATCTCGCTGTGCAAGCACAGAGTGTTACTTGTGGCACCACGGTGGCCAGCAAGACCATGGTTTCCTTTGTTGCTGAGACTTCTGACAGGAAATCCATGGAAGCTTCCTCCATAAAGTCCTTTTTTTTTTTTTGGAGCATCCATTCGGGTATAAGTTTGACGGCCTGTGTACGTCAGTTAGAGGGACCTGCTCGCTGACCCCAAAAAAATTTTGCCGGACACGCCGCCGCCGTCTGCCAGACCGCACCGGCCCACGGGAGACCCCTGACCGGCGCAGGAGGATCTGGCCCCCCAAGGGGCCTCGCGGAACCCCACCCAAATTTGAGGCACCTAAATGCCATTCAGCACTTTTCCACAGGGTGGCGCACGGAGCTGTCCACCTCAGGTTTAAAAGTGGCATTTACCTGAATGGGGGTGGACACTTTTTTTTGTCCACGAACACAATAATTGTCTATTTGACCTTTTAAAGTGACGGAATGACCACAGAACCAGTTCGGACCCCCGGCGGACCCCCAACCCGGGTCCCATGAACCACCTATTTGTCCATTTCACCATTCACGGAATGACCGCGGAACGTCTGCGGACCCCTTGCGGACCCCAACCCTGGGTCACACGAACCCACCATTTGTCCACTTGACCATTATATTCACGAAATGACTGCGGAACCTCTGCAGACCCCTTGCGGACCCCCACCCCGGGTCCCACGAACCCACTATTTGTCCATTTGACCAAAATAGTCACGGAATGACCACGGAACCCCTGCGGACCCCCTGTGGACCCCACCCCTTGGGGTCTCACGAACACACTATTTGTCCATTTGCCCGTTGGTGTTATAGAAGGGCCGCGGATGGACATTTTTTTCTGAGACATCCCTGGGGCCTAAAACTAGGAACAGTGGCTCCTGGGGCCTCCCCCAGTGAACTTATGAAGGCTCGGGGCCTGAGAGCCCTTGCAAGCAGTGTCCACAAACCCACTATGATGAACACATTCAAATAAATGGCAGGTGGGATTTTTTTTGAAAAGTCACAGGGGCCCGAAATTCAGAATGGTGGCTCTTTGGGGCCCCTAGATTGTGCAGTCAAAAGCGTGGGGCCCCTGAAATGCCAGAATCTCAAATCTGGGGGCCCTACGACCTATCATCTCCGAACGGCTGACGTCCCACCTCCAATCAAAACGCGTGACTGTTTGGTGGACGTGCGCTACCTTCTGTGACCCTTTGACCCCTAAAGAAGGTCGTAGGTTCACCAGACTTCTCTGCCTGGTCAAGGGGGTGCCCCCAAGACAAATATCCAAAATTCGGCCCGATCGGACCCTTGCGAGCCGTGTCCACGTACCCGCTAGGCCGAACCCATTCAAGTAAATGGCAGAAAAGTCCCAGGGACCCAAAATTCAGTTTGGTGGGTCAAGGGGCTGCCTCGAGTAAGCTGCCGATGGTGCGCGGCCCTAAGGCCCTTGCAAGTCATGTCCAGGAAACCGCTATGGCAAACACATGCAATGCATAATAATGTAGAATGAGCATAAAAAAAAGTTGGATTTTGGTTATTTTCACCACATATTGTGCATGTCCACCAGCAATTTATTTGATGGGATATGTGTCAACTTGCAGTTTTTTTAAATAGCAATCCTATATGAATATATGGCAAGTGGGATATGTGTCCACTTGCTGTTTATTCAATAGCAATTCTGTTATTGTTAATGAAAACACCTCTACTGTACTCAGCACGCTCAGCAGACTCCATTCATGTAAGTTTTATCTCATAATACTGTAGAACATGCATAAAAATTAATGTCCACGGTAGCACTACGAAGGTCCCTCTGAATAAATTGTCATGGACATTTTTTTTTTATGAGAAAACCTCCCAGTTGCCATTTATTCAGTGCGCCCTTCCTAGTGGTTCCGTGGACAGATAAACATTAGCAATGTAATGGAAGCGACCGCGTCGCTTCCATTATGAGCGCGCATACTGCGCGCCTACATTGGAAATAACAAACTTGAGCGTGCAAAAGGCGCGATATGTGAACGGCCCCGGGATAAAACTTACAAACATTTATTCCTCGGAGCTAGCAGAGTACAGCTGATGAGATTTCAATCACGATATTGCTAATGTTATCTGCTTATCTGTTTATCTGCCCGTTTTTCCAGGCGCGTCCGCACAGCATCGAGTTAAAAACATTTCAAGTTTTCAGAATGCCGCAAGCGCACCGCGGGTCATGTGACAAGAACTAACCAATCAGCTTCATCCATTCCCGTAACAACGTTAAAAGCTCAGCCAAGATGAAAGGAACAGCTGATCATAGTTGTATATGGATTTCCATTTTGAAATAAATTTAGTAGCAGAGCTACTGCAAGCGATTTTTTTGAGCTGCAAATCCATTTATCCTTTGCTGAAATTTCTACGTCTTCATGGAGAGAGCATGTCATGGTTGCTTAGCAAAGACAGACGCCTCAGGGGCGCAACTGCCCGAGCGCTTTGGAAAGAAGGAGAAAGTGGTGCGCCTAGCGTTTTCCACGCGTTTTTAGGCGCAATATGTGAACGGCCCCTAATACTGTAGAATTTGCATAGAAATAAATTTGGTTAATGTCACCACATGTGGTGCATGTTCACCAAAATTTAACAAAATTTGCCAAGCTATAACTCCCTTAAAATGGGGCCATACTGCAGAACACGGGGACTTGA
Organism: Carassius auratus; assembly: GCF_003368295.1. NCBI lineage: Eukaryota > Metazoa > Chordata > Actinopteri > Cypriniformes > Cyprinidae > Carassius > Carassius auratus. Next base: position 1,267,451 of record NC_039270.1, read on the forward strand.
GAACAAAACTCCACATTTTGGGGCGGCTATCAATGGAGAATTTTGTTACAAGCCCAGGAATGCCAAAGCCAGCTGTATAACAGGGGAACTAACTCACTGATCTAACGAAATTACAGGCGGAATTTGCCGACGTGTTCTCGCTCCTACTTGGCCGTACCAACCTCATTCAGCACCATATCGAGACGGAGCTGGGCGTGGTAGTTCGCAGCCGGCCGTATCGCTTACCTGAGCACAAGAAAAAGGTAGTTCAGGCTGAATTAGGTGCAATACTCGACATGGGGGTAATAAAAGAATCCAATAGTAACTGGGCGAGCCCGATAGTTTCAGTTCCGAAAACGGACAGCTCAGCCTGGTTCTGTGTGGATTACCGCAAGGTGAATGCTGTGTCGAAATTCGACGCGTATCCAATGCCGCGGGTTGATGAGTTGCTTGATCAGCTAGGCTCGGCTCGTTTTTATTCAACATTGGACTTAAAGAAGGGTTATTGGCAGATCCCCTTGTCTCCATTATCCAAAGAAAAGACCGCTTTCACGACGCCGTTTGAATTACACCAGTTTGTTACCCTTCCATTTGGGTTGTTCGGTACATCGGCTACCTTTCAGCGCCTCATGGATAAGATTCTGCGGCCCCATGCTGCATATGCGGCTGCCTACCTAGATGATATCATTATATTTAGTAATGATTGGCAGTGGCATATGCAGCATCTGAGGGCTTTCCTGAGATCGCTGAGGGGGGCTGGACTCACGGCCAACCCAAAGAAGTGTGCGATTGAGCGTGTGGAAGTAAGGTATCTGGTCTTCCACTTGGGGCATGGACAGGTGCGTCCCCAAATTGACAAGACAGCCGCTATTGTGACCTGTCCACGTCCCAAGACCAAAAAGGAGGTAAGGCAGTTATTGGGGCTGGGGGGATATTATAGACGGTTTATTCCTAATTATTCGGACCTCACCAGCCCTTTGACTGACCTTACTAAAAGGAGGTGCCAGATACGGTCCAGTGGACAGACCCATGTCAGCAGGCCTTTACCCAGGTAAAGGCTGCCCTGTGTGGCGGGCCGTTGTTACACTCTTCTGATTTTTCTCTCCCTTTTCTGTTGCAGACGGATGCATCGGACAGGGGGCTGGGTGCAGTCCTGTCGCAGGAGATAGAGGGGGAGGAACGGCCAGTGCTGTACATTAGCCGGAAGCTCTCGAAGAGAGAGGCTAAGTACAGCACCATAGAGAAAGAGTGCCTTGCCATCAGATGGGCCGTCCTCACCCTCCGCTATTATCTCCTGGGACGGGAATTCATCCTCTGTTCGGACCATGCTCCGCTGCAGTGGCTCCACCGCATTAAGGATACCAACGCGTGGATCACTCATTGGTATCTGGCTCTACAGCCTTTTAAGTTCAAGGTGATCCATAGGCCGGGTGTTCAGATGCCTGTGGCCGAGTTCCTCTCCAGAAATGGGGGGGGGGGCTGCAGGCCGGATGACTCCCCGACCTGAGTCGGGCGATGGGGGTATGTGGCAGGGGGGGGCGTGGTTTAGCGAAGTCGGCAGTGGGAGAGAGAATCAGGAGACGAACAGTAAGTGAGTGGTTTGGGCGGAAACGATCAACACCTGTTTCTTGTTTCAATAATTGGTGTGGAGAGAGTATAAAACGCCAGGAGAGACAGAAGCAGTCGAGTGAGAGACGGACTGCTGACTGGAACCGGAAGGAGTTACCCAGAAGCGTTTGGCGATAGAAGAAGAATGAAGAAGAATCAGAATGAGCTTTATTGCCAGGTATGTTTACACATACAGTATTGTTCAAAATAATAGCAGTACAATGTGACTAACCAGAATAATCAAGGTTTTTAGTATATTTTTTATTGCTACGTGGCAAACAAGTTACCAGTAGGTTCAGTAGATTGTCAGAAAACAAACAAGACCCAGCATTCATGATATGCACGCTCTTAAGGCTGTGCAATTGGGCAATTAGTTGAAAGGGGTGTGTTCAAAAAAATAGCAGTGTCTACCTTTGACTGTACAAACTCAAAACTATTTTGTACAAACATTTTTTTTTTCTGGGATTTAGCAATCCTGTGAATCACTAAACTAATATTTAGTTGTATGACCACAGTTTTTTAAAACAGCTTGACATCTGTGTGGCATGGAGTCAACCAACTTGTGGCACCTCTCAGCTGTTATTCCACTCCATGATTCTTTAACAACATTCCACAATTCATTCACATTTCTTGGTTTTGCTTCAGAAACAGCATTTTTGATATCACCCCACAAGTTCTCAATTGGATTAAGGTCTGGAGATTGGGCTGGCCACTCCATAACATTAATTTTGTTGGTTTGGAACCAAGACTTTGCCCGTTTACTAGTGTGTTTTGGGTCATTGTCTTGTTGAAACAACCATTTCAAGGGCATGTCCTCTTCAGCATAGGGCAACATGACCTCTTCAAGTATTTTAACATATGCAAACTGATCCATGATCCCTGGTATGCGATAAATAGGCCCAACACCATAGTAGGAGAAACATGCCCATATCATGATGCTTGCACCTCCATGCTTCACTGTCTTCACTGTGTACTGTGGCTTGAATTCAGAGTTTGGGGGTCGTCTCACAAACTGCCTGTGGCCCTTGGACCCAAAAAGAACAATTTTACTCTCATCAGTCCACAAAATGTTCCTCCATTTCTCTTTAGGCCAGTTGATGTGTTCTTTGGCAAATTGTAACCTCTTCTGCACATGCCTTTTTTTTAACAGAGGGGCTTTGCGGGGGATTCTTGAAAATAGATTAGCTTCACACAGACGTCTTCTAACTGTCACAGTACTTACAGGTAACTCCAGACTGTCTTTGATCATCCTGGAGGTGATCATTGGCTGAGCCTTTGCCATTCTGGTTATTCTTCTATCCATTTTGATGGTTGTCTTCCATTTTCTTCCACGTCTCTCTGGTTTTGCTCTCCATTTTAAGGCATTGGAGATCATTTTAGCTGAACAGCCTATCATTTTTTGCTCCTCTTTTATAGGTTTTCCCCTCTCTAATCAACTTTTTAATCAAAGTACGCTGTTCTTCTGAACAATGTCTTGAACGACCCATTTTCCTCAGCTTTCAAATGCATGTTCAACAAGTGTTGGCTTCATCCTTAAATAGGGGCCACCTGATTCACACCTGTTTCTTCACAAAATTGATGACCTCAGTGATTGAATGCCACACTGCTATTTTTTTGAACACACCCCTTTCAACTAATTCAACTAATTGCCCAATTGCACAGCCTTAAGAGCGAGCATATCATGAATGCTGGGTCTCATTTGTTTTCTGACAATCTACTGAACCTACTGGTAACTTGTTTGCCACGTAGCAATAAAAAAATATACGAAAAACCTTGATTATTCTGGTTAGTCACATTGTACTGCTATTATTTTGAACAATACTGTACGAGGAATTTGTTTTCGTGACAGAAGCTCCGCAGTACATCAGAATGACAGCGACAGAACATAAAACACATAATAAAAGAATAAAAAATACAAATAAGTAGATAGTGATTGACAATATACAAATTGACAATTGTAGGCAGGTATATTACAAAATGCAGTTCTGTATGTACATGTATATTATGTGCAAAAATTAAGTGTATACTAAGTATGTGTGTTAGATAAATAAGTGTATGTGTATATAAATATAAAGTGTAGTGTGTTCGCAGTTTTTATCAATTGTTCATAAGATGGATTGCCTGAGGGAAGAAACTGGTCCTGTGTCTGGTCGTTCTGGTGCTCAGTGCTCTGTAGCATCGCCCAGATGGCAACAGATCAAAGAGGGGGTGTGCTGGATGTGAGGGGTCCAGAGTGATTTTGACAGCCCTTTTTCTCACTCTGGATAAGTACAGTTCTTGAATAGAAGAGAGGGTTGTACCGATGATTCTCTCAGCAGTCCGGACCACCCTCTGTAGTCTTCTGAGGTCAGATTTAGAAGCTGAGCTGAACCAGACAGTTACTGAAGTGCAGAGGATGGATTCAATGATGGTGGAGTAGAACTGTTTCAGCAGCTCCTGTGGCAGGTTAAACTTCCTCAGCTGGCGAAGGTAGTACAATCTCTGCTGGGCCTTTTTCACAATGGAGTCAATGTGAATGTCCCACTTCAGGTCCTGAGAGATAGTGGTGCCCAGGAACCTGAATGACTCCACTGCAGTCACAGTGCTGTTCATGATGGTGAGTGGGGGGAGTGCAGGGGGGTTTCTTCTGAAGTCCACGATCATCTCCACTGTTTTGAGCGTGTTAAGTTCCAGGTTGTTGAGAGTGCACCAGACAGCCAGCTCTTTTACCTCCTGTCTGTAAGCAGACTCGTCACCGTCCTGAATGAGGCCGATGAGTGTGGTGTCGTCTGCAAACTTCAGGAGCTTGACAGAGGGGTCCTTAGATGTGCAATCATTAGTGTACAGGGAGAAGAGCAGTGGGGAGAGAACGCAGCCCTGGGGAGCTCCGGTGCTGATTGTACGGGTGCTGGATGTGTATTTTCCCAACCTCACTAGCTGCTGCCTGTCCGTCAGGAAGCTGTTGATCCACTGACAGATGGAGGTGGGCACGGAGAGCTGATTTAGTTTGGGCAGGAGGAGGTTCGGGATGATCGTGTTAAAGGCCGAGCTGAAGTCCACAAACAGGATCCTCACATAAGTCCCCGGTCTGTCTTGGTGTTGCAGAACATAATGCAGTCCGATGTTTACTGCATCGTCCACAGACCTGTTTGCTCTGTAGGCAAACTGAAGAGGATCCAGCAAGGGCCCAGTGATGTCCTTCAGGTGGGCCAGCACCAGTTTTTCAAATGACTTCATGACTACAGACGTTAGAGCCACAGGCCTGTAGTCATTTAGTCCTGTAATTTTGGGTTTCTTAGGGATGGGGATGATGGTGGAGCGTTTGAAGCATGAAGGAACTTCGCAGAGCTCCAGCGATCTGTTGAAGATCTTTGTGAAGATGGGGGCCAGCTGGTCAGCACAGGATTTCAGACAGGCTGGTGTAACACAATCTGGGCCTGGTGCTTTTTTCCTTTTCTGCTTCCGGAAGACCTGGTGCACCGCATCCTCGCTGATCTGAATTGCAGGTGTGGGGGAGAAGGGGGATGCAGGAGGTGTGAATGGTGAGAGTGCTTGATTGGAGAGGTGTTCAGGATGGGTTGCAGGAGCTGTTAATGGTGTGAATGGTTGTGTGGGGAGGCGTTCAGGGCAGGTGATGGGTGTTCTTTCAAACCTGCAGTAAAACTCGTTCAGATCGTCTGCCAGTCGTTGATTCTCCACAGTGCTGGGGGGTGGTGTCTTGTAATTGGTGATCTTCTTTAGACTTTTCCACACTGATGCGGAGTCGTTGGAAGTGAACTGAGTCCTTATTTTTTCAGAATAATTCCTCTTTGCCACTTTGATCTCTTTTTCCAGTGTGTATTTAGCCTGTTTATACAGGACATTGTCCCCCTTCACGAAAGCATCTTCTTTGGCCTGACGGAGCTGTCAGTTTTGCAGTGAACCACGGTTTGTCATTGTTGTAATTTAGTTGAGTCTTTGTAGGAATACACATATCCTCACAGAAATCTCGTCTGCGCGTCCTGAAGCGCTTGATCAGTGCCGCTGCTCCTCCGATAACAACGTTCACTAAAACGTCTGAATAATTGAAATCCGGAAAAACATCTTGTGGTGCGTTCTGCCGAATGTTCAGCAGTTCATCCCTGGTGAAACTGATGGCAGGAATATAACTAAAGACAGGACAAACTAACAAAAACATATGCAGAGCACATCACGGAGGCAGCCATCCTGTATCGGCGCCAGAGGTGTCGCTATGTATGTGCTAGTATGTGCGCTAGTGTCAGAATTGGTGTTTGTAAAGATTACTTTTTGTTTTATTATTAAAAACTTGTCAGCAGTCCATCTGACCCATTGTCTTCTTCCTTTCCTCCTACGAACTTACTACAGCCATGATCCAAGATGGCAGAAACTATGTTCGTCCTGTATTGTTTATCTCTTGTTTGGAAAGGACATATCTTTTAAATATTATTTTTTAACCTTGACAAATTACAACACTTGGACTTTTAAGGCAAACTGAGTGGATTATTGTGTTGTGCCGTGGAGTTTACTCACTTATTCCTGGTATTTTTGGGCCTCTACACTACTGACTCACAGTTTGCATCATTCTCTGGAACAGCAATGAGGTACATCACCACCACTACATCTGTGTGTTTTGCCTTGAAATGGGTGAAAGAAACCCCAGAAATCTTTGATTGACATTGAGGCACAGTACTAAGTTTTATTGGTGAATGTTTTTCAAACTGGATTTGCTTGAGTCTTTTTGTGTGGCTTACATAGCTTTGTGCTAGTAGCCATTTTGTGCCTTGGCCTACACTACATGGACTTTTATTTTGGCTCATCCACTAGCAACTAGCCACAGGAAACAATTGTAACAATTTTTAAGCACTATTTGCAGCAAAGCAGGTGGCTTTCTCATAGCTGCTACCAGCTAGCTACCACTAGCTGCAGTTACAGCTATCACTGCTTGCCGCCACCAGATACTGCCTTTACCATCAAGCTGCTGCCTGCCTAAAACTCTTTTATCAGGCTCTGCCTACCTCAGCTGTGGCCCTCACATCCTTACTACCTCACTGCCTGCCTACTAAGGACTCAGCTCCCCCATCCCACCAGTTTATCGTCTGCTGCAGCTTTAGTAGCTACAGCTTCAGCTGGTTGAACCAACCGACTGTCATCGGCTACAGCCACAGTTGCCTCCATCTTTGGGCGGTTATCTGTTTAAAGTCTCAGCTGCATCTCAGCTGCATCTTCCACAGTTGGACTTATCGTCTGCTACGGCATCAGCTGCCTCCGTCACTGGTCTGGTCGTCAGTTGCCTTAGCTGCTGCTTTCTCCACCACCGCACGGTCTCTGCTGGTTTTATCGCAGGAATTGTCGTCTGCTACAGCCTTGGTTTGCCTTTCACCACTATCAGGCTGTCACCGGCTACATCCTCAGCTGTCTCCAATACTGGACGGACGTCTGTTTCAGCCTCAGCTGCCTTTCACCACCACCTAGCTATTGTCTTGTTTCAACCTAACGGTCTTCTGTTAACTCTTATTTAACTATTTCTATGGGCCCTATTTTAACGATCTGAAACGCAAGTGTCAAAGCGCGAAGCGCAAGTAACTTTGTGGGCGGGTCTCGGCGCTGTTGCTATTTTCCCGGCGGGATAAATTGCTCTTGCGCCCGGCGCAAATCTAAAATGGGTTGGTCTGAAGTAGCTTCATTATTCATAGGTGTGGTTTGGGCGTAACGTGAAATAAACCAATCAGAGCGTCATCCAACATTCCCTTTAAAAGCAGGTGCGCAAGTTCCATTATGGATTGCTATTATTGTGGCGTATTTACCAGGCGCACGCCAGGAGCGGTTCACAGCCGAGGAGACTGTTGTTCTTGTAAGAGCAGTGAAAGACAGAGAAGTTGTGTTGTATGGGGATGGGAGAAACCCACCCAAAATACACCACAATGATTTCCGTCATCTCATGTGTTAATATTTTTTTTAGTGTAACAATTTATGATATGCAAAAATAACTGTTGCATCTGTGTAGATTACATGAGCAAAGTGTATGCGCGTTGTGCACGCTATACATTATGGTCAAGCATGTGCCCTTAAAATAGCATAATGAACAACGCGCAACGCGCCACTGACTTTAGACTAGGTTTTTTCTGGTCAGTGGCGCAATTGTTTAATGGAACAGCAAAATAGCACCAGGGATTGTTTGCGCCGGAACACGCCTCCTTTTTTGCGCTGAACCGCCCAGGGAGCGCAAGTTCATTCACTAGTTTAGCGACGTGGTTCTGTGGAGGGAAAAGCGCGCTTTGCGCGGGTGCAAAATAGGAATGACACATGCGTCGGTGTACAAAGTCAATTGCGCTGGGTGCAAGATAGGGCCCTATTTCACCTTTTGTTATTCAAAGCTCTCTGTCTAGTGTTTTAACCTCTTAGCCAGCACAAAGACGTCCTCGTCCTCAACGCCTTTCAACTTGCAGGTGTCAGTGTTTATGAATAGATTAAATGAAGAAACAGTCGAGCAACATAGAAGGACAGCAGCTTGTGAGTGTTTTGTCTTGTTTTCTCATCAGACTAGTGTGTGATCATCATTGCTAGGAAAGTTTTTGGTTTAAATTGTGTGTGTCTTACCCTGGTTAAATACGTGCTGAAAGTGGCGCTTGGTTTAGCGTTTGCCTATCGCGGGACTGCCTGGTTTCGATCTGCTAAATAGTGAGGCGTGGCCAAAGCCAGTGAAAGTACTTAATTAGCTGTTTGTAAAACACTTGTCAGAAGAAACAGTCGAGCAACATAGAAGGACAGCAGCTTGTGAGTGTTTTGTCTTGTTTTCTCATCAGACTAGTGTGTGATCATCATTGCTAGGAAAGTTTTTGGTTTAAATTGTGTGTGTCTTACCCTGGTTAAATACGTGCTGAAAGTGGCGCTTGGTTTAGCGTTTGCCTATCGCGGGACTGCCTGGTTTCGATCTGCTAAATAGTGAGGCGTGGCCAAAGCCAGTGAAAGTACTTAATTAGCTGTTTGTAAAACACTTGTCAGAAGAAACAGTCGAGCAACATAGAAGGACAGCAGCTTGTGAGTGTTTTGTCTTGTTTTCTCATCAGACTGCTAACCTAGCACTTACTCCTGAAGTGGCACACACTCCAACGCAGGTCACCTTTCGACGGAACCTACGCTCACTCTCTCCATCTCGCCTATCTGCTGTGGTTTCATCCTCTCTTCCACCACTCTCTCAGTTTTCTGCTCTGGACACGAACAGTGCTACGGACACTCTTTGCTCCACTTTAACATCTTGCTTGGACAACTTTTGCCCACTGTTGTCTAGACCAGCACGCACTGCCCCGTCTGCCCCCTGGCTGTCCGAGGTTCTCCGTGAACATCGCTCTAAACTAAGGGCTGCAGAGAGGAAATGGCAGAAATCAAAAAACTCTACGGACCTCAGTGTGTATCAATCTCTCCTCTCTTCCTTCTCTGCAAATGTCTTCACAGCTAAAACATCCTACTACCACAACAAAATTAACAGCTGCAGTGACGCTCGGACACTCTTCAAGACTTTCTCTTCTCTTCTTAATCCGCCGCCTCCGCCTTCTCCATCGACTCTTACAGCGGACGACTTTGCAGCTTTCTTCACAAATAAGACAAGATCCATCAGTGACCAATTCTCCACACCGCAGACCAAGGACAACTTCACAATGACCAATGCACACTCTTTATCCTCCTTCTCCCCACTCTCAGAGATGGACGTCTCCAAAATTCTCCTGTCCAATCATCCTACTACTTGTCCACTTGATCCGATCCCCACTCACCTCCTTCCAGCGATCTCTTCTTCAGTCATACCTTCACTTACTCACATTATCAACTCCTCTCTTCACTCTGGAACATTTCCCTTAGCATTCAAGCAGGCCCGGGTAAGCCCACTGCTCAAGAAACCATCTCTAAATCCAGCGCTTCTTGATAACTACAGACCGGTATCCCTTCTTCCATTCATTGCAAAGACACTTGAGCGAGCTGTGTTCAACCAGCTTTCGATGTTCCTTGGACAGAACAACCTCCTGGACAGCAACCAATCTGGCTTCAAAAGTGGCCACTCAACTGAGACTGCTCTGCTCTCGGTTACTGAAGCCCTGCGACTAGCAAGAGCAGCTTCAAAATCCTCGGGACTCATCTTGCTGGACCTGTCTGCTGCTTTTGACACTGTTAATCACCAGATTCTCCTGTCCACCCTCAGAAAGATGGGCATCTCTGGAACTGCTCTCCTGTGGATTAAGTCCTACCTCTCTAACAGATCCTTCAGTGTGTCTTGGAGGGGTGATGTTTCAAAGTCACACCACCTTGCTACTGGGGTTCCTCAAGGCTCAGTACTTGGACCACTTCTCTTCTCCATCTACATGACATCTTTAGGATCTGTCATTCAGAAGCATGGCTTTTCTTATCACTGCTATGCTGATGACACCCAACTCTACTTCTCATTCCAGCCAGATGACCCGACGGTAGCTGCTCGCATTTCAGCCTGTCTGAGTGACATTTCTAGCTGGATGAATGACCATCACCTTCAGCTTAACCTTACAAAGACTGAACTCCTGGTGATTCCAGCTAACCCATTGCTTCATCACAACTTCTCTATACAGCTGGGCTCGTCAACCATAACTCCTTCGAAGACAGCCAGAAACCTAGGTTTTGTGATGGATCATCAATTAAGCTTCACTGACCACATTGCTACAACGACCCGGTCCTGCAGGTTTGCCTTATACAACATTAGGAAGATTAGACCCTTCCTGTCAGAGCAAGCAACCCAACTTCTTGTCCAAGCTCTTGTTCTCTCCAGACTGGACTATTGTAATGCTCTCCTGGCGGGCCTTCCTGCATGTACTGTCAAGCCTCTGCAAATGATCCAGAATGCAGCAGCGAGGGTTGTCTTCAATGAGCCAAAAAAAGCTCATGTTACTCCTCTCCTCATCAGGTTACACTGGCTACCAGTAGCCGCTCGCATCAAATTCAAGGTACTGATGCTTGCCTACAAGACGACCACTGGCACGGCACCAACTTACCTAAACTCACTGGTTAAATCCTATGTGCCCTCCAGAAGTTTGCGCTCTGCAAGTGAACAACGCCTTGTGGTGCCATCCCAAAGAAATTCAAAATCACTCTCACGGACCTTTTCCTGGACTGTGCCTAGCTGGTGGAATGACCTCCCAATCCCAATTCGTACAGCTGAGTCTTTACTCATTTTCAAGAAACGTCTAAAGACTCATCTTTTTCGCCTGCACTTAACCTACTAACTCCAGTACTTTTCCTTTTCTTGTCTTTATTTAAAAAAAAAAAAAAAAAAAAAAAAAAAAACACCCTGGCTATGCGTTCTATACTAGACTAACTGAGACTTGTCATGGCACTTGTATACTGTTGTTGTTCTCTTGTTGACCTGACTGCTTCTATTGTTCTCATTTGTAAGTCGCTTTGGATAAAAGCGTCTGCTAAATGATTAAATGTAAATGTAAATGTAAATGAAATGGGACAAATTTAATCTTGACAATCTATGTATCATTATAAAGATCTAAGCCTCAAGCATCGACGACAGATCGCTGTTTTTCAATGGACAGCTTATAAAGACTGTATTTGCTACATTTGTGTAAGCAGTACACATACAAACATGAACATTAGAAATACTGTACATACCAGATCCGTCGTAATAACGAGTCATAAACACATCCACAGCTGTAAATCATGGTTTAGTTGGAAAGGTAAGGGTCCACTGAACGACATCTCATGAAGCACGTTTAAGTTCAACGAAGCAATAATGTTGTAATATGGATCATAATTCCTTTGTTTACGTTTCAGTTCTTCAGCGACAGAACTGTTTGCGTCCGTTATGGAATAACTCACGGAAGGAAACTGCGTCTTGGTAGTAAAAAAACGGCATGGTTTTGCAGCGTACAGTGTCACAAACAGAATGAGGCAATCCACCGGAAAAAAGAGTGAATGAAAGATGAAAGATAGTATATTTGAATTTGGTGCTCCCTAGTGACGCGCTCTGACACACCTGTCAGCTGGTGGAGGCGGAACTTATAGCGATCGTCTTTTTCTTTGTTTATTTTATTTTTCAACAGTTTTTATATATGTGAGTGTCTTTTATGTTGAATGTATCTGCATGATTACCATCTATTTGAGTGTAAATCAGCCCAAATCAGCTCGCTATTACTGTATGATCACGGCTATCAAAGTGAACGCGTATGAAAAGAAAGTGGATTATTTACTTTATGGCACATTTGTGTTATAACCATCTGTATAAGTGGCCATCAGCACATCAGCACTTATTTGCATCATAATTCATTGTTAATGCTGCATTTCTAGCAATCTCATGATGTTCTGTAATTGGCAAACAAAGTTAAATCTTTTTTTATTTTTCTTATTATTCTTATTTTTGTATTTTTCTAGTGCTGAAATAAATCACTTATATGATGTCTAAGTTACTGTCTAGTGTTTTATAATTGAAAAAAAAAACTATGCAGTGGTATGTTTACTGACTAAATAGTTTGTAAAAGCCTTCAATACTATTGGGAAATATATTTTTGAATATTTGGGGGGTGGGGGGTGTAGACATAGTCTCATAAAAATATTTGCAGGAGTCTCATTTTTTATGATATCTTTTTCAGATTTGAAATAGAAACTCATGAGACATGTGGCTTTCAACCCATTACTTTTTTGGATTGCTGCAGGACTCATTTCATGTATTTTTATATAAAATAAAAAAAATATTTAAGTGTGGTAAAAAAAAATTCAAGGCACTTCAGTGTCTATAACTTTTAATATTTTAGAGCATTATCAAATCTGCTTGATAAAAAGTAAAGCCCAAATGGCTCTGCAGCAGGTGTCACTTTCGGATCTAGCAGACAGTTGCCATGGGAACCGCGCAACAAAGCAGTGTGCCTGAATTTGAAACATGCAGTGCTCAAGTATGATCAGTGAAATCATAGCCTTATGAAATTTAATCCACATACTAATCTATACTGCAATCCTTGTCTTTCTGCCCCCAAATGTAAGACCTCTAATAATTAAGACTTTCTGTATCATTTTAGAGTTTACATGGCCTTAAATTGAAATGATTTAACTGAAGAATTTTTTAGGACCTGTGGAAAGCCTAAGAACAAAGCCTAACCCTAACGTTCAGTGCAAACATTTATGTCATGCATTTGGCAAAAAGCTTTTGTTGACAATAGACAAGTGCGTCCCTGTTGTTTGTGCGTAGTGATGTGATGATGATTTAAATAACAGATTTCCAAACATATAAGTATCCTCTTGAACTTGGTAAAAAGATAATCTGTTTACCATCTTGACTGGAAAATGCTGTTTTCATGGTCAGTTTTTCATTTATTATTCGCTAATGTTAGTGAATGTTTACATTAGAGTGCACATTCTACCGTGCTGAAATGAAGCGGCTGGAAACTAGTGACCTCTCCTGGTTCGAGATAATATTAACTTTATAAACCAAAAGCAATCTTTACGTGACTTACATTTCAAATATTTTCAAATTGATCATCTGAGACTAAAATGATCCAGCAGGCTGTATTAAAAGACATTGTGGCCGTATATGGCAGATTCAGTTTCTTACAAGCAAAAATAGATTACATTAGCGCCCCCTTTTGTCGGCTGTCCACGTCACTTTATCTGACACTTTTTCTTTGATGATGAACCAGCAGGCTGACGGCCATTGGGATGGACGGTCGTTCTGGACTTCTCCAAAACATCCAGATGGCCAGTCCGCCCCGATAGCAGCTAATCACTCAGAAGTCTTGATAATTTACAAAAAAGATCACTTGCACCCATGTCCAAACTGAAATCAATATGCAAGATTTGCATGAAACAAGTCTAATCAAGTGAAAATTGTGTTGGATCATGAATGAAGAGACAGGAGTTTGGAGTGGAGAAGAAGAGACTTTTATTAATGTTGCCGAGAACACAGAAATCCCAAGTACATATATCACCCTCCCTGTCTGCTCAAGTGTTAGCATGCGTCCCAGTTCCTGGAGCTCCATGTACTGGTTTATCAGTTTTTACCAGAAACATAGGAGGCAGTTCAGCCTTGCATATAAAACTACAGTTATATGTTAGACAGCATGAGAATAAGTAGAATGAATTAATACTAAGTTCCCACAATCGCTTATGCTTTCTCCATTATGTTAGATTCAGATTAACATTTTTCAGAACCCCTCTTTCTTCTGTTCAGCAGATCATCTGCAATTTGCACAATGTGTGTGAGAGCCCTCAGGATCAGTACATCAATGTCATTTTGTGTATCACTTTCCTCATGGTAGTTCTTCACAGGGAAGATGTGGCTCACAGGGACACCAACTGAATTAGAGCACTCCTGCATCTGGAGAATGAAGAACACGGGCTGAATATTTCTGGGGGTTGTGATATATATAAAAGAATATTCTCTTGAACATATTTATGTTTGTATCATGTTATAAATCTACTTGTGTGTCAGTGAAAAGAGCAGCTTCAGTTATTAAAACTCAATCATCGTTTTTTTGGGACTAGCCACACTAATGATCTGCAGAAAATAATTTAAATAATGCATGTATTATTATTATGTTGTAAAGCCCTATACTGTAAGACAAATCTGCAAGGTGAAGCCAGAGATCTAACCCCACATTCTCTATCTGAGAACAGAAAGGACCTGTAATACCTTCTCTTTTATCTTCTTGCTAGTGTAGATTTTTCTTAGGTCTTTTTTTACTAGTGGGCAAGCTTCATCCACCATCGTCATGATGACTGCCTGAGGAATTCCTGTTGAATGGAAAAATACATTTAAATATGGATTAATTGTGTGATTTTGCATTCTACATAATTTTTTCTAGATTTGTGTAGCATGAAGAAAGTTTCAAAAACTTTGAATGAGCCAAATAAAGTTGACTATTTAAATACTTCATTTTAAAAAAAATATTATTGTTTTTAGAATCCTACAGAAAACACATTAGTGAGTTTTCTTTTAGTGAGTCGCATTAATGATTTATACATTTATTAAAATGTATTGCTGATACTCACCCAGACTGCTGGCCTTCTGTCTAATGACTCTTAACTTTCTGAAGACTTCTTGATTCATCATTGATACTTTGTCAGCTGCTATGACATAGACCAGACAGTATGTCAGATCCTCAGGGCTTGTTTCACTTTTGCAGTCGTAATTTTTAGCAGAAGCAACTGGATTGAACTGGATGTAAAAATAAAAGAGAAAAACAAAGAGGTGAGAGGAAAGGCGTCAATGCATTGTTTGAATAACACTGAAATAATTCACTTAAAAGCTGAGTAAATTAACAGGCAAAAGTTTCCTCCTTACATTGTGTCCTTCCTTAAGGAGACCCTCAAGGGCTTTGGCAATGTCTTCTGGATCTGCACCATGTGATTCTCCAGGTTCTAAGCCCATGATGTCATTGAAGACAAAAGGCAGAACTGATTGTCCATTTCTTATGTAATAAGTGTCGTACTGTAAATAAATGCAGAAGTACAACAATTATATAAACAATTTGGGAATTTCAAATATATTTGATATAGACACAAACAAAAGCAACCAGCATGTAAAATGAGACTTTTGGATTGTTTTATGTAGATGATTACTTTTGCTTGTTGGTGTAGAACAGGGTTCCTTAATTAGTTTTCACAGAGGGCCGGATTATGCCAACAATACCAAGCCAAGGGCTTGAAATATATATATATATATATATATATATATAATTATTATTATTACAATTATTTTATTGTTGCTTTTGTTAAAATAATCAAAAGATGGTCACAAGATAAATATTCAGATTTTTCCTCCCAGTAGTGTATTTTATTCAAACAATTATGCACATTTTTGCATTTAGATACAGAAGAACTTTGTCTGTTGAATATACATATGAACAAACAAAGATCTAAATGGAGATCTGGATCTCCATTGTCTGTCATGCAAATGAACTGTTCCTGCTCATCTACAGACTGGATCTCTTCTCTCCACTTTCCCTTATTTATTAAATTAGTAGATCAGCATTAATAATTTTATACTTAGATTTTTGTTGGGGATCAAACTGTAACGCCGTGTGTCCAAACAGACGTGACGCAACACACTAAAAATAATCTTTTCCATGTAGTCTTTGCTCTAACCACACGCGACAGAGACATGTGACAATCAGTGACACAGAATTCTATTTTAGAAATGTTTAATTTTCTGCCACATCGCATCAGGAACAACAAACAAAATATGACAGTGAAACTCTCAGGTAATGATAATGTGCTTAATTCAGTGTTAGAAGTGTCTAATGTGAGTTTGAATATTATTTGCATGATCTTTATAGCCATATTGAAAGCAACAATAGATATATTACCACAGATCTTGAAAATAAATTAGGCTAAAGCAAACTTAGTTAAAACTCTGAAGTCACTGCGAACCAGCATTAATAACAAAAATAGGATCCCTCACTCACTCAAAACTGTTTAGTCCATTCACATTTGAATCATCTATTTTCAGTGTCCACTTTTCTTTATTTAACACTTCCCATGTTTTTGCTGTCACATTGTATAAATCTACACTGGGCACGACTAAGCATTGCAAATCATTTGAGGGATTCGTCACGGCGCACTGCATCGCATCCAGTGTAGACAGCATTACTGATTATAAGAAGTTCTGTTGTAAGTTCTTGCGTCGCACTTCGACTCTAGCATCCAATATAGACACAATGTAAGTTAATGTTGCTTTCTGATGCTGCGTTTCATGACACATTATTTAAATTAGCGCGGGCCAAACATCTTTCTATCGGCCTGCGGCTGGTTATTGAGGAACCCTGGTGTAGAAGTTCTAGCTGTCATTTAGGGATTGGTTGGCATGAATCCAGTGCACACTTAAGTAATTCAATCATTTTAAATGGGTCATGAAATAAGAAATCAAATTTACTCCAAAAACATTCTGTAAGTTTCAAAACTCAGAACTCTCTCATCAGTTTAAAAACAGCTTTTATTGAAACCAAGCCCAGAAAATGACTCGTTTTGGAAGAAGACATCTCAACATCATTGCCTCTTTAGCCCCACCCACAAATTTTACATCAATGCCTCTATAACCACGCCCACCGATTCTACGTCGCTGCCTCTTTAGCCCCGCCCACTGATTCTACGTCGCTGCCTCTTTAGCCCCGCCCACTGATTCGTGCAAGTGGTAGGAGGAGAGGAAATATTAGAGAGATGCAAACACAGGATTACTCTGTAACAATTTAGAACTAACAAGTAATTATTCATTAACACTTAACTCAATACTGTTAATTACTAAGGAAGATGTGTTAACTAATTAGTATGTAATATAATTTTATGATTGTGTTAAGTAACAGTTAGCTAATCAATAACTAATGTATTCTGTCATACCTCTTGAAGAACTACTATTTATTAAGTTTCTAATTATCTACTAGGTAAGGTTCAAGAAAAATAACTATGAAGTAACTACTGACAAACAGTTATACACAATTACATTGAATTGAAGTGAAAGTGAAGTGACATTCAGCCAAGTTTGGTGACCCATACTCAGAATTTGTGCTCTGCATTTAACCCATCCGAAATGCACACACACAGAGCAGTGAACACACACACACACTGTGAGCACACACCCGGAGCAGTGTTCATCATTTATGCTGCGGCGCCCGGGGAGCAGTTGGGGGTTCGATGCCTTGCTCAAGGGCACCTAAGTCGTGGTATTGAAGGTGGAGAGAGAGCTGTTCATGCACTACCCCCACCCACAATTCCATCCGGCCCAAGACTAGAACCCACAACCCTTCGATTGGGAGTCCAACCCTCTAACCATTAGGCCACGACTTCCCGTGAAGTGATTGTGACCCTTTCATATAAATGTTATTACCAGAAGTAGTAGTAGTATGAAAATACAATATTAATAAATGCAATACATTTTATCGAGGTTTTGCCTGTGAAGTGAATTATTTTGTGAGTGTTGTGCAAGAAATTAGCTTCTGATAGGAACCTCCAGTGCTTTGCGATAGCTTACCTTAGTTTTTATATTTTATATAAAGTACTGTATGTGTGCGTCCTCCGCATATAAAAAAAACACATAGCTATATGTTTTGTACTAGACTAACTGAGACTTGTCATGGCACTTGTATACTTTTGTTGTTCTCTTGTTGATCCGATTGCTTCTATTGTTTCTCATTTGTAGGCATTGGATAAAAGCGTCTGCTAAATGATTAAATGTAAATGTATTAATAATTATCAAATAGTTCTGCAGGTTTCTATTCTAAAGTGAAATTATAGTGAACCCTTTAGTAATCAATAAAAAATAATCAGATAATTCTGCTAGAATTACTCAGAACCTGAAACAGTATTCTAAAGTGAAGCTATTAAATAAATAATTACAACATTATTTTGACTCAAATCAAACATACATTCTAAAAATAACCTATAAAAGTAATCATCCACAGCCTGATTAGTATAGTGACTATTTGTGTATAACTGTTCAGTACTAGTTATTTCATAGTCAATTTTCTTGAACATTAACTAGAAGATAATTAATAGTAGTTATTCAGCAGGTAAGACAGAATATATTAGGTATTGATTTTCTAACTGTTACTTTACAAATTCACAAAATTGTATTACATACTGAGTAGTTAACACTTCCTTAGTAGTTAGCAGTAGTGAGTTAAGTCTTAATGATTAATCACCTGTTAGTTCTTCAAGAATTCCTTATTAGTTATGCAGTAAAGTAAGAAATAGTATTCTAAAGTGTTACCAAACAAAATGTATTTTTTTATTAAAACATACAGGTTCATATACTCACTGTTTTTGTAAAACTTCTACCACCTGCATTATCAGCAAGAGCTTCTGTTGTGATTCTTTTTTGAAAAACACTATTGACTGAGTTGATTAAGCTGGATTTTCCTGCTCCCACTTCTCCAGCCAGCAAGATCCTGATGTACTTAACTTTTGGATCACTCAGCTTAAGTTCCCTCAGGTTTTTCTCCAAAAGTGCTTTATTGCTGTTGAAAAATAGGGCCTTTTTACAAAACAATGTTGAAGATACACACTTTTGCTTGTACAGATAGATTGTCATTTTTCTTTTTTAAAGAATAATTATTTTCCACTTACTCCCAGGGTGTGTCCCTCCATGGTTTATCAAATTCTGTTAATAGAGATAGAAATAATTTATGATTTTGATTACTGCAACAAAAAAGATATGAAATAGAACATCAATTCAGTATTTAATAAAAATCAAAGGAATATTTCAAATGTGTTTTCTCTCAAAATTATAGTCTTTGATTAGATATTGACCAATCTTAGACTAAATAAAAGTAACTACACATACAAAATGAGGGGTAAAACAAGGAACAGGCGAGACTAATTACAAAACAAGCAAAGAAAGGAAATACCAAGAACTGACCAAACAGATTAAATGTGGCATGTGTGCTGGTAAAAAAAAAAAAAACTTTGCTGAACAATTATTCCAATAAGCCTAATTTAAAAGCTAACTAAGTAGTTTTTTGCTATTATTTAAAAACACTTAAAGGATTCACTATAAATATTATAAAGTCTGAGGTGAGCTCTAATTTTCAACCAAGTACAAGTGTAAAATGTACTAATTAGTTTCTGGTTAAAGCATGAACTTGATTATTTATTTTCTGATTATTTTCTAATGTGTGTATATATATATATATATATATATATATATATATATATATATATATATATATATATATATATATATATATATATAAACTATATATATTAGCGATGCACTGAATTGAATAATAACCGCACTTTTATTAAAAGAAAAACAATTACATTTGGCAGAATATATGTTAACATTAAATATAAATGTATTATTTTTATTTAGTTAAATGCAAACAAATTTAACAGGTTTTTACAAATAATCCAAATAAGTTAGAGTCATACAAGGCTATTATTATATTATTTTTTGCAATCATTAAAATGCAAATGTAACTTGGACATTTGTGTTTCAGTGTCTTACAAAGTCTTACAAGAGATCACCCTGTCATTTTGGAATAGCAATAGACAAATCACACAGTTGCTATTTCACATGTCCACAAGCCTTAACTCTCACAAAATGATATCATATCACAGCTGGCATACATGTAGAAACAATACAACAACTCTAAAATTAAACTTACCCACTGGTGGTGGTGGTGGTGGTGTTGATTCTGATCCTCCCATTGAAAAAAAACAAAGGTGACTTCAATTCAATACAGAGTAATAACAAGACGGACAGAATTACTATTTAATGTTCTTCTCTTTGGGATGTGCAGGCATGCCCTGATTTCAGCCTGTATTTATACCTCCAGGTCCAACTTTCACTTTCACCTTGTTAATGTTTTTATGACTAAGTGGCATATAACCTACTCTGTGCCATGTCACACAATAAAAACACATCTGGACAGATTCTGTTTTCAAGGTATATTATTGAATGCCTTGAAATTAAAAGAGAATTGTAAGACGAGGTGTTAAGATGATTAATGTTTTTTTGAACACGTATTTTCGTTTGAACATATTTTCACACGTTGACCTTTCTATGAAAAGGTCAGTTTTTTTCACTTCAGATAACTGTAAGAAAGGTATATTTGTAATAACATATATAAATGTATATTTTGAACAGGATTTTTCTCCTCTGAATTTACCATTGAGCCGAAGACCACTTCTCATGTGGCTTCAGTTCTCTTTTAAATAGAGACTCAACTGCATGACTGACTCACATCTGTTTCTCTAGCATGTTTTCAGCAGCAAATCTTGGGATCTACAGCTAATCCCAACCCCCCCGACTGTAAAAACAGAACTCTATTCCGTGCACTATGTATTTTCAGTGGAAGAAGGTGGTTTGTAATATTCACCATGGACTCTAATTGAATATTTCAAATGGCATCACCACATTATCACACTGCTTACTCTATGCTTAAAGTATATAGTGTGTTTACCGCACAGAGTATGCACGTGTCCTGTACCAATATTACCTACTTTAATCATTATTTCCTAAATGCAGGCTTATGGCCAACAATTCAGAATTAACGTTAATTTGTTGTATTAATTGAATTCAAATATTTAAATTACTAGCCTAGCTTTCCTCTGCAGAGCTGATAGCATGAACAAAAGAATTATCAGCTATTATCATTGTTATCAGGTCAAACCTTTTATTACTTCAGACAAACAGTGAACTTTATCACTGGGGGTTGAATAACTGGAATGATTTCAAAGAAATGGAAAGTGAAAGGAGAATCCCAATTTATGAATAACCGGCATGATTTCAAGTAAATGGAAAGTGAAAGGAGAATCCCAATTTATGAAAAGCAATCTCTCATTGACCATTCTGCAAATGAAACCAGCAATAGTCATTACTTATAAGTGAGGGAAAGTGAAGGATAATTATATTGTTGCTAAGGCAAGGGCAGTGTATTTAAAGCACTGCAGAACAATTCTCTGGACTCTAGATCAGTGGTTCTCAACCCGTGGCCCCTCACATATTCAAATGCACCCCGCTGTGCTGAAAACAATGTAAAAAAATAGCTTTCAATTTTACTATTCGTTTTAGTTTTTAAATTAATTTAAAAACGTACTAACAAATATTATTTTCAGACATGAGCAGACATGTAGGCTACTCATGTAATTAACATTATGCATTTAATGAACACTTACAAACGAGCATTTTGGCAGAATTTAATTAAAATATTCTTCAGCAGCCATTAGTTCAGTAAAATTGAGCATCAGTTTGGACAAATGTGTATTAAGGGAGAAAAACTAAATGTGTAAAATGCTAGTGAAGGAAAAACATCTCTGGAGAGAAGATTATTCAATTTGAAAGTGCTTTCCACATTTGGATCAAGATAGACTACATCATGTGAACACACATTTTCTGCAGTGTCGCGTGTCAAGCCATGTTTCCGTGTCCATTTTACAGAAAGCAACTTAAAATCGCAACTTCATTGTGCTGTAACTCTTTTCAAGCCGAATTTCACAAAATTGATCAACTCCCAACAGCATTAGGGGTGGAATCCATTAGAAATTATAATATTTAGGCTACGATATTATAAAGCTGGTTGGTTTGTATTGGTGACATAATATGTAAATGATATGCATGCGGCCCGTGAGACATGCACTTGGACCATAGTGCAGCCGATAACAATTTACAATAAGGTTGTATTAGATAACATTAATTAATGCATTAGTTAACATAAACTAACCATGAGCAATTATTAGTTAATCTTTGTTAACGTTAACTCAAATACACAAATATTAATGCATCTATTCACATTACCTGCGCAATTAGTTAGCATTAATGCATTAATTAACATGAACTAAAAGCTGTAAATAACCTTAATGTTTTAAGGTTAACTTACTGTACATTATTTACATTAGTTTACGTAGCAGTTGACACAATAAGGGTGAATATTTCCAACTCACCATCTTACACTAGAGGTAAGCCAGCGTTTTTTCTAGTGGCTTTCACCTTGTGGTCCTCAGCAGGACAAGTTACTGAGAAAAAACTTGGGTTGGCCTAAATAAATGTGAAGAACACAGCCCCATTTACGACCTTGTATAAATTAATATTCTGACTTTTTGGAACTATTTTTTCAAAGATTTATTTGTTGCCTTGAAGTTTAATGAAGCTTTTAGACTTATATTAGATGTATATTGTAATCTTTAAGCATATTATTACAGAAATAATACATAATAAGATGCTGGAAAGAAGATAAGTGTA
The DNA here is from genome assembly GCF_003368295.1 of Carassius auratus. Taxonomy (NCBI): domain Eukaryota; kingdom Metazoa; phylum Chordata; class Actinopteri; order Cypriniformes; family Cyprinidae; genus Carassius; species Carassius auratus. Next base: position 1,289,706 of record NC_039270.1, read on the forward strand.
TCTATGACATAGTTATCATGGTGTGTGTTTATAGTTTTGGGAAAGTTTGGGTATGTTTGTGTTCTCTTACAGAAACCTACAATGATTTTGGACATGGTACCATAGTGTTTTTAAGTAGCTTGAGTGACCAAGTTACTGTTTTAGCAATTTATAATCAATTTAAACATTATTAATGTATTTTATCTGTGAACTTATGTTCAGCCTTTCTTTTCAATAGTTAAAATCATAACTATTCATAAATCATAAAAAGTTTATTAACAACTTGTACATGGATTGGAACGTCAGCAACCGTTTGACCCCTTTCTACCTCCATATATGCTGAACGAATTCTGGGCAAACAACTTTTCCTACCCGAGCTGAGCAGACGTTTGATCAATGTTACACTGCGCTCAAGGACATCCAAAACCTCTTCCCCACCCTGCTTTCATTAAAGCTGATCATAACAGGAAAAACCTATTATCAGGTCAGTCTACAAATGGACTGAGGAAGCCCTTCTCACACTTCAGGACTGCTTCCAAACGACTGACTGGCAGATCTTCTGTGATCCAGCAGTCACAGATATTAATGAATATACTGACTCTGTTACGGATTACATTAGTATTTTTACTGAGAACCTTGTTCCAAAAATCAGCATCAAATCATTCCCAAATCAAAAACCCTGGATAAATGCTGATGTCAGGACCAAAACTTAAAGGTATAGTTCACTTTCAAATTAAATTTGTATATGTTTTAGCTTACCTCAAGGGCATCCCAGATGTAGGTTTCTTTGTTTCCGCAGTAGTTCCCATTTTGATATTTTTAGGTCTATGGTCACCACCTCAAAGAGCATGCACAGAGAAGTCCAAATTAAACAATTCCCCATTGTAAGTACACATTGATGGCCTAAGACAGGAAACGAGCGGTTTGTGTGAGAAAACAAACAGTATTTATATCATTTTTACCTCTTGTACACAACCACGTCCAACTGATCTGAGGGCTTGTATAATACAACACATTACTCACTCTATTGACAGGGTGCCATTGGGTCCATACCTGTCAAGTTTTGGATTTGAAAATAAGGGAAATTTTCTGGCACCCACCGCAAGCAGTCCCACCACCCCAACCAAGCTCCAATATCCCTTACATTTTAAGACAGGTGTTATAGTCCAAATGAAAACACAAAAGGGTATATATGAAGATCATTTATTTAAAGGCTTATTTGCATATTTTCTGTTAATTTAACTTTGCTTGTCTTTACATTTACATTTTATTTTCATTCCACACATTCTTTTAACTTCATATTGCTTTTCTTTTACAGTTTTTCTTTTCATTTCACATAACTTTTCTTTTACTCTTTGTGAGTTGTTGTACAAATTTGTTGCAGACTTTGCATTCTTTAAAACAGTTTTGGAAGGAGTGTATTTGTGGGCTGGGCCAGAGTGGTTCATTTTACATGAAAGTAGAGCACAAACAGTTCTGTTGTCTAACGTCATCCTATTCTCTGTAACAATCTTTCGTACCATGATAAACACCCTTTCTGAACTTGCATTATTAAGGGGAATGCATAGTAAAGCCTTCATAAGTTTTGGCAGCTCACTGAACCTCATGTCCTTTCCTACCAGGCCCCAGAATCTGTCGATTCTGTCTTCTTGTGGGAGTTGCTTCCTATCTGTCACCTGATAATCTGTGAATTCCTCTCTCACCTTATCCTCTTTCAGCCTCACCTGAGGGAACAGGGCCCCTAGCCTTTCCACTGTAAAGTAAAACAAGTGTTTGACTGAACATTGCAGATCTAAACAAGTATCAAGTATAGGCTACTGTGCCAATAATTTGTTTGGTTATCAATGGGGAACTGTCCCCAGAGGATGTTGTTATAGTTTTGGACTTAAGCCAGTTCCTTTATTTCCTGTCTTACACTATTGGACAAACTGATTACAGGGTTCATACACCTTTTCCAAGGTCAAATTCAAGCACTTTTCAAGCATTTTATCCAAAATTTAAGCACTTATCAAACCTTGAAAACACAACATCAAAATTCAAGCACTTTTAAGGATTTCAAGCACCCCTACGAACCCTGTGATTAATCCAGGTGTGTCTGACCATTGCTAGGGTGGTTGCTATGGTAAGTAGTGGAGCTGGGGATAAAGCCTTTTGGAAACTGTTTCTATTATCTACCTGTCCCTAGAGTTATGTTAAGACGAGCTGCAGGGTCCAGCACCTTTAGGTCCCTAAGGAGTGGATGGTCGAGGGGAAAGGAGGAGAACATCTTCTTAAGAACTGCCTCATAGAAGCTTCTCACAGTTCTACAACAGCATAAGAGTGAAAAAATGCATTAGTGGTAATATTTTTAGGCACACTACAGCCTATACTCTCATACGGTCAAAAGATGATATCATAATATAACTACTGGGTAATATAAAGATATATTACTGAAAGATTTTCTTCTTGGCTGACACGGGGAGCTCAGCGCTTCTCATGAATGTCTTTGCGTCTGCTCCGATAAAGAGATCTTCATCAGCCAACTGATGTCCTTCTCCATACTCCACCTCCCTTAGAGGTACACCCATGATTGCCCTGGCTGGTATGAGGTAGCTCAGGATCCTCTTTATCAGCTTGCACATCTCCTCTTCAAGTCTGTGATTTTGTACTCCCTCTGACTGCAGATAATTTCAATGGTCACAACAAAATAACAGTGAAATAAGAATGCTACAATAAGCACAAACATTTAATTATATACTATTATTCACTCATTCATTCAATATCACTGACACCCACCTGGACGGCAATGTTAAATTCAGATAAAGGCTTAAGGGCAGCACTCCGGAACAGGAAGTAGGTCTTCACTATTGGATCACGCAGATGGCTTGCCAGATCACGCACTTTAACACTCCTCTCCACCTCTTCATGACTGTTAAAGTAGGCCTACAGTACATAGAGATACAGGGTGGCAATACATGGTTAAAATGGAAATATAGCATAGTAAACTGTGTAGATATCTGCTAAGTGGAGTTACCATCCTACCTGTAGTGCATCCCACTGGTTCATCACCCTCTGGATGCAGGATAACAGACTCCTGGGTCTACCTGAGGAGCTTCAGGTGGTCTGAATCAGTGAAGTCTACAAATTCTTTGTAGACTTCACATCTTTTTGCACTGAGAAATAGAAAATTACTCTGTTAGTGGTTGGAATTGTGAGTGAGTGTGTGTGTGTGTGTGTGTAAAGAATATGAACTGCAGGCCTAGATGAAAAAATGTAAGGTTGTAATTAAATGCAATCTACTTAACATGTCAAGAACACAGTGCAGTTCCCCTTACCTTAATGCTTCATTAAGCTTTACATGAAGATTTTCTGCATTTCCTACATTGCATATATGCATCTCCAGGATTCTTGTAGTGACCTGCAGAGTGTCCTCATCGTAGAGTCTAGTAAGGATGACGAATTCTTTGTCTGTTTTTCTGTTATTCAATTCGTCACACATCAGTGAAAAGGGCTGAGATCGGCATGTTTTGGCCAACTCGTCCTCTAGTTCTGCTGCTATGGCACCTGTTGAATGTCCAGTAATTAGCTAGTAAGTTAGCCTACAACATGCATGCCATGGGTTATTAATGCTCAAATGTTAGAATATTCAAATACATTTCAAAACCATTTTCTAACGTTTTACTTACCTTTGATGATTTGAGTAGCCTTAGTTTTTCCTGTTGAGCATTTTCGTGCAATAGCAGAGTCCGAGAACATGTCAGCTACACACTTGTTGAAGTTGTCGTGGAAGGAGAAAGGAATGTTGTTTTTGGCACACAGGATTGCCATTTTTACCTCTGCACTTGTGACCTGGTCTGCCTCGGTGGCATTTCTCGTCACAAATGCTGACATTGCCTGGGAATGTTTTTGTGCTTCTAGCCCGCGCTTGTGCTTGGCGGATTTCTCGTGCTGACATACATCATTCCTTCCCCCGTGTGAAATACTAAAGTCGTAGTTACAACATTTACAAAACGTGTGACTGTCCCCCACACTGCTCCTCTTCAGAAAAGTAAATTCGCTGTCCCATTTATCACGGTATTTACACATGGGTTTTGGTTTTTTGGCAGGTGTGCCTTCACTCTCTATCGTAGCATCCATTATCCGTCTCTGTTTTTTCTTTTGTTGTTGTTTTTCCCGCGTTGTAACTCTTGTCATCTGACATCACACACCCCTCGCGACAGGCTACTTCAGGTGGCAGTTATCGCGAGGCTAGTGACAGAGCTCAGATTGGGAATGTTTTTTTTTTATTATTATTATATAACGCAGGTTAAAATACGGGAGATTTACGGGAAAATACTAATACGGGAGGACGGCGGGAAAGAAGGGTAAAATACGTGACTTTCCCGGCCAAAACGGGATACTTGACAGGTATGATTGGGTCCCTCTGGCATTGGAAGACACCTCCAGTTTATACGTGGCAAACTATACACAATGTGCAAAACGCTGTGGCTCAACAGCGGAGAAAACTCAGGATCTTCAGTCAGGCAGGTGTGTGATTCGATACTGTCAATATCTTAATCGTTGTGTTCCATTCATGACAACATATGCTCTCCACTTCTGTTGGCCTCTCACAACACTTGCTACTAAAACACCACCAATTTTGAAGAAATCTCTGTCTCTCTGATGCTTGAAGACATGCTGCTGCAGCGGATACTTCCTCCATCACTCCTGAGTACTTGATCTGTGTATGCCAGAGCATGCGCACACGTCACACACCAGGGAGCACTCGCGCCCACAGATCAGTTGGACGTGGTTGTGTACAAGAGGTAAAAATGATATAAAAACTGTTTGTTTTCTTACACAAACCGCTTTTTTCGTGTCTTAGGTCGTCAATGTGTACTTACTATAGGGAATTGTTTAATTTGGACTTCTCTGTGCATGGTCTTTGAGGTGGTGACCATAGACCTCCATTATATGAGTCACAGACAAGAACGGTTTGACCAAAAATTATCAAAATGGAAACTACTGCGAAACAAAGACACCTACATCTTGGATGCCCTTAACCCCTTACTAGTAACCCCCCTTTTTTGGCATGGAGACCGAAATTACATACCCAAAATAAAAAGGTTTCTGCTCATGATTCTTTCTGACTAGATACATAATCAACCTTTGTTCACAAAGCTGACACTTTAAAGTTTACTGTTCAGGAATCAGAATCACTCAGACTGTTATGATAATAGAGATATATAAGCTCAAACATAAAAACAAAAATAAAAATATTAAAAACATATGTTTTAAATGTATTTAAAAAAATGTTGATGTAGGAAATGAGTTTGAAAACACAGTGTAGCTAAGGCCACAAGTCTTCCAAGACTTCATAAAAAATTTCATAATCGAATCTGTAAAACTGTGAATTTTATGAAATATTTTCTAAGGCCATGTCATGTGTGTTTTTAGAGAAGGCTAATCAGATTGATTTATGGCCCTTGTCATCTCTGTAAGATCTCACATGTAAACTTTCCTGTGCTCTTTGTGTATGTTTCACTGTTGAAAACTGCCCGAATCATGATTGTATTGTTCTCACCAAACGAGTCTTTCACACCTCCGCCAAGTATGACACATTATCCGCATTATTCTTTTATCATTATTCTTTTGTTTTTATTCCACCTTTATTAGCCTTGATTGTGGTTTTTCAGGCTTTACAAAGCAACAAAGCAGCGATCTCACTTCAGTCTCTCTTTGCATTTAGCCCTTATTTATCAAAAGTCTTACTATAAAAATACAACAAAACATTTTCTTACGACCTTACGTGAATTATTGAGACAAAAATGCATTATGAAGAAGAAAAGCACCTGCTATTAGTAGCATTGGTGCTAACGTTAGCATCAAGCTACATCTGACAATTTATGAAATTATTAATACACTTTTACTCAAAACTCACTTTAAACCCCGATCGAGTGTTTATAATAACTTCCTTTAGCGATCAGGGGTGGAATTTGGTCGTTTACTGTTGTAAAAATATGTTATTTGTAGCCTTTTTCATCGCTGCACAAGTTAGCATTTCCGATGTACATTTTCGATTTTTTTTATAAAAACGCCCCAGATCTCAAGAAATTCTCATACCAAGCTTTACTATCGTAATCGCGGGTTTATTATTCGGATATTTTGTGTGTACAGAGGTGTTTCAGTGTTGTTTTGGCCAGATAACTACCAGGAAGTGTGCAGGAAGCATGTGACACGATGGGGCGGTGTCCAGATATGAAACTCTAAGATTGACGTTTGAAAGACCCAATCAGAGTCTGAGTCACACACCGCACGAGCTGTGACTACTGCACGCACACACAGATCGCTGGGAGAGGCTGTTTATCATCTGATCGCGTAAATCCGTGGAAAATGAATAGAAATGACGATTCTGTCTGAAGAAATATGAAGTAAACATCAGTAAATATATCCATATATCCGCAGATATGCATCTTTGGTCTGTAAATCCTTATTGACGCTGTTCAGTGAGTCTTTGTGAACACAAATAAACCGCTCTTGACGTGACTGAGTATGAGTGAGTTGTGAATTTCTATTCAAAATGTGGCATAATACGGATTTATTATTTTGCACTCCTGACATAAATCACTAAATATCTGTCACTGCAACAATGTTTTATCAAAATATTGGTCAAATATCGAAGCTTGAGTCTTTAAACTTTCCATTGATGCACAGTTTGTCCAGATGAAGTAAGACAGTGATGTTTAATGTGCTGTGAAAGTGAAACAATAATAAACTGGGGCCGTCAGCGATGTTTGCACGCAAAGGGGTTAAGGTAAGCTAAAACATATAAAAATTTTATTTGAAAGTGAACTATCCCTTTAAAGCATGCACTTCAGCCTATAACTCCGGTGACACAGCTGCATAAAGGAAGACTAGGTATGAACTTCAAAGGGCCGTCAGGATTGTAAAAAGATAGTACAGAGATAAGATGGTAGCATACTATCAAGGATCTGACATCAAGCACACGTGAATATTCTGTACTCAATAACATACTACTGAGACAAAAAGAACAGAAAAACCTATGATGTGGGTATGTCTGTCTTTCTGTCTGATGAACTGAACATCTTTTATGCAAGGTTTGAGAACAACAATACCTTCTTTGCAGTGAAATATTCAGCAGAGAACAAATGTGTTTTAAATATCTCTATGCCCTATAAGTGTACAGAACATTCCGGGGCGGTCAACCCACGAAAATCACCACGCCCTGATGGTTTTCTTAAAGCCTGTGCCAACCAGCTAGTTGAGGTTTTTACAGATATTTTTAATCTCTCCCTTACAATGTTTGTGATCCCCTTCTGCTTTAAGAAGGCCATTATTATCCCTTTCCCTAAAAAGCATGTTGTCAGCTGCCTAAATGACTACCGACCTGAAGTACTGACCTCTACCGTTATGAAGAGCTTTGAGCAAAGTAACAGGGAAGAGCAGATGTAATCTTTGAAAGACACCTAGGTTCCTCTCCAATTTGCATAGCGCAAAACCGAACGACAGATGATGCCATCAGTCTTGCAATGCACAGTTTTCTCACACACTTAGATAAACAACATTCTCACATATGTGTTTTTCTTATCAACTACAGTTCTGCATTCAATAAAACTTAAGGACCTAGGATTGAACATACTTTATTGAACATACTCTATTTTAGATTTTCTGACGAACAGACCCCAGGTGGTGAGAATTATTCACACTGACTCTGATAACGTGCTCCACAGGGTTGTGTCCTAAGTCCCTTACTGTTTTCTCTGTTCATGCACTATTGTTTTGCCAGACAAAGCACCAACATCATCTTTAAGTTAGCTGATGACAAATTTTCTTGGGCCTTATCATGAAGGTGTTGAGATGGCCTACAGAGATGATGTAAAAAACACTATGTAAGTTGTGCAATGATTGTAACCTCTGTCTCAACATCAACAAAACTAAAGAGATGATAGTGGACTTTAGGAAGAGGCAGGTGGACAACCACACCCTCTTACACATTGATGGAATTGCTGTGGATAGTGTTAGGAGCATCAAGTTTCTCTGTGTGCACATCTCTGATGACCTGTCCTGGTCCCTACATGTCACAACATGTCTACCCATCATCAGCTTTACTTTTTACAGAGCTAAACAGAGGTTTGCAAAAATCATCACAAACTTCTACAGATGCTCCATTGAAAGCATCTTGACAGGGTGCTTAGTTGTCTGGTATGGAAGCTTCTACGTCAGCAATCACAAGGTGCTGAATCACATGTGAAATCAGTCCGGTGGAATCAAGGGCATGGTGACGTAGAGATCAGAAAGCTTAAAAGTGCATCCGAAACAAGCAGCATTATGTTTTGATAGTTGAAGCAAGTTGCTCAAAGGGTTGCCAGGGTTACATATGTAACCTTGAGATGTTCCCCTTCAGGAACTCGAGCTGTGTCAAAACAATCTGGGAACATGTGTACAAGTGACAAATGCTTGTCTAGTGTGAAATCATGGTGAGCAGCGTTAAGACAGAAGCAACTGGAAGTCTGGAGCAGTACCATACTTCTCCTGGCCTCAAGCACATGAAAGAAACCTGTACCAACCGGTTTCTCACCCAGGGAATGACCACCAAGAGGGACGTGGAAAGCAGCTATGGCCACCACGAACACTCACACGAAAGGTGGAGGGGGTCATACCTGTGAAGAATCATTCCTGCAGGAACTCCAGAAATGAACCAACTGGGCAGTTAACTGGGAGCAGCTGACGATTTCCACACCATAAAATTAATAACTCACTTTAAGGAGTACAGTTACCTCGTGGAGGAAGCTCTGTAGTGGAGTATGGTCTCAACAACCTTAGTTGAGAAAGCAGAAGTATATATAGTGTATACCGTATATAGTGTGTGTACCGCACACACAGTATGCACATTTCCTGTACCAATATTGCCTACTGTAATCATTATTTCCTAAATACAGGCTTTATGGCCAACAATTCAGAATTAACATTAATTTGTTGTATTAATTGAATTAAAATATTTAAATTACTAGCCTAGCTTTCCTCTGCAGAGCTGATAGCATGAACAAAGAACTATCAGCTATTATCTTTGTTATCAGGCCAAACCTTTTATTACTTCAGTCAAACAGTGAACTTTATCACTGGGGGTTGAATAACTGGAATGATTTCAAGTAAATGGAAAGTGAAAGGAGAATCCCAATTTATGTAAAGCAATCTCTCATTGACCATTCTGCAAATGAAACCAGCAATAGTCAGTACTTTTAAGTGAGGGAAAGTGTAGGCTAATTATATCGTTGCAAAGGCAAGGGCAGTGTGTTTAAAGCACTGCAGCACAATTCTCTGGACTCTAGATCAGTGGTCCTCAACCCATGGCCCCTCACAAATTCAAATGCACCCCGCTGTGCTGAAAACAATTTTAAAAAATAGCTTTCAATTTTACTATTCGTTTTAGTTTTTATATTAATTTAAAAATGTACTAACAAATATGAGCTAAAATGTTTTTTGTTAAGTAAAATAATTTCTTTTTTCATATATTATTTTCAGACATGAGCAGACCTGTAGGCTACGCATGTAATGAACATTATGCATTTAACGAACACTTAGAAGCAAGCATTTTGGCAGAATTTAATTAAAAATATTCTTCAGCAGCCATTAGTTTGGTAAAATTAAGCATCAGTTAGGACAAATTTGTATTTAGGGAGAAAAAGTAAATGTGTAAAATGCTAGTGAAGGAAAAACATCTCTGGAGAGAAGATAATTCAATTAAAAAGTGCTTTCCATATGAGGATCAAGGTAGGCTACATTTGTAAACCCACATTTTCTGCAGTGTCGCGTGTCAAGCCATGTTTCCGTGTCCATTTTACAGACAGCAACTTACAATCACAACTTCATTGTGCTGTAACTCTTTTCAAGCCGAATTTCACAAAATTGATCAGCTCCCAACAGCATTAGGTGTTTTATTAATGCGGAGTAGAATTATTTATTTATTTATTTCAATGAATGTAATCCATTAGAAATTATAATATTTAGGCTATGATATTATAAAGCTGGTTGGCTTGTATTAGTGACATAATATGTAAATGATATGCATGTGGCACATGAGACATGCACTTGGACCATAGTGCAGCCAATAACATTTTACAATAAGGTTGTAATAGTTAACATTATTTAATGCATTAGTTAAAACGAACTAACCATGAACAACACCATGAACAATTATTAGTTAATTTTTGTTAACGTTAACTCGTACAAATATTAATGCATCTATTCACATTAACAGTGCAATTAGTTAGCATTAATGCATTAATTAACATGAACTAAAACCTGTAAACTTACTGTACATTATTTACATTAGTTTACGAAGCAGTTGACACACTAAGCAGTGAATATTTCACCACCAGTTTACCATAGAGGTAAGACAGCATTTCTTCTAGTGGCTTTCACATTGTGGTCCTCAGCAGGGCAAGTTACTGACAAAAAACTTGGTTTGGCCTAAAAAAAATGTGAAGAACACAGCCCCATTTACGACCTTTTTGGAACTATTTTGTCAAAAAAATTTCTATTGCCTTGAAGTTTTAATGAAGAAATTATTTTGGACTTATATTAGATGTATATTGTAATCTTTAAGCATATTATTATAGAAATAATATATAATAAGATGCTGGAAAGAAGATAAGTGTATCTATGACATAGTTATCATAGTGTGTGTTTATAGTTTTGGGAAAGAGAATATATTTATTTGCTTCCAAACCACTGACTGGCAGATCTTCTGTGATCCAGCAGACACAGACATTAATGAATATACTGACTCTGTTACGGATTACAGTAGTATGTTTACTGAAAACATTGTTCCAAAAATCAGCATCAATTCATTCCCAAATCAAAAACCCTGGATAAATGCTGATGTCAGGACCAAAACTTAAAACATGCACTTCAGCCTATAACTCCGGTGACACAGCGGAATAAAGGAAGTCCAGGTATGAACTTCAGAGGGCCATCAGGAATGTAAAGAGGTAATACAGAGATAAGATGGTAGCAAACTATCAAGCATCTGAAATCAAGCGCATTGTGGATAGTCTGCACTCAATCACTGACTACAGAGACAAAAAGAACAGAAAAGCCTGCCTCTCTATCTGATGAACTGAACATGTTCTACGCAAGGTTTGAGAACAGCAATACATTCTTTGCAGTGAAATTTTCAGCTGACGAGAACAAACGTGTTTTAAAAATCTGTCTGCCTGAAGTGTACAGAACATCCACAAAAATCAGCAGCTACTGATGGTGTTCTTAAAGCCTGTGCCAGCCAGTTAGTGGAGGTTTTTACAGATATTTTTAATCTCTCCCTTACAATGTTTGTGATCCCCTTCTGCTTTAAGACGAATATTCTTATCCCTTTCCCTAAAAAGCATGTTGTCAGCTGCCTAAATGACTACCGACCTTAAGCACTGACCTCTACCGTTATGAAGAGCTTTGAGCGAACTAACAGGGAAGAGCAGATGTAATCTTCGACAGACAACTCTCCAATTTGCATACTGCAAAACCAATCGACAGATGTTGCCATCAGTCTTGGAAAGCAGATCTCTCACACACTTAAGAAATACACCTATATGAGAATGCTGTTCATCAACTACAGTTCTGTGTTCAATAAAATCACCCCACCCAAACTTATCATAAAACTTAAGGATTTAGGATTGAACATACCACTATGCAACAGGATTGTGGATTTTCTGATGAACAGATCCCAGGAGTTGAGAATTATACAAGCTGACAGAGGGTTGTGTCCTAAGTCCCTTACTCATGCACAACTGTTTTGCCAGACAACCCACCAACATCATCTTTGAGTTCGCTGCTGACACCTTCTTCTTCCCCGAAGTGGTGGCGGTGGCGTCCGCTCTCAGTTCCCACAAGGCGGCGGCATCTGCTCCCAGTTCACCCGAGGTGGCGGCGGCGTCCGCTTTCAGTTACTCCGAGGCGCGGTGGTGGTGTCCCCTCACAGTTCCCCCTAGGCGGCGGCGTCCGCTCTCGGTTCCCCTGGGGTGAGGTTTTTGGCTGCTCAAAGTCCCACGTAGCACTGCAGGAGGCGTTCTTTCCCAGACGACAGTTAGGGGGGGAGAGTCTATTGGAGTTTTCGCTCGCTCTGATGGGTCTTATGGAAAAATTAAAGCAGCGGTTTCCTGGGGCTGTTTTAAATGCTCCCATATTACTGCATGACCAGTTTGTTGAGCATGTCGTCGATAATGCCCTCCGGTGTGAACTTAAGCAGTTAGTTCGCCGTCAACCAAATACCACGCTATTAGAAGTACGTAGTGAGGCGATCTGGTGTGAACAGGAGGGTTTGCCTGGGGCTGCGAGGGCTCGTGGACAGTCTGTCCCATTTTCATATGGGATTCAATATGGTGTGCAGGGGGGGCAGCGTTCTGTTACAAATGAGTCTTCGTTGTCTGAATTGAGCGAATTACGAGAAATGTTAAAAGCACAACAAAATCAGTTGAATCAGCTGACTCAAAGCTTTGCCCAATTTCAAGGTGTGCATTCACGTAGTCACTCGCAGCACTACGGACCGGTGATTTGTAGGCGGTGCCATCAACCTGGCCATTTTGCCAGGGAATGGAATTTATCACTGCCTGGCACTTTGACCTCTGGTTCTTTGTCTTCTGATCCCTCGCATTCTGACCCTACCGCGTCATCTGTAGCAGGAGGGCCACGTCATTCAAGCCAGCCGTCGGGAAACTAGTGCCCCCCAGGCTGTTGAGCCACAGCTCGGCTGGGGTAATTAGGGGCTCGATGTCTCATTTAATGTCTGTCTGCCCGCAATTGGTGGTTAAGATTGGGGGAGTAGGGGTGCCATGTTTGATTGACACTAGCTCTATGGTGTCTACTATAACCGAGAGCTGTTTCTTAAACCATTTTGAACCGTGGGGTCAAGAGCGTCTAAAACTTTGTCAATGGCTCCAACTACGGGCGGCTAATGGACTCGCCATTCCCTATCAATCAATCAATCACCTTTATTTATCCATCCATCCATCCATCCATCCATCATCTTCCGCTTAATCCGGGGCCTGGTCGCGGGGGCAACAGTCTAAGCAGAGACACCCAGACTTCCCTCTCCCTAGCCACTTCTTCCAGCTCTTCCGGGGGGACCCCGAGACGTTCCCAGGCCAGCCGGGAGTCATAGTCCCTCCAGCGTGTCCTAGGTCTTCCCCAGGGCCTCCTCCCGGTGAGACGTGCCTGGAACACCTCCCTGGGAAGGCGTCCAGGAGGCATCCGAAATAGATGCCCGAGCCACCTCAGCTCGATGTGGAGGAGCAACGGCTCTACTCTGAGCTCCTCCCGAGTGACCGAGCTTCTCACTCTATCTCTAAGGGAGCGCCCAGCCACCCGACGGAGAAAGCTCATTTTGGCCGCCTGTATCTGGGATCTTGTCCTTTCGGTCATGACCCACAGCTCATGACCATAGGTGAGAGTAGGAACGTAGATTGACCGGTAAATCGAGAGCTTTGCTTTACAGCTCAGCTCCTTCTTCACCACGACAGACCAGTACAGTGACCGCATTACTGCAGAAGCTGCACCGATCCGTCTGTCAATCTCACGTTCCATCCTTCCCCCACTCGTGAAATGTGAACACAGCCCCATTTACGACCTTTTTGGAACTATTTTGTCAAAGATTTCTTTGTTGCCTTGAAGTTTAATGAAGAAACGCTTTTGGACTGATATTAGATGTATATTTTAATCTTTAAGCATATTATTATAGAAATAATACATAATAAGATGCTGGAAAGAAGATAAGTGTATCTATGACATGGTTATCATAGTGTGTGTGTTACGAATAATCATTTTACATCAAGAAAACCAATATTTAAACAAAGATAATTTTTAGGAACTGAGGAGGACAAAGGGGAAACCTGGATTGTGCCAAATAAAATAACAATCAAAAAGGAAACTAAACCATTTCCATCTACTCCTAAACTAAAAACAAAAGATCAAAGAAAAAGTCTTCAATGTCCGTGACGTCGTAACTAAACTACTCTAATCAAACCAAAAATACAGAGGGTGGCACAAATCCCTAAACTAGTGTGCATAGACAAAATTACATCTAAATGTCTGCAAATGTATGTCACGTGACATGCTTACCTAAACCCCTTTTCTCCTTCCAACTTAACCCAGCTATAAAGAGTTGTTTAAAACTTCCAAAGCTCACACATAAGGAGTTAAATCACAACAGGTAAGATTCACATGACAAACTCACTTAACAAAAGGCACAGCACAAACAAAATCAAAGCAAAAAGTCTCTCTCTTGCACTGGCAGTAGCATCTCCCTTAAATAGCTCTTCTCCAGGTGTCAAGCGTTGGGATGATTAGGATCACGCCCTCACAGGGCACACCCAATCAACTCGTCACAGATGATTGACAGGCCAAACAGCAAAACAGGCCAAACAGCAAATCAGCAACGGATGATGATGATGCCATCAGTCTTGCAATGCACAGTTCTCTCACATACTTGGATATGATATACTCGATTTTCTGACGAACAGACCCCAGGTGGTGAGAAATATTCACGCTGACGCTGAGAAACTTTTGTGCTCCACAGGGGTGTGTCCTAAGTCCCTTACTGTTTTCTCTGTTCATGCACGATTGTATTGCCAGACAAAGCGTCAACATCATCTTTAAGTTCATTGATGACACCTTCTTCTTGGGCCTTATCATGAAGGTGTTGAGATGGCCTACAGAGATGATGTAAAAAACACTATGTAAGTTGTGCAATGATTGTAACCTCTGTCTCAACATCAACAAAACTAAAGAGATGATAGTGGACTTTAGGAAGAGGCAGGTGGACAGCCACACCCTCTTACACATTGATGGAATTGCTGTGGAAAGTGTTAGGAGCATCAAGTTTCTCTGTGTGCACATCTCTGATGACCTGTCCTGGTCCCTACATGTCACAACAGTAGTAAAGTCTACCCATCACCGGCTTTACTTTTTACAGAGCTAAACAGAGGTTTACAAAAATCATCACAGACTTCTACAGATGCTCCATTGAAAGCATGCTGCCAACGTCAGCGATGACAAGGTGCTGAATCACATGTGAAATCAGTCCAATGGAATGAAGAAAATGTCACGGGCATGGTGACGTAGAGATCAGAGAGCTTAAAAGGGCATCCGAAACAAGTAGCATTGGGTTCTGATAGTTGAAGCAAGTTGCTCACAGAGTTACCAGGGTTACATATGTAACCTTGAGACATTCCCCCTTAAGGAACTCGAGCTGTGTCAAAACGATCTGGGAACAAGTGAACCCACGCCACCATACTGACAAATGCTTGTCTAGTGTGAAATCATGGTGAGCACCGTTAAGACAGAAGCAACTGAAAGTCTGGAGCAGTACCATACTTCTCCTGGCCTCAAGCACATGAAAGAAACCTTTACCACCAGGTTTCTCGCCCAGCGAATGACCACCATGAGGGACGTGGAAAGCAGCTATGGCCACCACAAACACTCTAAAGGTGGAGGGGGTCATACCTGTGAAGAATCATTCCTGCAGGAACTCCAGAACTGAACCAACTGGGCAGTTAACTGGGAGCAGCTGACGATTTCCACACCATAAAATTAATAACTCACTTTAAGGAGTACAGTTACCTTGTGGAGGAAGCTCTGGAGTGGAGTATGGTCTCAACAACCTTAGTTGAGAGAGTAGAAGTATATATAGTGTATACCGTATATAGTGTGTGTACCGCACACACAGTATGCACATTTCCTGTACCAATATTACCTACTGTAATCATTATTTCCTAAATGCAGGCTTTATGGCCAACAATTCAGAATTAACGTTAATTTGTTGTATTAATTGAATTCAAATATTTAAATTACTAGCCTAGCTTTCCTCTGCAGAGCTGATAGCATGAACAAAATAATTATCAGCTATTATCATTGTTATCAGGTCAAACCTTTTATTACTTCAGACAAACAGTGAACTTAAACACTGGGGGTTGAATAACTGGAATGATTTCAAGTAAATGGAAAGTGAAAGGAGAATCCCAATTTATGCAAAGCAATATCTCATTGACCATTCTGCAAAAGAAACCAGCAGAAGTCATTACTTTTAAGTGAGGGAAAGTGAAGGATAATTATATTGTTGCTAAGGCAAGGGCAGTGTATTTAAAGCACTGCATAACAATTCTCTGGACTCTAGATCAGTGGTTCTCAACCCGTGGCCCCTCACAAATTCAAATGCACCCCGCTGTGCTGAAAACAATGTAAAAAAAAATAACTTTCAATTTTACTATTCATTTTAGTTTTTATACTAATTTAAAAATGTAATAAATATAAGCTATAATGTTTTTTGTTAAGTAAAATAATTTCGTTTTTCATGTATTATTTTCAGACATTAGCAGACCTAAAGGCTACTCATGTAATCAACATCATGCATTTAATGAACACTTACAAACGAGCATTTTGGCAGAATTTAATTAAAATATTATTCAGCAGCCATTAGTTCTGTAAAATTGAGCATCAGTTTGGACAAATTTGTATTAAGGGAGAAAAACTAAATGTGTAAAATGCTAGTGAAGGAAAAACATCTCTGGAGAGAAGATTATTCAATTTGAAAGTGCTTTCCATATTTGGATCAAGATAGACTACATCATGTGAACACACATTTTCTGCAGTGTAGAGTGTAAAGCCATGTTTCCATGTCCGTTTTAAAGACAGCAACTTACAAATCACAACTTAATTGTGCTGTAACTCTTTTCAAGCCGAATTTCACAAAATTAATCAGCTCCCAACAGCATTAGGTGTTTTATTTATGGTGAGTAGAATTATTTATTTATTTATTTATTTCATTGAATCTAATCCATTAGAAATTATAATATTTAGGCTATGATATTATAAAGCTGTAAACAGGCTTTATAATATCACAGCCTAAATATTAACAGACTATAAACAGGCACCGGGAGAACACGTCATTCTCTTCTTCGTCTTCACTGACTGTTCTGTTTGAAACGTGCATCTGAAAGAACTGGTAAGAGTGATCTTTCTCTGTCTATCATGGTGACTACTAGCAAGCGTTTAGACAATATGTGCATCTGTGTCTGCCTTGTTTCCTTTCTTGAGATGATTAGACCTTGGTTCCTTGGGCTCCATTCAGCCAGTGTATATTTGTTTATACACTTCAAGCATCGCTTCCCTCAACATGAGAGGCTATTTGGGCGATTCTCGTGGTAGTTTAGCAGTGCTCCCCTTTTCCAAGAATGGGCGCCTATGAGCAGGGCCGTGCACAGACATTTTGAGGGGCAGTGGCCTAAACCAAAAAAAGGGGCACTAAGGGGGTGGTTGCTTGTTAACACAAATTATCCAGTTATTACAAAATGTACAATTAAAAAAGAAGACAGTACACGCTCAAATACATTTCAGACTTTATTGTAGAAGTTTTGATAGAACATCACAATTACACATTACTGATACTTTTTTATATTTACTTGTTCCGTTTACAGCAACACTTTTTTATTTGGTCCTGAAAGATCTTGATAACTAAATTTTTTATGATTCATAATTACACATTGGTGATAATAAACTATTTACCGTCCGTTTTACATTTTGGTATTTACCTTTTCCTTTTACAGCAAAACCTTTATATTTGGTACCATGTCCTGAAAGATCTTAATAACCTCATCTTTTATGATTGGGATGTCTTTTTCAATGGCCAGAAGCAGAAGATCAGAGAGTCGTTCTTGTCCACACGCATTACGAAGTTTCGTTTTCACCAGCTTCAACTTCGAGAATGAGCGTTCAACAGTGGCTGTTGAGAAAGGTAGTGTTCCAAAGATTTTCAGCAGCTTAAAAAGTGTTGGAAACACAACATGAGCATCAAAATCCTTAAATGTTTCCAAAATTGCACGGGCACTCATTTGTGAGCATGTGAATGAAGAGTGGAAAACTCTAAGCTCAGTTCGCAGCTGTTCCTCCTCCTCTTGAAATCCGTAAAACTCACAGAGAGTATGGGCAGCTTTAAGTGCTTCAGCATCTGCAGTGTCTTTCCACTTTGATGGCTCAATCAAACAATGCAGTGACATCACAATTTTGTCAGTGTTCCCCTTCCCTTGAAATCGCCTGTGGAGTTCCTGAATCAGGGAATCCAAAAAAGTGAAGTACATCCTTCCTCTGTAGTACTCCTCTAAAGTCTGTGGCTGGTGGTCCTCTGTTGCTGATGTGGAGCAGTACTTAAACTTTGTTGGTACTTTCCGCCGCCTTGCTTGTCCTGGAATCTCTTCAGGCACACTGATCCCTCTTGTCTCTGCTTGAATGGTAGCATTGTGAAATATTTCTTTGAATTGCTCTTCAGTCCTCAGTGTGTTCATTCTGCTTATGACAGCATTTACAACAGTGTATGCTGCTGCCAAGTCCAAGTCTTGCCGCTGAAGAGCATTTGAAGCAACTGCTGTTTCCATGAATATTGGAGCTGTTATCTCCAAGCAAAGAATAAATTCAAAGTTAATGCTGTGCAACAGCATGTGTGCATCCCCTGCTGCCAGATCAGGTGGCTCAGACTTGGTCAGATCTTCCAGGAATTGCACAACTGCAGGGAGGCATTTTCTGAGAGTCCTGAGGGCTGTTTCCCTGCAGGTCCATCGGGTGTCTGAGAGCTTCTGTAGCTCAAGGGGACGCTGGCCAGGATTCATGGCTTGCTGTGTTTGAACAAAAGCTGCATGTCGTTTTGTGGAGTTGGCAATGAAGGTGTAAAGTTTTTCAACTACTGTAAAAAAAGAGAGTACAATTATAATTTGATTAGACAAGCAGCTTCTTAGAACGTGGCTATGTTGTAAAAGTTGTTAGCACTAGTAGAAGACCAAGAGCACAAAACATTACCGACATAAATACAAAAAAATACAAAAACAAATGACTAATTTCGCAGATTCAACCACTGTCTTGCATAGCCTACCTGTTAATGCGACAGCTTTCGTGAACTGTCGTGTTCACAAGTGCCGCAGACACATACTGTGAGTGATGCTGCAGAGTGCGGAGCGAGCGGGAAAACCTGGAGCGGATTCGCGGAATCAACGGAATGCTTTGAGCGGAGCGGTGGGGAAAAGGGGTACCTCAGTCGATGAGGGCAGAGGGGCAGTGGCTCTGGCCACCGGGCCACCCCCCTGTGCACGGCCCTGCCTATGAGCATGCTACTCTGAGCTCGGAGTTCTCCTCTCACATGAGACTGAGTTCTCTGATTTTTCCTCAGAGCGCTCCAGCATTATTTCCACAGATCGAGTTGATGACTTTCAAACATACTGTTTTGAGATGCACCATTCCATCTATGAGCTGCTCTATCAGAGTGCCACAAGAGCCCCTCCTTAGAACAGTATTTGAAAACCCATGCTATGGTAAATGTGCACGTGAGGTCTTTGCACACTTTCTGAAATCTTTCTGGTAAGTTTGCAAACTGGTATTCTGCGTTCTTTCTAAAATCCTATATGGTGAGGGCTTTGCACAGTTGCTTGGCATCTTTTCTTGAGTTGGTAAAATCCCTGTTCATCTTGGGCACCACTCCAATCATGTATTTTCGGATACATGGAAGAAGTGTTCTGTGATTATTCCTTAAAAACAATGATGGTTTCATTTTAGTAGTAAAATCAGGCTATGTACATTTTAACCGAGCAAATGGAAAGAGCAATCTATATTATAGCTCTATAAATGATGCATACAGACTTTATTAGAGCCACAGAAAGACAAACATTTCAATGGATATGCTCAATATACAATTCATTATGTACATTAACAACGATTCAGGGCACATATAATGTAATTTAATGGTAAACTATGTGAATGGCGCTCTGAGGCGTGGCAGGTTTTCTGTCTGAAAATTGCTCTGTTTAGCGTGCAGCCTCACGTGTCTAAAACAGCACGTGCTGTCAGTGATTTCAGCCACTAGATGCCGCTCTCGCTACAGCAACGGACCCAACCAGGTGAAACTATCAGCCGCTGCAGCAACGGACGAAACACGGAAAACTATCCTCATGGAATCCATGCCGATAACAGATTGTTCCAGCAATCAACTATCGGTGCAGATTAATCTGCAAAACCGATAAATCGGTCGACCTCTAATCCTCAGACCTCAGTCATTAAATGAAAAGGCATCATGCCTCAGAATAATGGCTTCAGTCATTGGACAAAACAGCATCGCGACTCGGACTGAAAACCTTCAGGTCTAAGGAAAAAATACATCAATGACTACAATTCAGATGAAACGGACTGCCCCCGCCCCATGTGACGTCACAAGCACACCGTCCAGAGGAAGTGAAATTTAATGGTTGATTGATGGCAAAAGGAGGTAAGCAGCATCTGACATAATTAGTGTCACATTTGAATAAAACTGTTAAAATATAATAAGTTATATACGGAAGAGAACAGAGTGATGCAGAGGATCCAGTGGGGCCAAGGCGGAGCAGAAGGTGCAGGCGACCAAGGCAAAGGTGGAAGTGAAGCCGGAGGGAAGGAGCCTGACAGAGCAGGAGGGATGGAGTGATGAGGCGAAGCCAGAGGAATGGAGTCCCAAGGCGGCGGATGGTCGACAACTGACCAAGGTGGAGCCGGAGGGACGAGGGAACCCGGTGGAGCTGGTGCGATGCCGGGCCATGGTGTAGATGAGGGAGCTGATGGGTCGGAGGTCTAAGGTGGAGTCCAGGGCTTGGAGGCTGGAAGTGGAGACAGGAGATCTTCATGCCAAGGCATAGCTGGAGAATAAAAGTCCCGAGGCGGACCAGAGCGCCCAGATGGCGTTGACTGAGGATGAGCCGAAGGGCTGACAGGCACCAGCAGAGATGGAGCAGAGGAACTGACTGGTCTAGGGGGAGGCTGGGAGGGAACACAGGAGGATCAGGACAAAACCAGCGGAGACACAGGAGATTCAGGGCTGGACGGAACCAGCGGAGACACAGGAGAATTAAGAATTACCTCCCCAAACTAGTCAGATCAGAATCAGAATCAGAATCAGAAAGAGCTTTATTGCCAAGTATGCTTACGCATACAAGGAATTTGTTTTAGTGACATAAGCTTCCAGTACACAGAGACAACAACACAGAGACAAAAAAAAAAAAAAAATAGAAAATAAAGGGAAGGGGTTTACACATTAGCAAATAAATACGTGTATAAACTATTGTGCTATAAATGATAATGGAATAGGATTGAGTGAGATGCAGGAATGTTCTAGGATGGAGGGTTAACAAATAAATATAAGGATATTGCACGTTTATAAGCATAAGTAGAGAACATTTAACTGTTCATGAGGTAGATTGCCTGGGGGAAGAAACTGTTCTTGTGCCTTGCTGTTCTGGTGTTTGCGGCCCTGAGGCGCCGGCCAGATGGCAAAAGTTCAAAGATGGGGTGACTTGGATGTGAGGGATCCAGAGTGATTTTCTGAGCCCTTTTCCTCACTCTGGATGTATAAAGTTCTTGAAGGGTGGGCAGGGGAGCACCAATAATCCTTTCAGCAGTCCGAACAGTTCTCTGTAGTCTTCTGATGTCTGATTTTGTTGCTGAACCAAACCAGACAGTTATTGAAGAACAGAGGACAGACTCAATGACGGCTGAGTAGAACTGTTTCAGCAGCTCCTGTGGCAAGTTAAACTTCCTCAGCTGGCGAAGGAAATACAACCTTTGCTGGGCCTTTTTAACAATGGAGTCAATGTGATTGTCCCACTTCAGGTCCTGAGAGATGGTGGTTCCCAGGAATCTGAATGACTCCACTGCAGTCACAGTGCTGTTCATGATGGTGAGTGGGGAAAGTGCAGGTGGGTTTCTCCTAAAGTCCACGATCATCTCCACTGTTTTGAGCGTGTTCAGCTCCAGGTTGTTAAGACTGCACCAGACAGCCAGCTGCTCAACCTCTTGTCTGTAAGCAGACTCATCACCGTCCTGGATGAGGCCGATGACTGTAGTGTCGTCTGCAAACTTTAGGAGCTTGACAGAGGGGTCTTTAGAGGTGCAGTCATTGGTGTACAGGGAGAAAAGCAGAGGGGAGAGAACACATCCCTGAGGGGCACCAGTGTTGGTGGAGCAGCTGTTTGATGTGAATTTCCCCAGTCTCACTAACTGTTGCCTATCTGTCAGAAAGCTGGTGATCCATTGACAGATAGAGCTAGGAACAGAGAGCTGGGTCAGTTTGGTCTGAAGGGCTGTTGGGATGATGGTGTTGAATGCCGAACTAAAGTCCACAAACAGGATCCTCACATAAGTCCTTGTTTTGTCCAGATGTTGCAGGATGAAGTGCAATCTCATGTTGATTGCATCATCCACGGACCTGTTTGCTCGGTAAGCAAACTGCAGGGGGTCCAATAAGGGTCCAGTGATGTCCTTCAGATAAGCCAGAACCAGTTTTTCAAAGGACTTCATGACGACAGACGTTAGAGCCACAGGTCTGTAGTCGTTAAGTCCTGTTATCTTGGGTTTCTTTGGAATGGGGATTATGGTGGAGCGTTTAAAGCAGGAAGGCACTTCACACAACTCCAGGGATCTGTTGAAGATCTGTGAAAAGATGGGGGCCAGCTGGTCAGCACAGATTTTCAGACAGGCTGGTGTAACACCATCTGGGCCTGGTGCTTTTCTTCTTTTGTTCTTCTTGAAAACCTGGCGCACATCATCTTCACAGATTTGAAGAGCAGGAGGTGTGGAGGGTGGGATTGCAGGATGTGTTAATGGTTGTGTAGGGAGATGGTCAGAATGGGTGTTGGGGGTTTCAAATCTGCAATAAAACTCATTCAGGTCGTTAGCAAGTCGTTGATTAGCCTCAGTGCTAGGGGATGGTGTCTTGTAGTTCGTGATGGCTCTTAGACCTCTCCACACTGAAGTTGAGTCGTTGGAAGTAAACTGGTCTTCCAACTTTTTAGCGTAGGTCTGTTTAGCCGCTCTGATCTCTTTGTTCAGTGTGTTCCTGGCCTGATTGTACAAGACCCTGTCCCCATTTCTGTAGGCATCCTCTTTGGCCTGACGAAGATGTCTGAGTTTTACTGTAAACCATGGCTTATCATTGTTGAATGTTAAATAAGTCCTGGTAGGAATGCATACATCTTCACAGAAACTAATATAGGATGTTACAGTCTCTGTGAGTTCGTCCAGATCGGTGGTAGCAGCTTCAAAAACACTCCAATCAGTGAGGTCAAAACAAGATTGTAAATCCTGCTCTGTTTCGCTGGTCCATCTCTTCACAGTCCTTACTACAGGTTTAGCAGATTTAAGTTTTTGCTTGTAGGATGGTATAAGATGAACCAGACAGTGATCAGAATGTCCCAAAGCTGCTCGTGGAACAGAGCGATATGCATCCTTTATTGTGGTGTAGCAGTGATCCAATATATTACTGTCTCTGGTGGGACATGTAACATGCTGTCTGTATTTTGGCAGTTCACGGGAGAGATTGGCTTGGTTAAAGTCCCCAAGAATGATTAAAACAGAGTCTGGGTGTTGTTGTTCTGTGTCTGTGATCTGATCAGCGAGTTTCTGTAAAGCTGAGCCCACATGCGCTTGCGGATGGATGTAAACACTGACCAGAATGAACGAATGAAACTCCCGCGGCGAATAGAACGGCTTGCAGTTGACAAACTGCATTTCTAGATCAGGACAGCACATCTTCTTTAACACAGTTACATCTGTACACCACCGTTTATTGATGTAAAAGCATGTCCCACCACCGCGCGATTTCCCAGTTGATTCTGATTCGCGATCCGCTCTGAACAGCTGAAAGCCCGGCAGATGGAGCGCGCTGTCCGGTATGGCGTCATTCAGCCAGGTTTCCGTGAAACACAGAACAGCAGAGTGAGAGAAATCCTTATTTGTCCGAGAGAGCAGAAGGAGTTCGTCTGTTTTGTTGGGTAGAGAGCGGAGATTTGCCAGATGGATGCTAGGCAACGGCGTTCGAAATCCGCGCTTCCTGAGTCTGACGAGCGCTCCCGCTCGCTTCCCCCGTCTGCGCGTCCTGAAGCGTTTGATCAGCGCCGCCGCTCCACCGATAACAACGTTCAGTAAAACGTCTGAATAATTAAAATCCGGTAAAAGATCTTGTGGTGTGTTCTGCCGAATGTTCAGCAGTTCATCCCTGGTGAAACTGATCGTGTTTGTTAAACAAAAAACAGGAAAAACGAACAAAAACAGCACAAACACTGGAGAGCCAAGCACCGAAACAGCCATGAGCGGCGCCATCGAGAGATACATCTATAAGTCTATAAGGTCCATTTGAAAAATGTCCATTAATTCCTCTATATAATTTTCAGAAACCAGTTGCAGCTCACCCTCAGTCGCAGGAGTGTGGGTAGGGCATTTCTCCATGCCCTCAATCTCCACCAGAAATGCCACGACGCACGGTGTTGCCGGCTCACACACCTGGTCAATCGTGCTCTCAAGTCCTAGCTCCCGGACAATGGTTGGCTCCTTTATTATGGATGGCTCGGGCTCTGCGGCTGTGGTGGGCTCTGGCTTTAACTCTGTGCAGCGGGATGATGGCTGGCTGGTCTCTGGTTCTTGAGTGAACTCTGCCTGTGACCGTTTAGAAAAACATCTCAGAACATCCTCAGCGGCATTGAGGATCGCCCCCCCCTTGAGTGGGGCTGGAGATATCCTCCTCAGCTGGGCCGACGGTGAACAGGGATATGTTATTCACCAGCACCCACTACACGAAGGTGGCAAAATCCTCTCTGGGACCATTTACTGGTAGGCGTGCCTTACACCGCTCGCTCAGGCTGGTGTAATAAAAAGTACAGAGCGAGCAGTCTGGGAAGTGGGTAAGGCACGACGTACCAATAAAGTCCCTGGTGTGGTCCTCCAGCGAATGGTCCAGTTTATCCAGGTATAGGAGTCAGACTGCCGGGAAAGCCATTCCGGGAGGAGAAAACAAAACAAAAAAGAAAGAAAATCACTGCAAAAAAGAAAGAAAATCACTGCTGTGATCTCTTACCTCTCCCTCCTTTATAAATGGTGATGTGAACTCTGCCTGTGACCGTTTAGAAAAACATCTCAGAACATCCTCAGCGGCATTGAGGATCGCCCCCCCCCAAAGTGAGTTTGCAGTGCCTAAAACTGATGTTTTCCCCCACATTATATGCTTGAAGTGGAATTGCTGTGTGTGTGGAAGATATATTCCTTTTTGCCATGCACTCTCCATGTGTTATGCGGGCTGACGGTCAATAGTAAGTTCTGTGACATTGATCTATTCCAACTGTCTGGATGTTGAGGAATTATCATCTGGGATTTGAATTAACCCCTCTGTTTGTACTAATAGGAGAAGAGATGCCCTGTTAAAATATTTACTATCTGCCTCAGTAAAAGCCCTGTGTAATCTGTTGACTTTGAGTCTGCTGTATCCTTGCAACTTATCTGTATGGTGAGAAGTGTCCGTTCCTTCCAATGCATGTGAACTATAGACTTGTCTGAAGCATCTATTCTGTCTCGGTAGAAACCCTGCGCAGCCCGTTGACTTTGAGTCTGCTGTATGCCTGCCATACATCTGTATTGTGAGACGTGTTCGTTCCTTCCAACACATGTGAATTGTATACTTTGTCTGAAGCATTCATTCTGTCTGTCTCCGTAGAAACCCCGCACAGCCTGTTGACCTCGAGTTTGCTGCATCCTTGTGGCCCACCTGTGCTGAGAGAGATGACTGTCCTTTGTCACGAACTTGAGGCTGGCACGCTCTGTCTGGAATATCCACTCTGTCGGTGTCAGGAGAAGCCACCTTACCGTAAGACCGTGCACCTGCCGTATACGTACTCGACTGATATCATTCACCTCAAATTTCGCATCTGTGAAAGGAAGGAAGGTTGGAATTACATCCTTACCGGACCTCTCACTTGCCCAGAGGAAGAGGAAGCGGGAGAGACTCCGGTCGCTGCACTCTTCACCTTCGATCCCTGAGGGCAACAAAGAAGGTTTTAGATTAGGATTTCCAATTTGCTTTTACTTCAAAATAAAACTTGTTAAATTTATTCTGTCTCCGACTCTTCCCTCTGATATGCTCCTCGAGGTGGTCCTGGTTTAGGGGTGGGCGCAGTCTAGCTGGGGCCACCCGACCTGTGACTAACAATCTATTGTTAGTTAAGTGGATGCATTATATTCCTTGTGTATTATTAATCCTAATCTTAAATGCTATAACCACAAATAAGTAAATATTATAACGCATTAAAACTGTTGATTACTCAAGAGATGATTTGAAATATTATAACGTTTATTTCTAATACATTATGCCATAATACTCTTATGTGTTTTAAATACGGTCTTCATAGAACGTATTACCATTAAGTTAAATCAATGTACTGCTAGACTGATGTTAAATATACAATATATCCTTATAAAGATGATAAATTTTTTTTACAGCATCTTATGCTTTTATCTTGCTGTGAAAGGCATCTGAAAAGATTAATAAAATCAAGTAAGCCACAGAGATGTCATCGTCTAAGAGCACAGGCATGAATTATTCTTTTCTGCACTTGGAAAGAACACCATTAACTCAAAGAAAGTATATTTAAACATTAAAACATCATGGACTAATAATTAACAAGGGTGCAGATTAAGTAACAAATATATAAATGAAAATCACCCAAGATCAGTAAACACGTTTTAACTATTACTGTGTGGCAGTGGAAAAACTTCGGGCCACCATATCTTTTATTTTACTTTTGTTTTCACTTGGAATGATTGGGGAAGAGTTTTCAATTAATGGCGGAAGGATGGAGGATATAAAGGTGATGTGACGTACCTGAGAGAAGCGCGTCATCAGAAAGTTTGCATGCACGGTTGACAGGTGCATGGTTCAGAGTTAATGGAGGTGAGGAGTAAAAATACCGCTGCTTGGAGTATTGTTCCCTGTGAGTGATGTTTGAGCGGCGTGGAGTTTGACTAAACTTAAGCGTGATGCTTCCAGACCATCTCTATTGGTGAAATATTCCAACAAAAAGCTGCCTGTTCATCCTCCTGTCCTGGTGTTTGACAGTGACCGGCTACTTTAGCTTCCTTCACATTTGCATACCTGAATGACGCGGTTTTCTGCACGTCAATCGCAAATTTCACGTGTCAAGAGAAAAGTGTGAACTTTGTTTTTTTTTTTTTTATGACCTTTTGTCATGTGGGTTATCCTGGGTTAACGTAAAAAAAAAATTCTTTAAAAGTTTATTTCAGCTAGGGCAGCCACCACCATTACAACTGTATTAGTTTTATACTAAGGGAGTACATCCAGAGGCAGTAAGTGAACTTTGTGTCCTGGAACCAGGATCAGTTGGGAAGACTGGAATCAAGATTACCCTATACAAGGCTTACACGGGTAATTCACAACTCTGTTTGCGTGTGCACAGCTATAGATTAAAGTCTTAATGACTCATCATGTGTGTTCACTTCTTTAGGTCCTCTTCTAAATGCTGGATGTCTTGGCTTCTGGTGCAAAACTAAATCGGATAAATCCCAAGTCTATGCTGGCACACATACTTGAGGGCATGTCAAAAGTAGAGTTGGTCCCCTCACAATTTGGTCCTGTACCTCATGGCAGTCCACTTTCATACCAATGTCCCCCTATAGCTGCAGGTGTTCCTGATGTGTATTTTTCCCACTACCTGTGCTTGGTTTTCAGTTTGGCTGTAATTTTAAAATAATCCAGATGGACGAGTACATGATCCATCTGAAACATTCCAGTTTGGACTAGTGGAGGTAAAAACCTCTGCTGAAAACATTGCTCAGGTTCCATTAATGAAAATTCAAAGAGGACTAGCCAAACTTAAAGAGACCTGTAAGTACTACTGGCAGGTACAAGGTCAGACTGCAGTCACTGGTCTACACTGGTGTGACTTTGTGACTGACACAAAATCAGATTTCATAATACAGATGATCTGGCGAGATGATGCCTTCATAGCATCAATGAAAGTACTATTATAACGTTTACCTGGATGTGTATCTTTCAGTGGTATGAATGGACAGATACTGTTCTTATTATAGTATGAACCTAAGATTTATTTTTACAGTAATAGTAAGTTTATAGCCTACTTTATGTAGTCGAGCAGTATGTTGCATATTTTGTAGTAGATCTTTTGTAACAAATTAGATAAATCACAAATTATAACATTAAATATATTGTACTTGCCATTAATTAGATGTAAATATGTACATACCGAGGTGAATACATTGTTTTGTATTAGATCTTCTGTAATGTATATGATATGCATATTCTTTTACTAGTTGTGTATATTTACAGTACATTTGATACATTGTGTGATGTAACAAATAACACCAGAATTGACTTTTTTTCATAAGTTATTATAAAAAGACTTTTCATTGCCAACTATTTCAATGTGTCTGTCAAATTATTTTCAGAGAAATTTTATATAAATAATTTAAATATTCAAAAGATAAAATTTTACTTTACAATAAAAAGTAAAAATAAGTAAAAACACATTTAATGATGGTAAGTATTAAAGGGTGTGCACTGCAACTAAAGTTAACACTGAAACACTACTATTGTAATAATCACAGTCAAATATATTAATAAACATTCACTGCTCAAGAAACATTGGTCCCTGACAATAAACCATAAAACAGCAATTATGCCAGATCTGATTAATTCTTCCTGACAAGGTGAGTGGCACAACAGAATCCCAGATGTGGTTTTCCTTGACCCTTTCTAATCACTCTTTCCACCAGAAGTCTGAGGCGTGCAGTGGCCTGTGTTTTTTCACAGTCCTGTTTGGTGAACTGCTTGGCACATTTGAAAGGTGGAATGATCCGTCTAGCACCAACACTGGAGAGCATATCTTCAATAGTGAACCCCTTTTCTGCCATGACCACATCTCCACTGCACCACACAGAGCTACTCCAACCAGACCTTTGAATGTGGTAGTGCACTTATAACTTCATGGTGGAGTTTCAGGGATGTAGGGCTTTCACAGCAGATTTCGGTAACACTTTAGAATACTGTTTCTTACTTACTACATAACTAATAAGGAATTACTGAAGAACTAACAGGTGATTATTCATTAACACTTAACTCACTACTGTTAACTACTAAGAAAGATGTGTTAACTAATCAGTATGTAATATAATTTTATGATTGTGTTAAGTAACAGTTAGCTAATCAGTAACTAATATATTCTGTGATACCTCCTGAAGAACTACTATTAATTATCTACTAGTTAAGGTTCAAGAAAAATAACTATGAAATAACTACTTCTGAACAGTTATACGCAAAAAAAACACTATAATAATCAGGCTGTGTCCCGCAAATCAAGTACTTGAGTAAAAGTACAGATACCCCAATAAAATATTACTCCAGTAAAATTATAAGTAGGCTTGTTAATTTTCAAAATTACTTGAGTAAAAGGACAAAGTACTACTACAGTAGCAACTTTGTTACAGCCCAATTATTAGCCTATAATGGAAATGAAATATGAATTTTGTTTGCTTCTAAATGTTTAACTTTTGATTATGAAATGTTTGTTAAATTAGTTAAAATGTGGGCAGTATACATGTTAAAATGGAATAAAATATGCTGTATTAAGAAATGTTCTCATCTGAAATAAACAGATGAGAGTATTTTACAAAGTTTATGATTACTTTTATAGGTTTTTCTTAGTCAAAATGATGTAGTTTATTATTTACTAGGTTCACTTTAGAATTCTGTAAGTCCTGCAAAATTATCTGATAATTCTTTATTAATTACTAACGGGTTCCCTATGTTTTCACTTTAGAATACTGTTTCAGATTCTAAGTAATTCTTCAGGAATTATTTGATAATTAATTATTAATTACTAATGGGTTCCCTATGTTTTCACTTTAGAATACTGTTTCAGATTCTAATTAATTCTTCAGGAATTATTTGATAATTCTTTATTAATTACTAATCGGTTCCCTATGTTTTCACTTTAGAATACTGTTTCAGATTCGAAGTAATTCTTGAGGAATTATCTAATAATTCAACCTGATCTCACAATCAAAACGTACATATTTAGACGTAAATTAAAACTATCCAATACGTATGTGCCTTTACGTATTTACAGTGTTGTTTACGTATTATCTGGACGTAATTACAGGTTCGATACGTAACTAAATTCACATAAAAACAACCTAAAATACGTACAGATAGAACGTGTTCTCTGACCAGTCAGTTATCCATAGAAAAATGCGTAACCCCACCCGAACCTAAACTTACCCAATTTATACAGAATGTTAAAAGAATAAAACATAATAAAACACAATTTTAGTAAAAATATAACATTAAAACGTTATTTTGAGCCACTAACGTTAATTCTACACCTACTCCTAAACCTACCAATAACCATTTCTTAAAACTACATAACGTTACTGTTAAAAAATAAACAAATAACAGACAAACAAACGTAACATTAATCATTTATTTTTTGCGAAAAGATCAAAAGTGGTACCAAAAGTAGTTCAAATGATAATGAGTTCCAGTCGCAGTCATCTCTGGAGGTAATAGTTTTTATAAGGTACAGAGCAGAATTTAATTTATTAATCCGTGAAATTATGAATCTGTCTTCTCTCGTGAAGGCGCACTGGCGCAGTACTGATTTCAAATGTCTATCAACTGAAACACAGCATGTCGCAATCTGTGACGAATTAGGTGAGAACCAATGAGAGTTCGATATCAGTGCCGTAAACCGTGTCGTAACGTTTCTCGAGGGTGGCGCACTGGCGCTATTTTCACATTCAAATCATATCATAACGAGCGCTGGCTTTGACTATGTGACGGTTGCTGTTACTGAGAATGAAGATGAAGATCGATTGATAAAGGGCTGAATTTGGATATGTTCCTCGCAAACATCTGGATTCTAAAGATATGGAGTACAGCAAACAAATAAAATGGATGTGATTTGTAATTTTATGCTGTGCTTTTGTGTATCTATGGTTGTAATGCCACTCATTGGATAGGAGAAAATCACACAGCAAAATATTGCAAAATGTTTCAGGTTCAAAATAAGTCATTCAGAATTATTTGATCATTAATTATTAATTACTAATGGGTTCCCTATGTTTTCACTTTAGAATACTGTTTCAGATTCTAAGTAATTCTTGAGGAATTATCTAATAATTATTTATTAATTACTAATGGGTTCCCAACATTTCCACTTTAGAATAGGTTTAATGTTTCAGGTTCAAAATAAGTCCTGCAGAATTATTTGATAATTAATTATTAATTAATAATGGGTTGCCTATGTTTTCACTTTAGAATACTGTTTCAGATTCTAAGTAATTCTTCAGGAATTATCTGATAATTCTTTATTAATTACTAATGGGTTCCCAATATTTTCACTTTAGAATAGGCCTAATGTTTCAGGTTCAAAATAAGTCCTGCATAATTATTTTATAATTCTTTATTAATTACAAATTGGGTACATATATATATATATATATATATATATATATATATAATGTGGTATATGCTGAGGAGGCACACATACAGTACTGTATATAAAATATAAAAACTAAGGTAAGTTATCACAAGGCACTGGAGTGGGGTTCCTACTGGAAGGTGATTTCTTACAAAACACACACACAAAACAATTTACTACATAGGCAAAACATCTATAAAATTTATTGCATTTATTATTATTGCATTTTCATACTACTACTATTATTGCTAATAGCATTTATATGAGGGTCACAATTCAATGTAATTGTGTAAAACTGTTCATTAGTAGTTACTTCATAGTTATTTTTCTTGAACCCTAACTAGTAGATAATCAATAGTAGTTCTTCAGGAGGTATGACAGAATACATTAGTTATTGATTAGCTAACTGTTACTTAACATAATCATAAAATTATATTACATACTGATTAATTAACACATCTTCCTTAGTAGTTAACAGTAGTGAGTTAAGTGTTAATGAATAATCACCTGTTAGTTCTTCAATAATTCCTAATTAGTTATGTAGTAAGTAAGAAACAGTATTCTAAAGTGTTACCCAGATTTCTGTACAGTCCAGGATGACTCGCAGGTTTGGACTGAACAAACAGTAATTCTCTGGCATGGAGGAGCTTATTTGTTGCCTGGACATCTAAATGGGTACTGAATCCAGGTAATCGTCCTGCTCATCGTAGCCACGCTTACCCAGAAAATGTCAGCAATAACTTGATTGACTGAAACAAACAAATATATATTTAATTATAAGACAGAACCATTGTTTCTACAAAATCATTTAATTAAACAACTAGTGTCAGACTAATACAGGTATGTTATAATTAGACTAATATTTCAATCTAATAGCTCTAAATAATTTGCTTTACCCAGACGTAAAGTAACCATGGTTTTATTGTAGTAAAAGGGTACTAACATGTTTTTTTGTGTAATGATTACCGTGCCATTTGTATAACCAGAGTTTTACTACACAGCATAAAACGTTGGGTTGTTTTTTTAACCCAACCGTTGGGTTACACATATTGGGTCAATGTGTTGGGTTATCTTAAAATTTGTTGGGTAATTATTTTTTCGTCGTTGAGTTATTTTTAGTTATAACCCAACTGTTGGGTTAAATATGTTTCCCGCTTCACTCCTGTTCAAATTTTAACGGTCCAGTCAGAGACTCAGCGCGGACATCAGCGGCAGCCTGCATGATTATGAAAGGTAAGTAACTGTTAATATAATCGTATGATGTATATAACTGTCATATAAGTAATGTGTCTGATAGGTTAATTATTCTTTTTTTTTATACGTTAAAAAGATTTAATTCCCTTTAGTCCGTTTGTTTCCCCCACATAATCAGATCGATTGTAAATGAATGCTATTCCTGTTTGTTCGCCAGTATTAATACACTAAAAGATTAGCTGCAAAGATGTTAAGACAAGTATTACTTAAAGTTAATAAGAATGTTAGAAAAGCCGCACGGACCATTTATCGGATCGGACCAGTGTAAGAAGCTGCTCGAGCTGAGCTCACACACATCAGTCATGTGACAGACAGCAGACTCCGCGAGAAGAATCGTTTGAATGAACCTGCAATTTTCTGTTATAAAAGTTAAAAAACCAGACGAAAGAAAAGCGCGCAGTCGTGAGGCAATCCGCTCTTTCAGCGAAAATTTATACCAGTGCCCCAAATTTACATAATGTTACTCCTACCTTTAAGAGGGGAGCGTAAAACAGAAGCCATATTCGTCTTAGCGCACCAGCACTAATTAATTTTACAGTAAAAGTGTTTTAATGGTTTATTCATATTGAATATTGTTAAACATCTATTAGAATACCCTATAATTACAGCAGTTTCTCTTATGAAGCTAGATTGATTGACATGTTTTTTTAAATGTGTTGTACTAAATGTGTTTATACTTATGTTTTAGACAATGGACTTTTTCGTGAAGGAAAAAAATGCAACAATAGAATTTCTGCCTGTTAACTGAAACATTTCAAGGTAAGTAACCTATTTAAATTAATGATACATACGTTTTCAATTTTACTTAGACCTATGACTTCCAAAAATTATGAAAAAGGACAAATGAGGTGAAATAAGTGTATTGTTGCATTCCATCCAACAAAGCTTCCTTTCATTGATAGTGTACTTTTGTTCCTCCCTAGAAGTCCAAATCAGTCAAAGGTCAAAGGGTGGGAAAATTAACTCACATTAGCCGCAAATATTGCCAAATTTTCTGGAGGGAGTGAAAACTGATTTAGTCTGTCTCTAAGTGCAAATGATAGTAGATCCCCACAAGGACTGTAAAAATGTAAACTGTAAGCTTAGCTTTTTTTTTTTACTTGTCTGTAAAATCTCTACTTTTGTCATTTAAAGGCCTTCGTGCAGAAATTGTCTTTAAAACCCTTCCTGCCATCTGCACCATACCACACTAATGGAAAAATGGTGTGCACATCATACACGGAAATGAAGCGGTCCTTCATTGACATTCAACCTGTAAGTAAAAGCAACACTTAAAGCTGCAGTAGGTAATTTTTTTAAAAATATATTTTTTACATATTTGTTAAACCTGTCATTATGTCCTGACAGTAGAATATGAGACAGATAATCTGTGGAAAAAATCAAGCTCCTCTGGCTCCTCCCAGTGTCCTATTGCCATTTGCAGAAAGTCATCCGCTCCCGGTAAAATACAACCAATCAGAGCTGCGGTCCGTAACTTTGTTTGTGTTCAAAATGTTAAAAAATGTATATAATAAGCTAGTACACCATGAATCCATTTTCCAAACCGTGTTTTTAGCTTGTCCTGAATCACTAGGGTGCACCTATAATAAGTGTTTATATTCGGACTATTTTAGATTGCTTCGGGGATACCGCGGCGGAGTAACCCAGTACCTTTGTGATTCTTCATAGACATAAACAGAGAGAAGTAGTTCCGGCTACGATGTTCTTCTGCAAGACGCAAGCAGTTCTGTTTATTAACCGCTAGAGCGTCAAAAGTTCCCTACCGCAGCTTTAAAATGACAGTGCATCACAATGCATGTTGACTGAACATTTTTTTTTATATTCTTTTAAGGTTGGCACTAATTAGTGCTGTACATGAAACACGAGACAAGTCAGAATCCACATGTCCTGGTGCTTGGTGACAAGGAAAACTCCTCCCAAGTTTTTATTATTTTAAACAGGGAGGCGATGGAACAGAAGACGATACTACAAGCAGTCGATCTGTGTTTTAAACTTTTCTTTGTATATGAAATCTACTACCCAAAGCCCTCTGCTTATATTTGAGAGTTTTTGTAACACACAGTCTTTAATAGTTTCTTCTGCAAACTGTCTCCTCCTTAAAAACTTTGTATTTAGTAATCAGTAAAAAACTTTTTTATTTTATTGATCATCAGTAGGTCCAGCAGTATTTTTTTTTTTTATTATTACTTGATTTGATTATTTTTTGTTTTATTATATGTTATGTTCATTTTATTTGAAAGTCATAATATTTGCCAAGTGTGGTAACCCATATTCGGAATTGGTGCTCTGCATTTAACCCATTCAAGTGCACACACACACAGCAGTGAGAAGTAAACACACACCCAGAGGAGTGGGCAACTATAGATCCAGTGTCCGGAGAGCAACTGGGGGTTCAGTGCTTTGCTCAAGGGTACCTCAGCCATGGGTATTGAGGGTGGAAGAGAGTGCTCTTCATTAACTCCCTCCACCTACAACTCCTGCCAGCACAGAGACTCAAACCTGAGACTTTTGGGTTACAGGTCCAACTCTAACCATTAGGCCACAGCTGTGAACTGTATTTGCACATTTGTGTGTTTTGATATGAATATGAATTGACACATTTGTACATCTTGAAAATGTCAGTTGTATTTTTACACGTTCTTGTACATTTAAATAAAAAAAATTAAAATATATTTGTAAATGTGTTACTTGCATATTAAAATAAAATCTGTAATTTACAACAAAGTAGTTTCAAAATATGGTTGTATTAAGTAATTTTTACTAAAAATACTGATGTTAATTAATATAAATATTTAACTCAACTGTTGGGTAACTTTTAACTCAACAGGATTTTAACCCAATGGGTTGGGTTGAAATAACCCATAGATGGGAAGGTGCTATACCAACCCATAGTTGGGTTACTTTTTGGGTTATTTTTAACCCAACATTTTTTAGTGTGTACAAACACCATGGTTAAACTATGGTTAGTGCAGCAAAACCATGATTAATCTGTGGATACCATGATTTAACTATATCAACCATGTGTTTTTTGTTTGGTAGTAAAACCATGGTTATTTTTCATAAGAGTAATTGCTAGTTGCAAAATGGCTAACTAACTTTTTAAACTGGCACACAAGACTCTCGGAATCAGTGTTCTCTTCCCTATGTTGTGGGAAGTCGTGGCCTAACAGTTAGCGACTCGGACTTGCAACCGAAAGGTTGTGAGTTCGAGTCTTGAGCCGGCAGGAATTGTGGGTGGGGGGGAGTGCATGTACAGTTCTCTCTCCACCTTCAATACTACGACTTAGGTGCCCTTGAGCAAGGCATCGGACCCCCAATCTACTGAACCTACTGGTAACTTGTTTGCCACGTAGCAATAAAAAATATACTAAAAACCTTGATTATTCTGGTTAGTCACATTGTACTGCTATTATTTTGAACAAGACTGTATATATATATATATATTGTGACGAGTCAGCTGCCTCCTCCCTGATTGTCACCGGCACCCCGTCCTAAATCGCCGCCCTTCACCAGGCTCCCGACTGGAGTGGGTGTGTGAGGAGGGGCGCTGGACGAGTCAGGGCTGGCGGCGTGTGATGGGGCACACCTGAAGGGAATGGAGCCTCATCACCGCCGCTGTTTAAAAGCCCAACGCGCCTCTCCTCGGGGGACCGGTCTCTTCCCCGTGCATGCACACTGGTGTCCTCGTGGGTCTAGGAAGGGCGCGTTGAGGGACCCCCGTGCCACAAGAGATGTGAGCTGCCGGACCCGCGATCCGGAAGAGAACCGCACCCGTTTACACGGCCGACGGGCCAGGATGCCGGGCCGTCCATCCCCTGACAGCGCCGCGGCCAATGAGAGAGATGCGGCCGCTAGAGGAAGCCGCCACCCCTCGCGCCACGGACTGAAGAGGGGAGCGCGTGTGGCCACTGGACTCCGTCCCTTACCTGGACCCTTCCTCGATGAACACTGCCCAACCCACACGAACCCTGCAGCACGACGAGGACACCAGATTCCCTGTTATTTTGGACCCTCTTCCCTTTTGGCCACCTTTTATCCCCTGCTTTTATTTGATTTCTGTTAATAAAAGCCTCTCCGAGGCCTGACGCCACGCCCACTGTGTCTGTCTTGTGCTCCTCCCGTGACAATATATATATATATATATATATATAGTAACAACAATGAGTTTTACATAGTAATTAACTCAAATGATATATAGGGAATTTGAATAATTAATCAAGAATTTGATTAATATATATCTCAGATGACAGTTACATTTAATTTTATTGATTATGAAAAATAGCTCAATTGCCAATACCAATACTAATCACAGGGCACTGTAATTTACTCATTAATATGTCAATATTACATTCTTCATATCAATTATTGTGATCTCTTACTGTAAATTACTGCAGATCAAACCGTGGTATGTCCAGCACACCACTGTAGACCTATCAATTTTCAATAAAGTTATCACGCCTTATAATTCAAGGAAAAGTATTCTCTGGCCATGAAAATATTATCCTATCCTTATGATAAATTTAGTTTCTAAATTTAGAGCTTGTAGCTAAAGATCAGAACATTTCAGTGACTCGTAATGTGAGTGGGGTGGAGTCCAGGCCAATCATTTTATATATGGGTTTTTAATAATTCAACTAGTAATACATCAAACTACAAATCACACAGAGTAAATATGCGTACGAAAATACAGACAATAAACATTTACAAGACATAACGGAATCCAAATAAAAGAGAGAGAGAGAGAGAGAGAGAGAAGTGGAGAAAGCGAGAGAGATCACAGAATGAGCTCAGGTATGAAAATCAGTCAGTAAACCTTAGTGGAACCAACAACGAATCAAATAATAGCAACACTTTAAAGCAGCATTTAAATCTCCATAGAAAACGATACTTGCATGGCCCAGTGGGTGAGCGTGGTACCGGCGACGCACGTGTGATGTCACGTGGTCCTTTGAAAACTGCGCGCGTGGGCCGGAGGCCGTGTGACGCGCGTGCAAGCTGCGCTGGATCTTGGCGTGAGCGTGGAGTCACGTGTTCCTTTGTTGCAAAGAGGTGTTCGTTCATCTTCGCGCGGTATTTGAAAGGTTCAACAAACAATGTTCCAGAATTCGTCTTCATTGTGTGGAGAGGCGAATAGTTGAATAAACTTAGTAAAGAAAAGAAAACAAAACAACGAAAATGAAAGTTTCCAAATGAGCCATGAAAATGGCTTTCCTCTCCTCAGTCCGTGTGCTGAGGGGGGAGGAGAACTGAGCGCGGCCCGACGTGTCCGAGAACGGGAAGAAGAGAGAGGCGGACCTTGTTCGGTCGACTCTTATAGCTTGAGATGTTCACGCCTCTTTTCGCGTGAACCACCCAATGAACATCCGCGATCTGAAGCGGCGGGAAAGTTCCTTTGTCTCTGGGAACAACCCACCCTAATGATTTAGGACTTGTCCGATTTCATCAGGGATATTCTAGCACGTTCGTAATTCCAGAATAATACATTTTTCATTACTTTACTTTAGATAAGTGGGTCTGTCAAAGCATGACGATTAGAACAAGACTAGACATAATATATATATGACCAAAGATCTAATTTTTAGATCGAATTACACATTTAAAGATTTGTTTAACACATGATAACACTGCAGATGTTGGGAAACATCTAAATGTACCAAAAGGGAATACGTAATACATTTATAAAACATGAAAACAGAAAGTTAATGAATACATTCCATAGAATGCATTGTTCAAAAGAAGCCAGTGACTTGGCTTCTCTCCTGTCCTGTGTGGTCGTAAAATTTTACGAGCTACCAAGGAGTGTGGGGGTTGCAGAACATTTCCTTTTGAGAAAGTTAAAGTGAGGAGAGACATTTCCTAAAGTATGAGCTTGCAACTTATACTCTTCACATAACAAGGATTAACCATTTTATGCAATCCAAAAACATAATTAAAATACATATTAATAATAAAATGAAAGTAAGGAACTTATACAAAAAGGTTTCCTTTGTCTCCAGTGTGTTGGAGGAATTTGGGGGGGGGGTTCAGGTATCCTTTGAGGCTCGCATGGGTATCGTAAAGTAATTTAAGTCCAGCCAGGCTGGCATTTAGTACCAACAGTCTGAATTTATAAAACAGAATTTAACCCATGAATCGCTGACCTGCATATCTGTTACAATATATATATATATACTTAGACACACACACACACACACACACACACAGGAAATACAGTAATTATGTCAAATCTGAATATATAAATGTAAAATGTGAATATATGGAAGCTAATTTGAATATTCAGTTACATATCTGAATATGTAAATCTGAACATAAAGATACAAATCTGAATATACAAATGTAAATTGTGAATATATAGTTATAAGTCTTAATATATACATATAAATTATATATATATATATATATATATATATGTAAATCTTAATATATAGTTATGTCTGAAAATATAGTAGAAGTAAATCTGAATATTTAGTTACGTGTCTGCTCTTGACATTCATTAAATCGGTTTTTGTCTCTCTGGAAGGTGTGTCTCTTCCACTGGCTCCCCACAGGGTTGTGTACTTTCACCTCTACTATACATCCTCTACATTAAAGAGCCATACAGATGGGAAATCAAAAATTACCTGTATTACAGTGTATGATGTAGCTGTCCATCAGTGTAAACAATGTGCAAAGTAATTAAACCAAAAAGTACACGATTTATAAAGTAATTGGCTTCTAAAGTAAGGAGTCGACTCTGAATCGCTGAAACGAGTCGTTATAGATTTCAAATCTTTTGCCCATCTCTATGTACGTCACTAGGACACTTTGCATAATAATCTCCGCCTACCGTCTTGGGAGAAACTGACCTCTGACCTGCCCCACCCCCCCACACACAGACGCTCTGGTTGGTGTGATAGCATCATGTTGAGGAGACAGTGTGTTTTTCATTGTAAAGGCAAGTTTGTTTTATTTTCACTGCCAAAGAATGAAGATCAGAAGAACCAATGGCTAAAATTCATTTTTACCACAATACCAGAGCAGTACAACAAATCCCTTTTGTTGTGTTCACAACATTTCACTGATGACTGCTTTTCTAATCTCGGTGAGTACAGCGGGATTTTCAAAGCGTTTGGCCATAAAAGAGGGTTCATTACCAACTTTATTTAGACCAACAAGCATCTCCGAATCACAACGCGAAGTATGATTATGAAGTTATGTGTCTGTTTTCTCCCGAGCGTCTTATCAGTATGTGTGCTGTCTGCAGCCTTTGTCTGTGCTGATCTTCATTTAGAAACAAGTCTTTAAAATGAAGTGTAACAAGTGCTGCTGAAAACAGATATTCTGTGATAAAGTAATACATATGAAAACAACGCGATGTCTGTTTTTCACGTCTCCCTTCATTATATCTAATGTGACCACGCCCCCGTGCTGAACGCGCTATTCAGATTCAAACTGAAGCGCGCGGCTTGAATACACCCACACAGAAGAAAAAGCAGCGAGACCGTTCAAGTTTTTTATCTTAATGCTTGCTTCGCGATGAGAGGAATAAGACATAATTCACCCCAAAAAGATGCTAACGCATTGTTTACCTTTAAGTTGTGTGCGGAACAACCAATCAAACCTGACTATGTTAGTTGACCAATCAGAACACAGTATGCTACCGAAAGGTGGGGTTTAAGGAAACTGAATCTTTTGAACAGCTTCACGCGAATCGTTTGGGGATCTCTGAGAATTGAGGTAATTTTAAAATGATATTTTGATTAAATGACAATGTTTTTTAACCTGGGATGGATTTAAACCTAATGTACAGGACTTATAAACAGTGATAGGAAGCTTAGAATTTTCATCTTACTGGCTCTTTAACGATTGTAGGAGTCAGTATAGTAATAGACACATCCCGAAATATGCTGATGATACAGTTATTGTCAGTTTACTGCAGAAACATGAATCTCAGCATGGACCAGTGGTCGATGCGCGATCAAAAAACGAACATGATAAAAGCGGCCATTTGTTTGCATGCTTTGTTAAATATTTAATTTAAAAAGCATCGATGTTTTACTATAGAATAAGTGATACATTGATCATGAATTAATTTATCAGGATTCAAAATTAAATCACACAGAAATAAACTTATTTCTATTTTATTTATTTATTTTAAACGTTTATGAAAATAGCCTGCTTATTCAGTCGACTCTGTTTCTGTTTATTTTTAGCCACAGTATAGCCTATACGTCACATTTTTATAAAAGCTCCCGAA
Organism: Carassius auratus; assembly: GCF_003368295.1. Taxonomy (NCBI): domain Eukaryota; kingdom Metazoa; phylum Chordata; class Actinopteri; order Cypriniformes; family Cyprinidae; genus Carassius; species Carassius auratus. The sequence continues at coordinate 1,330,485 of NC_039270.1, forward strand.
AAAAAAAAGAAAAAAACATTATTCTATTTTTATGATAGGCAAAGTGGATCTAAACTCTCGAGACGAGACTCATGACAGATAATATAAGTTGCTAAATAATTACACGATTGTGATAGAGAATAAGAAGCTGATATCTGATTTCTTCTAACGGTCATATTTACTATGATAATGTTATAGTGTGCATAGTCTTTTTCATCGCTTATAAATATTTCTGCCTTGTATGGTGATTATAATACACATTGGATCAAATTATTTCAAAGACTCGCTGCTGACTGAAAGTGAGTTTTGAGCTTGACTTATTTTAAAAAGTGTTTAATGCTGGTGTTAAAGCTGTTATCTTTCTGAAATGATCAGCAGCGCAGACTCGCTATTTTTATAAATGCTCACGAACAAAAATGATTATACTATTTTGATGATATGCAACGTGGAGCTAAACTCTCGAGACAAGATGACAGATAAAATATGTTAATAAATAAAAACACAATAGAGAATAAGAAGCTGAAACCTGATTTCTCCAAGTTGTTGTATTTACCATGTTCACTATGGTAATGCTAAGTTTTAGCATGCACAGTCTTTTACATCGCTTATAAATATTTCTTCTTGCTGACGCTCTCTAGACGCGGAGAAACTCCGCCTTTGTTCATAACCCCTCCTCTAGCCCCAGCTGGCCCGCTTTGGCCCAAGGATTTCGTCGGGCCAAAAAAACCTTGGCCCCGAGGAAGCCCCGGGGAGGCACGATCAAGCCCCGGAAGTGACAGTGGAAACGCGACTGGCCCTGGCACGCACTAGCCCGATTGCTATTGTTCTTTTGAGGTCCTCCCCTCAGGCCAGAGTCCCTTGTTTTAAGTCCAACAGGCCAAATAACTCTTTTATACCAAGTGCAATTCGGTTGCCAAATTTGCAAAATTTTTGATCTAGATGAGTAGTAGTATAACAGTGTTTTTTTAATTAGTAGTTTGTATTGTTTATTCGTATGTGTATGTGGTGTTTACCTGTTGTGCTACCTGTGTGTTTACCTGGCTGTAAGACAAGTTTCCCTTAGGGGACAATAAACTGAAACTGAACTGTACTGAACTTCATAAACAGAGATTAACAAACGCAGGTGAGCTGAAGATGTCTAATGAATAATGTTCAAATGCAGCTGTTGTCAGAGGAAAGCAGTACAATATATTAGTACATGATTGTATTACTACTAGCTACAGACATTAAGTTGAGTTTTTACTTTGCAAAGTATAATTTATAGAAGATAAATATTAGTTCTTTATGAGAGTACTAGAACAACAGAATCCCATCAGATCTGCTTGCTAAATGTCTGTGTTATCCTGTGTTGCAGGTTTAGGCGTAATGAGCGCCATTGTTTCTAAGAATAAAATAAAAGGGATTGATTTCTGTGGAGGGCAAACACACAGTTATATAATCCGCTCTGATCTCGGCTGCTACATGCAGTCAAGTAATTTGAATAAAGGTTCAGACATCACTATTTTCAGTCTGCACCCCTCCTGCCAATATGGAGACCATTATCTTGCAGATTGGAATGACAACTTTTACATCATTAAGGGTAACTCCTTTCGCAAGGTCAAAGACCTGTCAACAGACAGCGATGCTGTAGTTTTGAGTCTTGATGACAACTGCAGGGGTGGGGACAACTACTTCTCAGCTAATGGCTGGTTTTACATCATCTTCCAAGAAAAAGGAACTTTTCGTCAGACATTCAAGTTCAAGTTCAAGTCTGCTTTATTGTCAATTCTTTCACATGTAGAGTACATACATACAGAGAATCGAAATTGCGTTACTTTCAGACCCCCGGTGCACACAGATAACATTAACATTAAAGCCTAAAAATCTAGATCAAAATATAAAATATAAAATGTGGATACATCTACACGCACAAACAAACAAATCTAACCTTAATAAAGATACAACTGCTTCTGCCTCCTCAGGCCAGTCTCAGAGTAGGGAGCTGAATATAATAAAGCCAACAGCATAATGGAAAACAATGATTACGATCCCCATTCTGTTCACCCCTCTGTTGTTAACTTCTGGTGTGCTGTCGATGACTAAAGGCCCAGCATTTGGCAAGTGGGAGAATATCAAAAGTGCAAGTAATGATAGTAAAACAGCAGTGACCTGGCACAAGAAAGTTATTAAAAAGGTTGGCTACAATAAGGAGAAGATAAGAGACATCACACACAACTGGAAGTTCAGCGTGGTGGCCTGCCTGGTGTGCACATGTTGCAGTGTCAGCAATTTTTAAAAACGCTTGTTTTTGTTACTAAAGGTATGTTTCAACCCATGCAACAATTCTAATGTTTCAATAACATATCCTAGATTACACTTGACCTGATTTTAAAACATGTCTTGTACAAATTGATATAAAACAAAACAGTAGGTGGAATTTTGATGTGACGTATGTGTCACATTAAGAAAAATGGTAATGAGCTTCTCAAATAAAATTCAATCATTTTAGTGTTATATATATTCTGCTGCTCAATTAAAAGCATATTTTAACATATGTAAACAAAATAAATGTAAAATTAACATTAACATTAACATAGCATTGTTAATGAAATGTATTTTAGAATTTTTTTTTGCATACCATTCCATCTGCCCTAAATTGCCAAAAAAGTGTGAAAAGTGATACAAATGGTTTGATCAGAGTGAACAAGTTTTTTTTTTTTCACTGAGCATTGTATTGTTTGTTTGTTTACAGTTGTATTGCACAATATACACATTTTTGCAATGTTATTGCACTACATGCATGTTCAACATGTTTGCCTCCAGTGTGAGGTAGTTATTTATTTTTATTCAGTTTGCACATTTTCGAGTTGTGAAAAAATATTCTAAAACTTTATTTCTGGTTAAACCGTATACCTGAAAAGGTAGAATTTTGATAAGTTACAAAAAAGTTGTTGTAAAATTGAATGGTCACAGTTATGTGGTTTTGAAATATGTGGCAAAGCAAATAAAATGCAAAAACTGTATTACTTCTGAAAAAGTTTTTTTTATTTATCTTCCCAGAAAAGTAATAATTTTGAAAATGTTGTGAAAAAAAAAAAAAATGTTATTTAGCAAGAAAACTGACAAAATGTTATTTTGTTCAAATGAGAAATAAAAGCCCAATGTGACAAATATGTAACATTAAAAATGTATCATAAACGCCCAATGTCACATATATGTAACATTACAGATCTTTGACAAGGAGTGGTTGTATTTAAAAAAACAACTGCAGAAACATGTTTTAAGTGGTCCATTTAGTCTGTTTTATATGCCCCATAATTTTCCTATAAGGGGAAATTGGTCCGGGTTCTTATGGGTTAAATAAATATTTGTAATAAAGTTGGATACTGCATTTTAATTCTGTTTTAATTATAATTCTGCTTCTTTTACACAACATTGTCAAGTGTTCCTTTGACAAATCCTAGCCTCATCATTTATCTTCATATCTTTTTAAAAATCAGTGCAATAAAAATATACTTACAGTATTGTTCAAAATAATAGCAGTGCAATGTGACTAACCAGAATAATCAAGGTTTTTAGTATATTTTTTATTGCTACGTGGCAAACAAGTTACCAGTAGGTTCAGTAGATTGTCAGAAAACAAACAAGACCCAGCATTCATGATATGCACGCTCTTAAGGCTGTGCAATTGGGCAATTAGTTGAAAGGGGTGTGTTCAAAAAAATAGCAGTGTCTACCTTTGACTGTACAAACTCAAAACTATTTTGTACAAACATTTTTTTTCTTCTGGGATTTAGCAATCCTGTGAATCACTAAACTAATATTTAGTTGTATGACCACAGTTTTTTAAAACTGCTTGACATCTGTGTGGCATGGAGTCAACCAACTTGTGGCACCTCTCAGCTGTTATTCCACTCCATGATTCTTTAACAACATTCCACAATTCATTCACATTTCTTGGTTTTGCTTCAGAAACAGCATTTTTGATATCACCCCACAAGTTCTCAATTGGATTAAGGTCTGGAGATTGGGCTGGCCACTCCATAACATTAATTTTGTTGGTTTGGAACCAAGACTTTGCCCGTTTACTAGTGTGTTTTGGGTCATTGTCTTGTTGAAACAACCATTTCAAGGGCATGTCTTCTTCAGCATAGGGCAACATGACCTCTTCAAGTATTTTAACATATGCAAACTGATCCATGATCCCTGGTATGCGATAAATAGGCCCAACACCATAGTAGGAGAAACATGCCCATATCATGATGCTTGCACCTCCATGCTTCACTGTCTTCACTGTGTACTGTGGCTTGAATTCAGAGTTTGGGGGTCGTCTCACAAACTGCCTGTGGCCCTTGGACCCAAAAAGAACAATTTTACTCTCATCAGTCCACAAAATGTTCCTCCATTTCTCTTTAGGCCAGTTGATGTGTTCTTTGGCAAATTGTAACCTCTTCTGCACATGCCTTTTTTTTAACAGAGGGACTTTGCGGGGGATTCTTGAAAATAGATTAGCTTCACACAGACGTCTTCTAACTGTCACAGTACTTACAGGTAACTCCAGACTGTCTTTGATCATCCTGGAGGTGATCATTGGCTGAGCCTTTGCCATTCTGGTTATTCTTCTATCCATTTTGATGGTTGTCTTCCGTTTTCTTCCACGTCTCTCTGGTTTTGCTCTCCATTTTAAGGCATTGGAGATCATTTTAGCTGAACAGCCTATCATTTTTTGCACCTCTTTATAGGTTTTCCCCTCTCTAATCAACTTTTTAATCAAAGTACGCTGTTCTTCTGAACAATGTCTTGAACGACTCATTTTCCTCAGCTTTCAAATGCATGTTCAACAAGTGTTGGCTTCATCCTTAAATAGGGGCCACCTGATTCACACCTGTTTCTTCACAAAATTGATGACCTCAGTGATTGAATGCCACACTGCTATTTTTTTGAACACACTCCTTTCAACTAATTCAACTAATTGCCCAATTGCACAGCCTTAAGAGCGTGCATATCATGAATGCTGGGTCTCATTTGTTTTCTGAGAATCTACTGAACCTACTGGTAACTTGTTTGCCACGTAGCAATAAAAAATATACGAAAAACCTTGATTATTCTGGTTAGTCACATTGTACTGCTATTATTTTGAACAATACTGTACTACTACTGTACTTATAGTACAGTTACAGATAATTTCTCAGTTATGTTCAAGTTTATGATCTCTACAGATCACTTACAGTAGTGGCCATGAAGAATGTTTGCTTGTTCTCCTGGCAGCACGCAATTCATCACAGAGTTTCCTGCAGACGCTTTGAGTTTTAGAAACATTGTTGTGCTTCACAAAATATCCACCAGATGGCGAAGAGAAAAACAATCTGCTGTAAACACCAAGACAAGATCTACCATGGTGTTTTAGTGCCATGCTAGATAAAATAAAGAAATAAAGCAAAAAAAAATTAATAAAGAAATAAGATTACGAGATTAAAGTCATAATATTTTGAGAATAAAATCAAAATTAAGTCACAAGCCATATTGTTGAGAAAAGTCATCATATTTTGAGAATAAATAAAGACTGGATCTGGTGGCTACGGTGACCTCGGAATAAGAGAAACAGACTAATATTAGCGTAGATGCCATTCTTCTAATGATGTAGCAAGTACATCGGGTGGTATGGGAAGTGTTCCCGTTCTGGTTTACCAAATTAATGCAGCCTAAAAATCCTTTAACAGATTTGAATATTAGAAGCATATATAACATCACACAGGGTTCCTACGGGTTTCTTCAAGTTAAATTCAAGTCTTTTTAAGACCTTTTTAAGTCCATTTATATAAAAAATTAATACCTATTTCACGTCCCTACCAGCAAAGAAAAACAAAATCCTTGAACTTTTAAAATGTGGAATGGGTAAAAGATAAGCCTAGCAGGTGTGAAAAATAAAAACATTTCAGTAGGCCACAAGACAGTTTGCCAAACAATGTTAAGTTGTTTTTTTAAGCTAGCTACTTATTCCATGTTGGGAATATGGGGAACTGAGAGACCCCTGAACAATAAACATCGAAAATTAGAACTCAACAATACATTAAATTAAGAAACACAGGAAGTAAACATTTTAGCGATGTCAGAGTCAGGGAACATGCATTTGAAAAGCTCTGAGATACCCTCATTTCCATTGTAGGACTGATGTTTAACGATTGTGTTAAGAGTCCACAACACCTTGGCTTTCATTGTTGGTGTGGACCCAAAAGCTGTGTGCAGATCCACTCTAGTTGCGGTCATAGCTGAAGGGTCTGCAGCGATAGCAGCAAGCTGGCTATAAGGGGCCCTTCACATACCGCGTCTTTTGCGCGCTCAAGTTCGTTATTTCCAATGTAGGCGCGCGGTATGTGCGTTCATAATGGAAGCGTCGCGGTTGCGACGCCCACGCACCACATCGAGTTAAAAAATCTCAACTTTTCAGAGAGCTGCAAGCGCACCGCAGGTCATGTGACAAGAACTAACCAATCAGCTTCATCCTTTCCCGTAACAACGTTGAAAGCTCAGCCAAGATGAAGGAACAGCTGATAATAGCTGTATATGGATTGCCATTTTGAAATAAATTTAGTAGCAGAGCTACTGCGTGCGATTTTTAGTGCTGCAAATCCATTTATCCTTTGCTGAAATTTCTGCGTCTTAATGGAGAGCACGCGTCATTGTTGCCTCAAGTGCGCTTCTGGCCGAGCCCTTTGGAAAGAAGGAGAAAGTGGTGCGCCTAGCGTTTTCAGGCACGATATGTGAACGGCCCCTAACATTAGATCCTTCTGCCGCTTCAGGCCCATTAGCAGCTAGCTGGCACTTGTTGGTTGAAACCATACAGTATATGGTTGAAACACGTAGGCGATGGAATTTGTTTTTATCCATTGAGAGCATTCATGTGCTTGGATGACTTGGCATGAGCCTCTAATGCCTTCATACCCCTTTGTACCAAGCTGAATCCTTTTTGTGCATATGGTGCAAAAAGCCTCAAAAACGTTGCTGTCCACAGGTTTTAACCAATGATGAAAATAGTTTTTATCCAGCCACGCTTCATTAAATGTACATTTCCCCATAACCTCAGAATGAAATTGGTAACGTTAGCTAGCTAACTTAAAAACAAACGTTAAAAATATAACGGCGTCAGTCCTTTCCTCTGGAATGCTGATATTTTCTTTGATTTTTCACCCTTCTCTTTTGCTTGTTACTCAAGGTCTGTGTTGTGTTTTGTTGCAGTCTATGGTTGTGGTGCTGTAGCTAGCACGTGATCTTCATTTACTGAAGGCATCACATGTTCGCAGTATTTTGTACTGTGACCCGGGGCTGCGTTGCATTCTCAATTACTGGTTCCGCCACTCTTTATTTATACTACGTCATTTAATCAAAATCATGGTTGACAAATGAAACTTTTGAGGAAAATTAGAATACATAGAAGTTACATACAGCACAATTTTTAAGAACCAGAAATGAAAATTCAAGACTTTAAGTCTTTTTAAGGTATTATTTCCAAATTAATGAATTCAATGCTTTTTAAGACCCCGCGGGAACCCTGATCACATACTGAAAACTCGCGAGACGAAAATAGTCCATGAGCCAGAGCTTAGTGAATGGCTGGGTGTGTGTATGTGTATGTGTATTTGTATGAGAGTGGGGGGGTGAGCAGAACTGCACAACCTCCTTCCAAACCAAAGGGCCTGATGATGTTGTTGGGGCAGGTTCTGTTCCAAGTAATAATAGCTCGCCATCAACTGGCCCGCAACTGGGCTGTATTAAATATCAGGACCCATTGTTTAGTCACTACTAATAATATAATTTACCTACTAGCTAGTTTTACATTCTATATTCTAGTGTGTACACAATACTATTCAAAATACTACATAAGAATTGTCAATTATATTAAATGACAAGAACAAAATCATATAAAAAAAATGCTCAAATGCATGGAAATAACCACCCATAAATACTGGGATCATTTACAACCATTCAGTACAATTGATAATCTTTTCATTCAGTATGTAAATGAACCATTTAAATATTTAAAGCCATAGCATTAACAAATGCTAGATTTACATTATAATTCATGGAATCCAATAAAAACTCCATAGGAGCAAATGGAAAGCTAATGGTACCAGCCACCATAGCCCATATAAATACATTGAGATGGCTTAATGCTGTTAGCATTAAGCTAGCAAAAACCTTCACTATAATAAATAAAGAAACCAATGCCAACAGCAACATGCTAGCAGACACAACAACAGACTCACCAATTCCCGCAGATATAGACACACCGCGGCACCAGTTGACTTCTAAAGACAACGATAGTGGACACTACAAGTAAGGATCGCATGCTAGAGTTAACCAAGCATTTAAGATGAAAACTAAGCGAAAAATAGCTTTGTTTGTGTAGAGACATACCGCGTGCAGCTGCTCCGGTGGCTTTCCCTCACACTACTGATTGGGGAACTCACCACAGCTTGTAAACACGCTTAAGTGCTATTATTGTTTGAAAGCATTCACTGAGACTACCATGTGACTCCAGCATAAAAATGTGAACGAAGGATGTGTTCAGGTGACTGGGAAAAATAGCTATGTTATAATAACTATTAATAATTTACTTTTACTAATTAATTTTAATGTTATTTTCTATTTATATTTACCCTGGATTACATGAGCTGAGCATTGAGCAACAACAGCATTGAAACATGTCAAAAGGTTAACTTTAACCATGAAACCAGATCAGCCGACCTGTAACGTTACACTCTCACTCCCTGACAGGATTGTTGCTATGACGTGGATCACTATGGGGGTAGGATTGTAGCAATATTCCAAATAAATTGATTATGATCCACAAATAAAGCTATTCACAAAAAATGATCGTATCCACAAATTAATAGAATGAGATCTACAAATATATGTTAGGAGTTTAACAAAAACAAAAAAAAATATTCACAAATATATAAAAATTTTATTTGCTAATAAAAAACATTTTTACAAATATGTTTTTATGTCACAAGCACAATTCTGCCTGCATTCATTTGTGAATCACTTTCTGTACATTGTGAATTGCTTTCTGCGCATTTGTGAATTTTGACACAATTCTTTTGTCACAACTGCACAATAATACACAAATAGGTCGACTCCACCCACCATCTACTTAACCTAATCAAATAACACCCATGTTGCGTTGAACTTGAGTCACTCGCTACTATTCAATTCAATTCAATTCAAATCAAGTTTATTTGTGTAGCGCTTTTTACAATACAAATCGTTACAAAGCAACTTTACAGAAAATTATGTTTCTACAATATTTAGTAGTAGCTTATGGTGGTGACTGTCAGTTTGTGCACGTTTGACAGGATTTTTAGAAAAAATTAATACAAGACATAGTCAGCTAGATGATGAACATTATTAATATTATTCATTAAGAATTATTATATGATGCAGTCACACATGTAGCAATATTTGTTAGTTGATTCAGGGTTAGCATCATCTGAGGTCCTCTGAGGGTCAGCATCATCTCTTCTCAGGTGTTCTGGATCCAGACTGGCGCTTGTGTAAATCCTAGTTACCACGGGATGAAGATCCTGTGGCAAAACATAGAAACAAAATAGAGACATCATTAGCATAGCTGCTGATCCAACAAAGTTAAATTAGTTTAACCCAAGCTAATGAATAAGAATGCACATCTGATCAGATGCAACTACACTCACAATTTAAAAGATACATTATTTGAACGCTTGGCGAAAGAGATGCGTTTTTAATCTAGATTTAAACAGAGAGAGTGTGTCTGAAGCCCGAACATTATCAGGAAGTCTATTCCAGAGTTTGGGAGCCAATTGTGAAAAAGCTCTACCTCCTTTAGTGGACTTTGCTATCCTAGGAAGGCGTTTTGTGACCTTAGGGAGCGTGATGGATTGTAACGTGGTAGAAGGCTAGTTAGGTACGCAGGAGCTAAACCATTTAGAGCCTTATAGGTAAGTAATGATAATTTGTAACTGATACGGAACTTAATAGGTAGCCAGTGCAGAGACTGTAAAATTGGGGTAATATGATCATATTTTCTTGACCTCGTAAGGACTCTAGCTGCTGTGTTTTGGACTACCTGTAGCTTGTTTATTGATGAAGCAGGACAACCACCTAGAAGTGCATTACAATAGTCCAGTCTAGAGGTCATAAATGCATGAACTAGCTTTTCAGCATCAGAAACAGATAACATGTTTCGTAGCTTGGCAATGTTTCTAAGATGGAAGAATGCAGTTTTTGTAACATTGGAAATATGATTTTCAAAAGACAAATTGCTGTCTAAATATAACACTGTAGAGGAAGTAACAGTACATCCGTCTAGTTGCAGATTGTAATATACAAGATTCTGTGTAGTGTTTTTTGGTCCAATAATTAGCATCTCTGTCTTTTCCGAATTTAATTGGAGAAAATTATTTGTCATCCTATCTTTTACATTGTTAACACACTCTGTTAGCTTAGATAATTGAGAAGTTTCATCTGGTCTCGTTGAGATATATAGCTGAGTATCATCAGCATAACAGTGGAAGCTAATTCCGTATTTTCTAATAATATTACCAAGGGGCAACATGTATATTGAAAATAGAAGGGGACCTAGGACGGATCCTTGTGGCACTCCATATTTTACTGATGATAAATGAGGTGACACCCCATTTAAGTAAACAAAATGGTAGCGATCGGACAGGTAGGATTTAAACCATCTATAGGGCCTGCCCTTGAATACCTGTATAGTTTTGTAATCAATCTATGAGTATGTCATGATCTATGGTGTCGAACGCAGCACTAAGATCAAGTAAGACTAGAAATGAGATGCAGCCTTGATCTGACGCAAGGAGCAGGTCATTTGTAATTTGATAATTTTTATGCAGGAAGGTGCTCAATTGAGCAGACACAACTTTTTCTAAGATTTTGGACATAAATGGAAGATTTGAAATAGGCCTATAATTTGCCAGTACACTAGGATCTAGTTTTGGTTTCTTAATAAGAGGTTTGATAACCGCCAGCTTGAATGGTTTTGGGATGTGACCTAAAGATAACGACGAGTTGATAATATTGAGAAACGGTTCTTCGGCTACAGGTAACAACTCTTTCAGCAATTTAGTGGGTACAGGATCTAATAAACATGTTGTTGGTTTAGATACAGTGATAAGTTTATTTAGCTCTTCCTGTCCTATGGTTGTAAAGCACTGCAGTTTATCTTTGGGTGCGATGGATGAAACTGAAGTGTTAGATGCTGTAGAATCTACATTCGCTATTGTATTTCTAATGTTATCTATTTTATCAGTGAAGAAATTCATAAAGTCATTACTATTTAACGTTGGTGGAATATTTGAATCAGGTGGCGTCTGGTAATTTGTTAATTTAGCCACTGTGCTAAATAAAAACCTTGGATTGTTTTGGTTATTTTCTATGAGTTTGTGTATATGCTCTGCTCTAGTAGTTTTTAGAGCCTGTCTATAGCTGGACATACTGTTTTTTCATGCAATTCTAAAAACTTCCAAGTTAGTTTTTCTCCATTTGCGTTCAAGACTACGAGTTTCTTTCTTGAGAGAGTGAGTATTACTGTTATACCATGGCACAGTACGTTTTTCTGTAACCTTTATCAATTTGATGAGGGCAACAGTTTCTAATGTATTAGAGGAAATAGTGTCCATGTTGTCAGTCATTTTATCTAATTCATGTGTATTTTTGGTTACAAATAGTAGTTGAGATAGATCAGGCAGGTTATTTGCGAATCTTTATTTGGTGGCTGGAACAATAGTTCTGCCCAGACGGTAATGCTGAGACATATAGTTAATATCAGTTATACGCAGCGTGCACAATACAAGGAAATGGTCTGTAATATCATCACTTTGAGGTACAATATCTATAGCAGTAAGATCGATTCCATGTGATATAATTAAATCTAGTGTATGATTAAAACGGCGACATTTTGCTTGACTCCAAAAGAGTTTATTAGGTCAGTAAACGCAAGTCCTAATGTATCATTTGCATTATCAACGTGAATATTAAAATCTCCCATTATTAGCGCCTTATCAACTGTAACTAGAAGGTCTGAGAGGAAATCTGCTAATTCTTTTAGGAATTCTGTATACGGCCCTGGTGGTCTATACACAGTAGCCAGAGCAAGAGATACATTACATTTCTTTTGGATGTCTGACAGTGTAACATTTAGCATAAGTATTTCAAAATAGTTAAACTTGCATCCTGTTTTCTGGGTAACATTGAGAATATCACTATATATTGTTGACCAGTCTGACGGGGCTAATGCTTATAACAGTAGTTTGGTGGAGTAGACTCATTTAGACCAAAATAATCATTTGGTTTTAGCCAGGTTTCAGTCAAGCAGAGTACATCAAAACTATTATCTGATCATTTAATTTACAGTAACTGCTTTGGGTGTGAGTGATCTAATATTTATGAGCCCAAACTGTTTTTTTTAACATGGCCGATCAGGAGTTAAGACAGGTGAGTGATGCTAATTGAACACAGTAATTGAAGTAACTGAAGTTTTACCAGGTTCTTGATATGTCATTATTTTTCATAACTAGTGAGGCAGTTTGACAATTTACACACCTTGAGTGAATCAGTTATTATTTGTTACCAAGCACCATTTCAAAGACTGTCACATTAGTCAGCCACATACATCTTATTACACATAGGTCTTATTTCAGAAAAGTAACAATTCTAAAATTAACCATTATTCATTGTGAGGTGTAAACTGTTGTAATTTCTTTACTATGGAATGTAACGTTAATGATTCAAATGAGGCAACTTTTATGACATATGTGGCCAACAAAATGTGACCTCCTGGAGGACGCAGCCTTCGAAACAGTCTGCGAATTTATTTGACATTTATTTTACGTAATGCAAGTTGTTATGTTACCTGTAATGCAATGTAATGCATGACATCACCGTCGCCTGCTCATCAGATCAGAAAATGGGGATGTTGTCTAGGTTACTGTGATTGTAAATATTAATAAAATGTATTTAGTTACCACTTATAGTACACTTGAACTCAGTTTTTAAATAGAGATATTATATTAAAAGCACATTTTAGTTTCATGGTGTCTCAAAAGAGCACAGTTGAGTACACTTAGATGTTCTTAAGATTATGGTAATATACAAAAAATTCTTCTATAGTACTTATTAAGTGCAAAATTAAAGTGCTCTATTTTCTTGCACTAAGTACATTATGGAAGTGTACTTTTTTCACCTGGATGTGTAAAAAAAAAGTTTTCTTAAAATAGTTTTATTACTGTACTTTATTTAGACTCAATTTCTACTTAAATTTTAGGTCATTCTTCAGCACATTGCATGGCCTGTCACAGATTCTGATGACGACGATGAAAGATTGTCCCCTGAGGTTGTTACACATCAGATCACATTTCTCTGTGAATACATTCAAAAAGGTGAAATTGCCTTTTTATATAAAATATATTTAGCTTTTTAATAAATACTTTGCAAATCAAATTAGCAACAATCATTATGTTTTAAGATGTATTATGAATGGTTTATTTGCAATCTAAATCCTGTAAAAAGTATTTATCAAACTTGTCATTGTAAGACTCTTTTACTAATTGCAGTTTGACCGTTTTAATGCATACAACCAGGGCATGCCAAATATTGGCTCATTTTGGATTTCATGAGAGCAACACATTCCAAAAAAGTTGGGACAGGTAGCAATAAGAGGGCGTAAAAGTTAAATGTACATATAAGAATCAGCTGGAGGACCAATTTGCAACTTATTAGGTCAACTGGCAACATGATTTGGTATAAAAAGAGCCTCTCAGAGTGGCAGTGTCTCTCAGAAGTCAATATGGGCAGAAGATCACCAATTCCCCCAATGCTGCAGCGAAAAATAGTGGAGCAATATCAGAAAGGAGCTTCTCAAAGAAAAAATGCAAAGAGGCACATAATCTATTTTCTTTTGTTTCAGTTTGACAGAATACTTTCAGATTCATGACATCAACTACATGTTCAATGAAGTCCATGTCCTCCTTCTCAGTAAAAATAAAGCAGAAAGGTTCCAGAGCATCAATTCTGTCCTTTCTTTAGCTTTCTGTAATGTGTCCATGGCCTCATCAACATCTTCATCCTCCATACAGAGTACTTTGGGCAGCTGAACAGTTGCAAGTTCACTTCTTTGAACTGCTGACAGACCATTTGATGAGTCAATACACACACAAGAAAGATGTGATTTCATTGTAATATATTTTGAATGGTCAGTATGTTTTCGGTTAATGTGGATTACCAAGTTCTTTTTTAGCACAGTAATTGAACAATTTGGGAATTTAATACAATTTTTGTCATCACGTCACTTTCACATTCAGGAACCGGTGCAGGTGTCGTTGTGGACACAGGAACCGTTGCAGGTGTTGTTGTGGACACAGGAACCAGTGCAGGTGTCGTTGTGGACAAAGGAACCGGTGCAGGTGTCGTTGTGGACACAGGAACCGTTGCAGGTGTTGTTGTGGACACAGGAACCAGTGCAGGTGTCGTTGTGGACAAAGGAACCGGTGCAGGTGTCGTTGTGGACACAGGAACCAGTGCAGGTGTCTTTGTGGACACAGGAACCAGTGCAGGTGTCGTTTTATAAAATGGAACCGGTGCAGGTGTCGTTGTGGACAAAGGAACCAGTGCAGGTGTCGTTGTGGACACAGGAACCGGTGCAGGTGTCATTTTGGACAAAGGAACCGGTGCAGGTGTCGTTGTGGACAAAGGAACCAGTGCAGGTGTCGTTGTGGACACAGGAACTGGTGCAGGTGTCATTTTGGACAAAGGAACCGGTGCAGGTGTCGTTGTGGACACGGGAACCAGTGCAGGTGTCTTTGTGGACACAAGAACCGGTGCAGGTGTCGTTTTATAAAATGGAACCGGTGCAGGTGTCGTTGTGGACAAAGGAACAGGTGCAGGTGTCGTTGTGGACACAGGAACTGGTGCAGGTGTCGTTGTGGACACAGGAACCGGTGCAGGTGTCGTTGTGGACAAAGGAACCGGTGCAGGTGTCGTTGTGGACACAGGAACCGTTGCAGGTGTTGTTGTGGACACAGGAACCAGTGCAGGTGTCTTTGTGGACACAGGAACCAGTGCAGGTGTCGTTTTATAAAATGGAACCAGTGCAGGTGTCGTTGTGGACACAGGAACCGGTGCAGGTGTCGTTGTGGACAAAGGAACCAGTGCAGGTGTCGTTGTGGACACAGGAACCGGTGCAGGTGTCATTTTAGACAAAGGAACCGGTGCAGGTGTCGTTGTGGACAAAGGAACCAATGCAGGTGTCGTTGTGGACACAGGAACGTGTGCAGGTGTCATTTTGGACAAAGGAACCGGTGCAGGTGTCGTTGTGGACAAAGGAACCAGTGCAGGTGTCGTTGTGGACACAGGAACTGGTGCAGGTGTCATTTTGGACAAAGGAACCGGTGCAGGTGTCGTTGTGGACACAGGAACCAGTGCAGGTGTCTTTGTGGACACAAGAACCGGTGCAGGTGTCGTTTTATAAAATGGAACCGGTGCAGGTGTCGTTGTGGACAAAGGAACAGGTGCAGGTGTCGTTGTGGACACAGGAACCGGTGCAGGTGTCGTTGTGGACACAGGAACCGGTGCAGGTGTCGTTGTGGACAAAGGAACCAGTGCAGGTGTCGTTATATAAAATGGAACCGGTGCAGGTGTCGTTGTGGACAAAGGAACTGGTGCAGGTGTCGTTATATAAAATGGAACCGGTGCAGGTGTCGTTGTGGACAAAGGAACCAGTGCAGGTGTCGTTATATAAAATGGAACCGGTGCAGGTGTCGTTGTGGACAAAGGAACTGGTGCAGGTGTCGTTGTGGAAAAAGGAACCGGTGCAGGTGTCGTTGTGGACAAAGGCACCAGTGCAAGTGTCGTTTTATAAAATGGAACCGGTGCAGGTGTCGTTGTAGACAAAGGAACCGGTGCAGGTGTCGTTGCGGACAAAGGAACCGGTGCAGGTGTCGTTGCGGACAAAGGAACCGGTGCAGGTGTCGTTGCGGACAAAGGAACCGGTGCAGGTGTCATTTTGGACAAAGGAACCGGTGCAGGTGTCGTTGTGGACAAAGGAACCAGTGCAGGTGTCATTTATGACAAAGGAACCGGTGCAGGTGTCGTTGTGGACACAGGAACCGGTGCAGGTGTTGTTGTGGACACAGGAACCGGTGCAGGTGTCTTTATAGACACAAGAACCGATGCAGGTGTTGTTTTATAAAATGGAACCGGTGCAGGTGTCGTTGTGGACAAAGGAACCGACGCAGGTGTCATTGTGAACAAAGGAACCGGTGCAGGTGTCGTTGTGGACACAGGAACCGGCGCAGGTGTCGTTGTGAACAAAAGAACCGGTGCAGGTGTCGTTGTGGACACAGGAACCGGTGCAGGTGTTGTTGTGGACACAGGAACCGGTGCAGGTGTCATTTTGGACAAAGGAAGCAGTGCATACAGCCAATGCAACTTTTTAAACAAGTGAGCAGCGAATATGTTGACAAACTATTTTTTATATAAGAGATTAAACCTCTAATAAAATGTTTAATAAACACACAGTTACATATATGCACGTACATCAAAGATTCTTGAACGACTTCGGAAGTCTTAATCCAACAGGTCCCACTATACGCCGATTGCAAATGGCGCAGGCACCAAAGATTGCAAGTGTTGATTGCAAGTGACGTCACTTGCAGAAGTGCAGATATCTGAGAGTGCAAGTGCTAGTCTGCAGCCAGACCCTATTGTCTTTTTCAGGGAAGACCTTGCATTTTCCAACATGACAATGTCAGACCACATACTGCATCAATTACAACATCATGGCTGCGTAGAAGAAGGATCCGGGTACTGAAATGGCCAGCCTGCAGTCTAGATCTTTCACCCATAGAAAAAATTTGGTGCATCATAAAGAGGAAGATGTGACAAAGAAGACCTAAGACAGTTGCGTAACTAGAAGCCTGTATTAAACAAGAATGGGACAACATTCCTATTCCTAAACTTGAGCAACTTGTCTCCTCAGTCCCCAGACGTTTGCAGACTGTTATAAAAAGAAGAGGGGATGCCACACAGTGGTAAACATGGCCTTGTCCCAACTTTTTTTTTGATGTTTTCATGCCATGGAATTTAAAATCAACTTATTTTACCCTTAAAATTATACATTTTCTCAGTTGAAACGTTTTAAATGTCATCTATGTTGTATTCTGGATAAAATGTTGAAATTTGAAACTGTACAAATTGTGAATAAAAACAGAATGCAATGATGTGGAAGTGTTCCAACTTTTTTGGAATCAGATTTGTAAATAGTCAGTTTGTTGTTTTACACACATGCACATTTACTAAATTTTTTCATATTTAACATTGTGAGATGCAATAAATGATGTTTTATTAACAAGATTCGGGAGGAGCGCATCAGATACTTAGCCTAATCAACACAGGTGGACCATAATCAAGTAATCAATCCCATAGTATGAATATCGCTGACTTACCTCTATCCATTGACGGTTTATCAGCATCCCTCCTCCACCCCATCTCCTCACTTCGAGTTCACTTTATAAAAAGGGGAAGGGGGGAGTACTCTAGGTTCGGGCCATTCCCGAGCTCGGAGCCCTTCCCCGGACAGCACGCCAAATACGCATACCATACCTCAGCTAATTATATGTAAGCTTGAACTCATGTAACATATAACAAGAAATCTATAGACTCATCCCTAACAACAAAAGGACAATAATTTATTGAAAGTTTAAATATAAGTTTGTGCTGCAAACACAAGCATTTTTGATGATCGTTTCTGTCCAGTCCACTCGTTTTTCGCGTTTAACCATAGCTGTCAGTGGTTTGTCTTAGCAATGGCAGCAGATATGCAATCAGATTACTAATTTGAGGATGTATTACATTAATTCTGGCTCCCAACATCACAACAAGAAGATATTTGAAACTCCTAACGTAGCAGAATCTGTGCTGGTTTGAGGGGTCCACTTGTAGCTTCACCTTTGTTTTGCTGCCTCCAGCTAGCGCTGTGACGTCGGCTGACCCTAGTTACCTGTGGTTGGCCTGGTCGTGCATCACTCAGAAAATAACAGGCCATTTCGAAGAGAGGCTCTTGAATATTAATCTGATAGGTCAAAATGTACATGTTCTTATCAGACCTCATGAGAAAGGAGCCCTGTAAAAATATGAGATAGTTTTTATTCTTGTATTTTGTATTGTAAACATATATTCCTAAGGACATCAAAACTTAAAATAAAACTCCAGAAAAGTGTACAATATGGGGCCTTCAAGGTACCTTTTCATTTTTTTTCATTATCTCAAACATCAAGTTTCAATGTTTTATGTTCAAAATATCAAAACATTATTTATGCATTTGTAACTGCAGGTTAAGGTATTTAATGTCCCCCAGAGCAGCATTAAACAGTGTGTAAATGCATCTAAATAAATGGCACTTCTAATACAGCTTCTGTGTTTCCTCTGCATTGCAAAGATAGATTTCGTTGATACTGATTTAATTTATTTGGTAAAAGCCCAAAATGCAAGAATTTGACTCCAAAGATAGTGTACACTTTTAGAAATAAAAAATTGCAGAAATGTACAAATACCCATAAAACTTGTTGGAAATGATTCATTTCTATCCCTGCTGTTAACTGACCACACAGAACAAGAAGAATATCAAAAATTCAGCATTCGGCTGTAAACATAATTAAAAAAAAAAGATAAACTGTGCGGTTTAGTGTGCTTTCACACTTGGTTCACTTGCCTGATCCGAACCCGAGTTCGGTTGCTCCCCCTGCCCTCGCTGGACTGTGTTCATATTATAATATTTGAGTCCGATCCGCGGTTTGCTTGCGTCATCAAGCCAATAGCTGTTTACCCCGTTGCTTGGTAACGACAGTGCAGGAGAAAGGCAGCAAATGCATAACATTACTCTCTGCACTTTTATGTATTACGTTTTTGAACTGTTCTAAAAGTGCTAGTGTGAAAGCACCCTTAGAGACACTTTGTATGATCAGGATGAACTGAGTGATTATAAAGGCCCACAAGTAATAAATCAACGATAAACCCTTGGCTAAATGAAAATACCCGTGTCCTCAGGAAGCAATGCAGGCAAGCAGAGACAAGATGGAAAAAGAGAGGAGATCACGTGACCCACTGACAGAGATGGCAGCTTGAGTCTGAAGCTCCCTGACCCGGTGTCGATAAACCATTCGTCTAAGTTATATTCTCAGCAAAATTTAATATTTATTTCTAGGGATGCACCGAAATTTCGGCCACCTAAAATTTTCGGCCGAAAATGGCCTTTTCGGTTTTCGGCCGATAGACTTTTATCACCGAAACAACACGGCCGAAATGTTGTGATGACACAAACAGAAACCGCGACCTACACGTGCACCTGCATAGCAAAGACCACGAGCTCCCCGCAACATTCACTTAACACCAGTGAGAACATTCTCTCTCTTCGTATTCCTTTATTCGCAGCACTAAAGCGTCTCCTAACAAAGAGATTAAGACGGACCACGAAGTAAAAACAAAGAAAAGTATAGTCTTATAGAGTCTGTTAGCACACGTCTCACTGAGATCTTGTCGGATCCTCTGCACTTCATCGCGAATGTGCTTGATCCGCGTTATAATGACCATTGGATGCGGAAATAAGGCAGCGCGCACGAGAAATGATCCAGGCCGCGCTGTATGCTGTGTACGGAGAAGCGCCAAGCGCAGGAGACAGATCAGAGCGCAGAAAAAAAGACTGGTCTCTGCACCAGATGAGTGCCATGCACCATCGTTGTCTGATATGTTCAGGGGAATTCTGCAAGAAAGTGCCTCAAATAATAATAATACGTTGGCTATTTTGTTATTATAGACACACACAAACATATATACATACATAATATCAGATTGTAGCCATATTTATGCTAGATTTTCTGCTAGATTTCTGCTTTAATTTGATAAAAATGTTTATTTATGCCCTGGCCCTATTTAAATACACTCTCTCAAATATTTCTCAAATGTCAGGCAGATGACAAGCTCAACTGCTCAACAGCTAGATGGTTATCTGTCTGAAGTCCCCATCCCCAGAAGTGATAACAGTCTTGCCAACTGGAGAAGTAATGCACTTTCTAGTCCTACATAGAAAAATTTCAAATGCACTTCACCTAAATGCACTTTGTTTTTATGAGAGAACTGTTCATTTTAAAACCTTTCTGCAGGCCAGTAGGCCTGTACATTATTATTAAATATACACATGAGTGGGATAAATTTTTTGTTTGAATTTTATTTTATACTGTGCATTGTTGCAATGTGCTTAATAAATATTTACATCATTTGTAATTATGTATTTTTATGTTTTTTTTTTTAATAAGTTATGTAATTGTAATTATCTTTGAAACTTTAATATTAATTTATGCAATTGCAATGTCTTAATTTTAGTAAAGTTATTACACGGTCATAGCAATAAATGCAATGGTACTAATAATTGGCATAATTTATTTCGGTGTTTCGGTTTCGGTTTTCGGCTTTGGTTTTCTCTTTTTCGGTTTTCGGTTTCGGCCAAGAATTTTCATTTCGGTGCATCCCTATTTATTTCCTTATATTCGTTTACTTTTCTGTGATGGCTAAACGACAGCTTCTGCCATCCTCTCCGGAGAAAAAACGTCAGAAAGATCCTGTCAATGAGGAGCTGCGTGCCATGGTGGTTGATGAGCTAAAGCTACAGTTCGGTGTCGTTTGGGAAATATTCAAGGAGGAATTTCAACCAATCGCCGAAAGAATTGGATCGCTGGAGAAAGAGATGAGACTGATCAGTAATAATTTTGACAATATCCAGACAGCTGTTCGGAAAGTTAAGCAAGACTCGGCCGAAGTTAAGCTAACGGTTGACACACTTCAAGACAAAATGGCGAGATTAGAAGATAAAAGCCATCAATGTAACATTCTTCTTGTCGGCCTTGCAGAAGGGGAAGAAGGCAGCGATGCTTTAGGATTCATGCAAGCACAGTTACCACGGTGGATCCCGTCACTTAAAAACAGACCGATCGAAATCGACAGGGCGCATCGTATTTATACTGGTGACAGCAACAGAAAGAGCCTGCATACTGTAATCTTTAAACTGCTTCGCTTCCAGGACAGGACCGCTATCCTCAACGGAGCTCGAGCCGCGGGACAAATAATACACAAGGGGAGCTCACTTCTCTTCTTTCCCGACTACAGCAATCGAACCGCCATGAAAAGACGCGAGATGAATCAGTCTAGGAAAAGACTCACACAACTCGGGATCTCTTCCTTCATGATATATCCCGCCACGATCAAGGTGACGCACCGCGGATCAACCTCTCATCTCCAAACGCCGGCTGAAGTGGAAGCTTTTGCTGACCAGCAACAGGCACTTGCTGCGCCTCTGCCCTTACGTGACAGCACACCAGTGAAAATGTTAACGGATAACAGTGCACTGTCTCCAGGAGAAGATGGAGACTGATATGACGATTATGCTGAGCACCACTTTATTGTACTGTGACACCTAGTTGGTCTTGGACTCGGGTGATCCTCTGTTATGTTGGCCACGTATCCAGACAAGTTTTTCGTGATGGCAGGTAGGAGAGTTTGTTCTCACTCTCCACTTTCTGCCTTTCTGTTCCGTTCTTGTTGTTGCTCTCTTATAGATTCAGATGCCATGAACTATCCTTACAAGTCCACTAATTCTAGTTTCTTAATTAGTAAAATGTACAGTAATTCAATTGAATTATGGCTCTTAATATAATGTCTTGGAATGTCAACGGTTTAAATGGCGCCATTAAGAGAACTAAATGTTGGATTATTTAAGATCTAAACGGATCTCTGTTGCACTAATACAGGAATCTCATCTGAAAACTTGCGATGTGCATAGATTTCAAAATAGATATTATAAATTAATTTCTTTTTCCTCCTCTGATAAGAAATCAAAAGGAGTTTTGATTTTGATGGCCCGGCGTCTTCCTTTTTCCAAACGTTGCACTAGGAGTGATACAGATGGTCGTATTACTTATATACTTGGTACATGGTCCAATACTAAATGCGCGTTTATTTTAGTTTATGCTCCCAATGAATATGATAGTGGGTTTTATCAACATCTTGTCAGTATTTTACTTAGTTTGAATGAGTATTACCTTGTCATAGGAGGTGACTTCAATGCTGTGCAAAATCCCCTACTTGATAGATCTCAAATATCGCATTCGGATCAGACCACTTCAAAGTTATTTAAGGATTTTATTAAACAGGTCTACTTCTTGACCAAGAATTCTTATCACAATTACGCACCTCCTTGGTAGAGTTTATTGAATTTAATAAGGGCTCGACAAATAACCCTCAAGTGCTATGGGAGGTAACAAAGTGTTTTATTAGAGGGAAATGCATTGCTTTCTCCTCATTTCATCAGAGGTGTAGAAATGGCCGTAGAATTGAATTAGAGAGACAAGTTCGGGTGATGGAACAAGATCTCAAAAATAATTAAATGCACTTAAATCAGAATGAAAAGAATTGCTCTTACACAAAGCCCACTTTATTATGCACTGCACAAAACAGTCTTATTATTTTAATGGGGAGAGACCGAGTAAATTATTAGCGTTATGGATTAAACAGATGGAATCCAGAGCAAATATACATGCTATAAAGAAGGATGGCACCTTATACACTCAAACCAAAGACGTAAATCTGATTTTTAAATCTTAATATGAACAATTATACACTTCTAATTCTTCCTCTAGTTATCAACAAAATGTATCTTTTCTTCAACAGTTTCCCCTCTCCAAATTTGATGAACAACATTTTAAGATGCTAAATGGCCAACTATTATTGGATGAACTGAAAATGGCTTTAGACTCAATGCCGAAGAATAAAGCTCCAGGTAGTGACGGAATTCCTCCAGAACTAATTTCTGCCATCTGGGATATAGTTTCTCCACTTATTCTTGACTCTTTTAATTTTGCGATCGAAAATGGAACCCTTCACAGGAACCAAAATACAGCCCTTGTAACCCTTTTACTCAAGAAAGGCAAAGATCCCTTAGAATGCCCCAGTTATCGGCCTATTAGTTTAATAACTACAGATGCAAAACTCTTTGCTAAAACCTTAGCCCTTAGACTAAGTAAGTGTATAGATAAAGTCATAAACTATGACCAGTCTGGTTTTCTCAAAGATCGATTTGCCTCTGATAACATAAGGCGACTTCTACATATTATTCATATGTCCAGTTCCTGTCCGACCTCCTCCGCGGTCATATCATTGGACGTGGAGAAGGCCTTTGATAGGATAGAGTGGAGTTTTCTTTGGGAAATTCTTGATCATGTAGGGACAGGGATTTATTCAAATGGTTAAAACGCTTTATAATGGTTGTTCAGCACGGTGTCATGATTCTGCCCTCGTGTCCTTGATTTTTCCTAGTCTTGAGTCAGGATCATGACAGACCCGTGTTTTGTGTACAAGCACATGGCCTTGCCTTTGGGCCATGTGCTTGTGTTGTCTCATTCCCTTGCCCCGCCCCCCTTGTTATCCTAGTCTTGTCTTGATTGTCCCATCTGTGCCACCTGTCGTGTCTTGATTAGTTCCCCTATTTAGCTTTCCTAGTGTGCTCTGTCTTGCGTCGGTTCATTGAGATTTGTACCCTAAGATTTGTGACTGTGATTTGTGATTGTTTCCTCGTCTGAGATTGTTCCACAATTGTGATTGTCATCCCTGAAGAAGTCTTTGTAATACCGTGAGTGTTTGTTTATAGTTAGTGTTAAGTGTCTTTATCTTGTCTGCCCAGTCTTGTTTTGTTATTTAGTCTTTTCCCTAGCTATTGTTTTCCCCCTCGTGGGTTTTGTTTTCCCCTTTTGTAAATAAACCCTTTTGTGTTGAGAATCCTGTCTGAACTTGAGTTCCTCCCTTACCAAACCCTGACAGAATGAACCGACCAAAAAGGAACTCCGCAGGCAGGAGGTCCCCCGAGCTCCAACACTTGTTGGAGTTCCGTCGTCAATGTTGGATGTCATCCCCCACCGACAGGAAGGGGGTCACCCTCCCATACTCGCCCGAGGGGGAGTGGATCCTTCAGAATTATGCCCGGCTGTGGGAGAGCATCTCCCAGGAGGAGCCACAGAGGTCCCCTCCACCTACCCAGCTGCCAACGATCCCAGAGGGTCGTGTCCTGGCCGTGGCAACCCTTGGGGATCAGGCAAGTCCCTCCCAAGATCCTGAGGCACCTCCCACTACCTTAAGTCTCCCCAACAAGTGAGGGAGACGGTCTTCATGGGAGTCAGCTTCAGAGTCTTCGGCGTCCGAGGCTGCCCTGCCCGAGACCAAACTCCCCCAACCCGCCTCTGACCCAGCTGTAGCCTCTGCACCGCGCCCGAGGAGGAAGAGGAAGAAGAAGGGGCCTGCCGGTCCTGTGACCCTGTCTCCTCCCGAGCCAGCAGCGGTGAGCGCTGGCGTGCCCGAGCCGGCAGCGGAGAGCGCTGGCGTGCCCGAGCCAGCAGCGGAGAGCGTGCCCGAGCCAGCAGCGGAGAGCGTGCCCGAGCCAGCAGCGGAGAGCGCTGGCGTGCCCGAGCCAGCAGCGGAGAGCGCTGGCGTGCCCGAGCCGGCAAAGAAGAGAGCTGTATGCAAGTCTGCAGTCGTGAGAGCGGAGGAGAGTGCCGCGGCCGACTCTGCAGCAAAGACTCTAGTACAGTCTGTCTCATCTCGTAAGGAGATGCCAATTATCCTAGCTGCTAAAGCCTTCTCAGATTATTTGTCTAGTCTTGTCCAGATCCTAGAAGTCCCCGTCAGTCCTGTCTTGTCCCCAGACCCTGTCCCCAGAAGTCCTGAGTGTCCAGCCATTGTCTCCCCGTGTCCTGTTGTCCCCCCGAGCCCAGTAGATGTTGTCTCCCCGTGCCCAGTAGATGTTGTCTCCCCGTGCCCAGTAGATGTTGTCTCCCCGTGTCCAGCTGATGTTGTCATGTGTCCTGTTGTCCCCCCGCGTCCCGTTGATATAGTCGTCCCTCGTCCAGCTGTTGTCGTCCCTCGTCCAGCTGTTGTCGTCCCTCGTCCTGTGTCTGCTCCTGTCATGTCCTCTGTCAGTTGTCCCAAGACCCCTCCCCACCCCTCACCACCCAGACCCTCCCGGACCCCTCGTCGTCAGCCTTCGTCCCGCCCTCCTAAGACTCCTGCCTCACCTACCCACCCTGGTCTGTCCCCCATGAATTTTGTGGTCCCGCCTCCTCCCCTTCCCTGTTTGTTTTTTTTTATTTGTCACCCTAACCCTGCCGTGGTGTATTCATGTTTGCCGTTGTTACTAATTGTCATGTCTTGTTGGTTTGTGTCTGTGTCCCAGTCTGTCATGTCCCGTGTTTGATGTTCCCTTGAGGAGCGTCTGGAAGCCGCTCCTTAAGGGAGGGGTTCTGTCATGATTCTGCCCTCGTGTCCTTGATTTTTCCTAGTCTTGAGGCAGGATCATGACAGACCCGTGTTTTGTGTACAAGCACATGGCCTTGCCTTTGGGCCATGTGCTTGTGTTGTCTCGTTCCCTTGCCCCGCCCCCCTTGTTATCCTAGTCTTGTCTTGATTGTCCCATCTGTGCCACCTGTCGTGTCTTGATTAGTTCCCCTATTTAGCTTTCCTAGTGTGCTCTGTCTTGCGTCGGTTCATTGAGATTTGTACCCTAAGATTTGTGACTGTGATTTGTGATTGTTTCCTCGTCTGAGATTGTTCCACAATTGTGATTGTCATCCCTGAAGAAGTCTTTGTAATACCTTGAGTGTTTGTTTATAGTTAGTGTTAAGTGTCTTTATCTTGTCTGCCCAGTCTTGTTTTGTTATTTAGTCTTTTCCCTAGCTATTGTTTTCCCCCTCGTGGGTTTTGTTTTCCCCTTTTGTAAATAAACCCTTTTGTGTTGAGAATCCTGTCTGCACTTGAGTTCCTCCCTTACCAAACCCTGACACACGGATTCTTACAGGCTCCTTAGCATCTTCCTCTTTTGCTCTTGGCAGGGGCACCCGTCAAGGATGCCCATTATCGCCCTTGCTCTTTACTTTATCAGTGGAACCATTAGCTCAAGCAGTATGGCAAACTTTATCCATACAACCAATTATCTGTGTAAATACCCCCCACAAAATTTCTCTCTATGCTGATGATATTTTGCTCTTTTTTTCCAATAATTCGGTGTCAGTTCCTGAATGCTTAAGCCTTTTTAACATATTTGGTAGTCTTTCTGGTTACAAAATAAATTGGAATAAATCGGCTCTAATGCCTCTGAATGAGGCAGCGGGACAAGAATCTAATAGTTTACCTCCTTTGATCCCCATAGTCAAACAGTTTGCATATTTGGGTATTACTATATTTTCCTCATTTCATCTTATTTCTAATTGTAATTATAAATCTCTCCTAAATAAGATTAAGGAGGACTTGGATAGATGGTCCCCCTTATGTTTAGCTATTCATGGTAGAATATCTACAATTAAAAATGAATGTGCTCCCCAGGGTTAATTTTTTATTCTCCATGTTGCCTCTTCCTCCACCTGAAATTTTTTTTAAGGAGCTTAACACAGCCATTTCGAGATTTATATGGATGAAGAAAAAACCCAGAATCAGACTTAAGACGATGCAGCGTAAGAAACTAGATGGAGGTCTGTCTTTACCTAATTTTGAATTATATAATTTATCCTTTCAAATAAGAGGAATCGGAACCTGGGTTAACTCAGATTCTCCGGTTCCTTGGCGAGTTCTGGAAGCGAATATTATCCATACAGTTCGATTACAAGAACTCCCCTTTTCAGGTGTTTCAAAATCTTTAAAGAAAACTTACGGACCAATTATTGAATATTTGCTCGATGTATGGAAAAAGGTGGAGAAAATTATGGGTGGACCTTTCTTATATACTAAGACAACTCCATTATGGCATAATACCGTTTATGCACCGGCAACAAACCCTTTGTTTTTAAAATGTGGTCTGATGCGGGTGTTCATACTTTGAATGACATTTTTTGTGATAATGGCCTCAAATCGTTTCAGTACTTAAGTTTACAGTTTTCTTTACCTGGATTCTCTTTTTTTCTATATTTAAAGGTGCCATATGCAGAAATTGAGGTAAAAATATCCATAACATGACCTACACGCATCAAAAGAATGAGAAGAAATAAAGGCGATGGTGCTGCAAAGATATCAACCTTAATTAGCATTAGCATTACTAGCCCCGGCCCGGCAGGTGTTGTAATACCAGTTTCGGCCATGGGAGGTGGTATGCGGACAACATAACCACCAGCCAACCTGCAACGAATACACGAATAACTCGCAGGGCGTACCTGGACCTGATGTCAATCCAAGGGGCAAGGAACTCGACCGGAAGTTGAAGTTGGGTGGGGGCTGCCATCTTTTAGCAGAACTTCACTTGCGTTAGCATTCCCATTGACTCCCATTAATTTTGGCGTCACTTTGACAGCGAATAACTTTACATCTGAGGCGTTTAAAGACTCTGTCCATTATTTATTTTTAAAGATACACAACAATGTATAAAGGGCTCCATTACCTTCTATGTTACATTATGGCCCCGTATAAACAGTTTTTGTAAAAAATAGGCTAACGATTGCGTCATAACCACTCGGCTCTCTGTCGCATTACCGTACAGACAGGTGGAGAAGCTCGCAGGCAATTAACTTAATATGGCGTACTGGCGTTACATTTTAAAATACTATACAAAATAATTAATCAGAAGACTTACTCCTGCTCACTCACGACAAAGAACTCCCCGATCAAGCTCGCCGTCTCTGCAAGATTAACGATGGCAGTTTGCACAAACAGCTACTAGAAGATTTACATCTGTCAGACAGGTTGCTGACGTCGTCAAGCTTCGTTTGAGTCTGCGCGTCAGAAACGGAAGTGCTAAAAAACGCTAAAACTGGGCTTCATTCAGTGGTGGACAGTAACGGAGTAGCTTTACTTCGTTACTGTACTTAAGTACATTTTTCAAGTATCTGTACTTTACTGGAGTAGTTTTATTTTGAGTAACTTTTACTTTTACTTCACTACATTTCAAAGCATAAGATCGTACTTTTTACTTCACTACATTTCATAAAACATATCGTTACTCCCTATAATATATCACGTGCTCCGACATGCAGAAGCGGTGTCTGATTCATCATGAACGAACCGAGTCTTTTCAAAATAAACTTTTAAATCGGTTCGCAAATCGCACCAAACGATTCGTTTACGAACTAGAATGATCCGATTGGAGATGCTGTGGTGGAGTCGACCACTCACTGATTCAAATGAACCGTTTAGTGCCAGTCACCAGAAGTAAGAACCGGGAGATCTTGTGAGCGCGCGTGCGTCTGATGTTGCTAAAAGTAAATTATTAATGTCGAAATTTAGGATTAATTATTGTAACTGAAAATCATATTTAGGTCAAAACTGTCAGTTGTCTGGGAACTAAATCCGCTGTAAAGAGTGATCTATTTAAGCCCACTGAAATGCTCGATTGCAGACGATGCAGACACATCAATCAGCGTCTCTGTTTAAGGTAAAACAAAAAAACAAAAAAACATTAAACTAACACAGATTAAATAAAATAACTTGTGCATGTTCAAATTCGCCGCTGCCATAATATTAAACGTTTTATTAAAATGCTAACATGTCCTATGTGACGTCTGTTTTTATATTGTTTATCAACAGTAACGTAATATTATTTGGATTAACTACACGAGTAGACAGACATGAATGTTTATTCATAACCGTACTTAAAATAAGTAAATATCGTTAGCTGATGCTAACTGTCTAGCTAACAAGCTTGCTAGTTCTAACTTGAGGTAATTTTTTTTATAAATAATGTCCAAATATTTTTATTCAACCACCTATATATATATATATATATATATATATAGATTACATCTAGGGAAAAAAGAAAGGATGTGATGTTCAGAACATGGTAACTACAGTAATTATCAAAGAGGGGAAGAGATGCACCCGGTTTGGCCAGGGGTGTTTTTACACCACAGACAAGTTTTGAGAAGGAAAGAATCATTATTAAAATGTAATTATATTTTCCTTAAAATGTTCTTCCTAACTTCAGGCCTTATTATTATGTCATATAACTGTGATGTTCTGTAAAACAACAAACTTTAAAATACTTTTTTCTAACTGGTGAAGATCAGATGGTCATCTCTGTTTTCTCTCAGGTACATCACAGTGTAAGCTTCACAGTGAACATTACTCTCATCAGTGTAGTCCATATCAACAACAAAAATATATCTTGACTCCATATAGTGGTTATTTTGGAAAACATCCCAGGTATTTTGAGCAGTAGGATTAGTAAAAAATATATGTACTAGTATAAAATTAAATTAAGTAGCCTATATAAAATTGCAAACATCTATCTTTCAGTACTTTTTTACTTAAGTACATAAAAAATTGAGTACTTTTGTACTTTCACTTGAGTAAAATTGAAAAAGGAGTACTTTTACTTTTACTGGAGTAATATTTTCCTATACGTATCTGTACTTTTACTCAAGTACTTGATTTGTGTACTTCGTCCACCACTGGCTTCATTTGTCTCAATTGAGTTCCAATGGGGTCGCTGTGTCCATTTCTTTTACTCTCTATGTGTCAATCGTGTGGAAAGTACAGCCCACTACTTTCAGTTCAGAGAAGAGAGCGGAAGGATAGCTGAAGCCCTTGGCAAAAGACCAACACCCGCTACAGGGAAACAACCGCGCTCGGAATCACAAATCAAATCTGATAAGAATACCATCGGCACTGCTTTTAATCGCTGGAGACAACTGATGCACCTGAAAGAAATGAGGTTTGACTCCGAACTTGCAAGTTAGATGCTGTTAGTATTTCGCTAGAAGTTTGTTTTATATGTTTGTGTATTTGTTTTCGGGAAGTTATAACATAGAAATGTATCGAAGGCTGTTCGATAAACGTGCTAATGTTAGCGATGGCTAACCGTAGCTGCGTTTGATAATTAGCTAGCTATAACTTAACATTACCAATTTTATTATATAGGGCTGTGCATGTCTTTACTCATGTACATCTCATCAGTAAAGACGCACCTGTAATTAGGAGAATATCTCCAGCACGTGTGTTCAGATCAGGATTGCCAGGTTTTCACAACAAATCCTGCCCAGTTGCTTCTCAAAACTAGCCCAATCTCGCTTCCAGAAGGTTCCCCGATAAAACATTGCTTCCCGGGGTTAAAATATAGTTTTTTTAGCAGGGTTGCCTTGGTATAATTCGCATTCTAGGGGCTAAATATCACGTTATTTGTATTGGGGTCGCTGTGACCAGCGGACATGAAAAACAACCACCACAGACTTGGCAACACTGGTTGGCATTTACTACACAGAGCCGTAATTCACTGACAATCTACACAACATCGATGTTAAAATCGCAGGCGATTCTTTGTCGATTTTGAAAGCGATTTTGTGTTAGTTGTCGGTAGACTAAGGCTCTGTGCAGTTACTGCCGCTCCACCTGAACCAGTGTTGCCAAGTCTGCGGTTGTTTTTCATGTCCGCGGTTTGAAGCAATCCCAATACCAATAACGTGATATTTATCCCCTAAAAAGCTAATTTTACCAGGGAAACCCTTCCCAAAAATGTATATTTTAACCCCGGGAAGCAATTTTTATCGGGAAACCTCCCGGAAACGCGATTGGGCTAGTTTTGGACTAGTTTTAAGAAGCAATTGTTCAGGATTTGTTGTGAAAACCTGGCAACCCTGATCTGAATGCACATGCTGGAGATATACTTCTAATTACAGGAGCGTCTTTACCGATGAGAGGTGCATGAAAATCGCATTCGATTTTTTGCACAGCCCTATGTATCATAACTAACCTGCTCTGTCTAGTCTGTTGGTCTCCGTGTCCTCTTTGCTTCGTGGTTTTTCTGTGCGTGAAAAAATTGATGTGTGGCGTGAAAGCGTGTGAAAAGAGTCAACTGCGTGTGTCTCACGGTGAATGCTTGAGAGTTGGCACATTAGTTCTCAAAGGGGGGGTGAAATGCTCGTTTTCACTCAATATCATGTTAATCTTGAGTACCTATAGAGTAGTACTGCATCCTTCATAACTCCAAAAAGTCTTTAGTTTTATTATATTCATAAGAGAAAGATAGTCTGTACCGATTTTTCCCGGAAAAACACGAGCGCCTAGAGGCGTGACGTGTGGGCAGAGCTAAAGAATCACGAGAGCCAGTAGGATTTTGTGTTGAGCGAGTCTGGAAGCTGTGACACAGATCCAGAGGCTGAAATTGAACAAGAGCAGCATCAGCGAAGGCTTCTCTATGTGGTATGTACTGAAACTGTATATATTTGCTTAGTGGTTTTGAAAAATGACTAAGTTCCACTTTGTCGTCTTTTTTTTTTTTTAAGCTGTACATGTGGAAAGTGCAGTTTGATAACAACATTGCATGTTGTTTACTTGATGTGCTTACACGCTGATAGCTAAGTTAACAACACAGAGATATTTGAAGCAGTTTTACTCGTGCAGTTTGATGACAACTTCACATGTTGTTTACTTGATGTGCTTACGCGCTGATAGCTAAGTTAATAACACAGAGATATTTGAAGCAGTTTTACTCACCGCCTGCGGTTCCAACACACGATCGTGACCCTTTCTCGTTGGGACTGCATTATCCTTAAGAAATAAACGATGTGCAAATCCGGCGTCAAACTGGGCCTTGTTTGTAAAACAAGCATCTTCGAAATGCAGGGAACAAACACAAACACTTGTACAACTCCGTTGATGCTCTGTAAAAATAAACTCCATCCACTGGTCCCTTAATGCTGTTTCTCTTTTGGTAATCTGTGCAGGGTTGTCTTGCCCTGGCAACCAAAAACACACTTCTTTTGTGACATTTGGCGATGCTCTCGCTCTGATCAGTGAAGTCTGTTGTGCTCTCAGTGCTCTGCTATACGGGAGCGCTCTCTTCCGGCAGAAGTGCCTCAGGACCCATATAAGGAAATTCCGCTCCATCTAACGTCACACAGAGCCATACTCGAAAAAAACTTTCCCAAACTTGTGACAAACCGGAAGGAGTGTTTTTTGAACAGAAATACTCATTCAAATGTACAACTTAATTTTTGAAACTTTGTCCATGTTTAGCATGGGAATCCAACTCTTTAACAGTGTAAAAAACTCAGTATGCATGAAATAGTATTTCACCCCCCCTTCAAGCAGAATAAAGGACAGGTTGATTATTGCTGTTTAGCGTTTGTATTAATCTATGATGTGTCCCTGTTTGCCTACAGGGACATAAAAAAAAAAATTAAAAGTGATACGTGGACCAAGGTGTCTGAGATTGTTCATTTTAAGTAAAGGATCCTAATATTTCGTCCACAACAATATTTAATGAGGTTATAACTCCTTGTGGTTAGTCTGCACGAGATCAACAAGCTTGTTTGCTTTGCGGCCGCTTTAAATACAAAATAAGCATTAAAAATCTTGCACATCAGATGATACATTTTAAATGTATTAATAGAGCCTTTTCCACTCCTAGTGTACAATATAAAATGAAGGTTAGAGCTGATCCTCACTGCCATTTATGTAATAAATCCACAGTAGGCTCTTACCTGCATATGTTTTGGGAATGCCCGGTGGTGGTTCCTTTTTGGAAAACTGTATGTTCCGTCCTTTCAGATATCATGCATTTACATCTTCCTTCGAGATCCCCTTCTTTTTCTATTGTTAGATGATTCCAGTCTCCAGTTGAATGCTCATCAGAAAAGGACTTTATCAGCTGCAAGTACTGCTGCCAAAAAGACTATTTTGAAATTATGGATAGAACCTTCCACTTCTTTAACTTTCACTTGGCTATCATACTTTAGAGACATTGCCTTGCTTGAAGGTACCACTGCCAAGCTCAATGGCGCAAAGGACAACACTATTCGGAGTTGGACAAATGTTGCGGAGATGTTGCTAGATCGGATGAAAAGTTGACATCCCTACTATGCTTCACTGATTTTTTAGTATTTTTATTTTTCTTCCTCTTTCTCTGTATAAGTGGACGGCTTCATGGCATCTGTGTGTACATAGTTCTTTTGAGCCTTGACTTGTGATTTATTTCTGAAAGTGAAATTAATCTGAATAAAATGTTGATCATAAAAAAAAGAGTAAATTACACGTTTATTATGATATTCTTAGAGACTCTGTATTAACTTATCAAAAGGCAGTAAGAAATGCAAAAAATGTTTACTTCTCTAATATTAACAACTCAAAACTTGTATTTTCTATGATTCATTCTGTAATTCAACCTTCGCATAATCAAAGTTGTATCAAAAGTCCTTAGTTGTTTCCTGTGAGGGTTTTCTAAACTTATATTCTGGTAGTTCACTAAAGGAGGTAGAGCTTTTTCACATTTGGCTCCCAAACTCTGGAATAGCCTTCCTGATAATGTTCGGGGTTCAGACACACTCTCTCTGTTTAAATCTAGATTAAAAACACATCTCTTTCGCCAAGCATTTAAATAATGTATCTCTTAAATTGTGACTGCAGTTGTATCTGATCAAATGCTCATTATTATTCTTTAGCTTGGGTTAAACTAATTTAACTTTATAGGAACAACAGCTATGCTAATGATGTCTCTGTTTGTTTCTCTGTTTCTGCTGGATCTTCATCCCGTGGTAACTAGGATTTACACAAGCTCCAGTCTGGATCCAGAACACCTGAGAAGAGATGATGCTGACCCTCAGAGGACCTCAGATGATGCTAATCCTGAATCAACAACAGAACTAACAAATATTGCTACAAGTGTGACTGCATCATAATTACTAATTATTAATAATATTAATAATGTTCATAATCTGGCTGACTACGTCTTGTATTAATTTTTCAAAAAAATCCTGTCATACGCACACAAACTGACAGTCACCACTATTACATACTATTACACACATAGCTATTACTAAATATTGTAGAAACATAATTTTCTGTAAAGTTGATTTGCAATGATTTGTATGGTAAAAAGCACTATACAAATAAACTTGAATTGAATAGAATTTGATTTGGAGTGAGAGATTGAGTTAGTGGCTTTATTGCATCAGATAAATGTCACTTTGCTCAGAGCTGCTTTGTTCATGTTTGGGTTTGTACTCTAGAATAAAACCGGCTCCAGAGCAGGGTAGCTGTGTGTTTACCATGATAACCAAACACAATCAAACCAACCTTCTTGAGCCTGAAGATGCAGTGTTTGCTCTAACTAGATGTAAACTTACCTTGGTAAATCTGAAAAAAAAAAGCTTTGTGCAACAGGCCTCTGGTATCTCCTCCATGATACAGTGAAACTGTGCTGGGAGACACACCAAACCTCCTTGTGACAGCACGTATGGATGTGCCATCCTGGAGGATGCGACTTGATTCAGGAAGAATAAAGAGAAACAGTCTGTGGCCACCAATCAAAATCATTCCCTTTTTGGGGGTTGTCTTGCTGTTGCCTCTCCAGTGCACTTGTTCTCACCCTCGGGAAGAATCACATTCCGGGGTCCTCTTCCCCCATCGGGCTCTTGGAAACATCCTATCCCCCTCCGCCTTACAGGACCCCTATTGAGTAGTGTATAAATGTAAAATTGCTTGCACTCTATGACAGTGTAATGTTTTATGTTATGTTTTCACACTCTTTGCTCTATTCCTGTTTTCCTGTATTATCTAGTTAGTTTCCTCATTTGTTAATTTGTCCTGTAGTATCTGTTCTGTTTCAGTTGATCATTGTCGTTCTATTTTAACCCTGTGTTAACTTACTTCATTGTCCAGTCTCGTCAATGTTATGTGTCTACTCTTAAGTTTACAGTTTGTGGATTTATAATAATTACTGTTTTTCTGCATCTTCTTCGTCATGTGCTTTACTACAGCAGTACGTGACAAACAGAACCTATGAGTTAGTAATAATTAACATAGGATAAGTCCCAGCTCACATTATGGTATTGTAAACAAGTCAATGTAAATGTTATCTTAAGTATGTAAAAAAGCCATTTTCCCAGAATCTACGTTGTTGTGATAACAGATGTTAGATAGCCTTACACTACTAAATGTAGTGATTTTAGATTTAAGTGGCAACAACAGTGTAAAGATTTTAGGCCTAAATATTAATATTAATATTTAGTTTTGGTGATACTATTTTATGGGCACCAGCCAAATATCGTCAATCACCTTGACGATAAAAAAAAAAAAAAACAATCATGGAATGCCATGATTATATACTATATTGCTAAAACAATGAAGACAAAAATTGGTTTTACTAAAAAAGGATAGACGAGTAACTATATTGCAAAAGATTGATAAATGCAAATGACAATTGGATGTTAATACACTGCAAAAAAGGGTTTTTGTCATGTTTTCTAATGTAAATATCTATAAATTCTTGAAGCAAAATAAATGTACTGTACAAGTGAAATTATTTAAGATATTAAGTCTCGGTTTAAAAAAAAATCATCAAGAGTTTGTTAATTTTTTATTAAAGCAAGCAAAAGTATCTGCCAATTTGGTAAGAAAAATCTTAATTTAAAGGCTGAACAAGATTTTCTTGTCCCATTGTCAGATATTTTTACTTGTTTTAAGCAAAAACTAACAAACTTTTGATTATCTTTTTTTTATATATATATATAAAACAAGACTTAATATCTTTAATCATTTCCTTGTCAAGGAAATGAATCATAATTCAAGAATTTGTCGAAATTTATACTAGAAATCAAGACAAATATAATAAGACATTTTTTTACATTGTATGGACGTTATCTTGTGGAAAGATGAACTGAAGTTTCCTGGAAGTAATAAGGTAAACCTTATTTTAGACTCAGCCAATAATCTCTTGATTTATTTGTGATTATTGTTAACATTATTATTGTTTTTGCTATCCGTGTGACGCAGCTGACAAAGAACAACATACGATGTTTGCGTTCAGTGGATACTCTCCAAAATGGCATCAGGGTGACGTAGAGGAGACAAATTCTTGAATAAAGTCATTAATGTTTTACTTTTGCGCACAAAAAGTATTCTCCTAGCTTCTTAAAATTAAGGTTGAACCCGGTTATTTTACTGATCTCTTTGCTACTTGTTTTTGGACAATGATTGTGGTAGTATCCTTGCTGTCTATGGGCAGGTCAGAGAGCTATAAGAATTCATCAAAAATATATTAATTTGTGTTCTGAAGATGAAAGGTGGTCCTACAGGTTTGGATCGACATGAGGTTGAGTTTAAAGATATCATTATTTTTTTATATTTTTTTTTGGAGAACTAACCCTTTAAAGCAGAAAACATTAATTAATGCCCTATTTCAGTAGTATTTTCACAAAGCTTCAACATGTGTTAACATTACTTTCTGATTTTGTCTCTGTAAACTTACATACAATGTTTAGTTTGTATTTATTTGTTCTCTATTTATTTCTTTCCGTCAGTTGGTAAACCTTGTCTTTTTTGTAAGATGTACATGGATATCGAAAAGTGTTGTGATAATTTTTTTTTTTCCTCAACATTGGTCCACAAACATCTTAAAAAGAGTTAAACATCTACTGAAACTGGAACATGCCTTTAAGTACGATTAACAATTAACTTTTTATCTGAAGCACTATAAATCAAGCACAGAAGACCGTAAATCAGGACACTATAAAAAGAGCATGAGGGTCTGTGAGGAAGACAGAGCAAGAGCTGGACATCAGTGAAGAATGAAGGGTTTGTTATGTACACTGCTGCTGCTGGAAACGTTTGTGTTTGTGGTACAGCAGCAGATAGATGGAGGACTCGCTGAGAATGAGATCCATCAACAGCTCAGCACTGAGGACAGAAGACAGAATACAGCTCAGACAGACCCTCGGAGAGATGAAGCTTCAGCTGACAGCCAACAATACTGCCATCTGTGCTACCCTGACATCCACGCAGCACTGAGAGAACTGACCGCCACCGTCACAGAGCAGAAAGCCAACATCAGAGCCTTAGAGACACGACTGAGAGAAGAGCTGAACAAGAAAACTGATGGTATCGTATCAGAACAATCACTCTTTTATCAGTTGTCCACAGACGAAAACACCAATACAATACACTGCATAGTGTGAATGTTCGTCTAAAATTGAGTAGTCACTGTGTAAATCAGGTTATTATAATTAGCAGGGATGTCCCAAGCTGATGTCAACTATCTTTTTTGTCAGCTGTCATGCCGGTGATGTGCAGTGGGTGGTAATCACCTTCCAGTAGATTTCAAGATTACATGATTATATAGTGAATATATAACCAACAGTGAAATGTAAGTCCAGTCTGCTCCATGGACAGTGTATTTATTATTATAGATTACAAACACAAAAAAAATATATATATATATAAAAAAGAGAATAAAATAAAAGGCAAGGACAGTATAC
This sequence comes from Carassius auratus, assembly GCF_003368295.1. Lineage (NCBI taxonomy): Eukaryota > Metazoa > Chordata > Actinopteri > Cypriniformes > Cyprinidae > Carassius > Carassius auratus. Next base: position 1,367,756 of record NC_039270.1, read on the forward strand.
TGTAGACTTAAAGTCCCCATGAAATCACAATTTGAGTTTTTAGCTTTTAGTTTTAATATGTGAGCCTGTTTTAGCTTACCTCAAGGGCATCCAATATGTAGGTGTCTTTGTTGCCGCAGTAGTTCCCATTTGATATTTTTAGGTCAAACCATTCTTGTCTGTGACTCATATAATGCAGGTCTATGATCACCACCTCAAAGAGCATGCACAGAGAAGTCCAAATTAAACAATTCCCCATCGTATGTACACATTGATGGTCTAAGACAACTGCCAGTTTAAAGAACGCCCCCCCAAAAAAATAGCATAGAGTACTGGCTGGGGCTTACTTGATTTTCTGAGAAGTCGTCTCGTTGGCAGGCCGGAAGGGCCTACGTACTCCGGTAGGAGCGACTTAGGCGTTGGAAGAGTAGGCCCTACTGGCTGCAGGTACTGAACTACATGGTTGTTGGCGTCCGGTCGGTAGGGCTCGAGCAGATGCTCAACGGGAGCTTGTGGCGTTGGAACGGTGAGCCTTACCGGCCGATGAGGAGGAGCAGCGTGGTTGTGGTGCCCGACCGGGAGGACGGTCGGGCTCTTTAGACGGTCTCCAGAGCGGATACGTTTGGAGCGCTGTTTTCACGTTGTATTTTGGACTGTGGAAACAGAGGCTTTTGGAAATGATGAAGCATGTTTAGTCTTGTAAGACGTTGTACTGAAAGACATGATTATAGCAGTAACGTTAACCCCTTACCAGTCACCCCCCATTTTTGGCATGGAGACAGAAATTACATACCCAAAATAAAAATGTTTCTGCTCATGATTCTTTCTGACTAGATACATGATCAACATTTGTCCACAAGCTGACACTTCGACGTTTACCGTTCAGGAATAGGAATCGTTTTCCTGACATATATTACTATATAACTGTCACTGAAATGATGTTTTATCGAAATATTGTGAAACGATAATAAACTGGGGCCGTTGGCGATGCTTGCAAGCAAATGGGTTAATAGCAGTTATGTGCTATTCACTTCCAAGTGGTTTCTAAAGATATTTACTTGCCTGTTTTTCGTATTACGGTCCTAAAAAGGCGACAGTAATTTTAATAACACTTGCTATCCTGTGTCAAAACACGAGGGCAGATGCGTTTTAGATTAATTTTGAGTGATCACGCCAGTGAATGGTATGGAAGCATATGGGTAGCATTATTCAATTTGGGATGTAATATGCAAAATGACAATGCAATATGTAAAATGGCAATGCATTTCTGTATTTACATTTACATTTTCCAATACATTTGTGCAACGTTTGGTGCAAAATGAAAATTAAAATTAAATTACATAATTTTCATTTGCCATTCACTACACCAGTTTTAAAATGTAAAATGAATATTAATTTTAACGCTTTATAAGTTGCAAAATTAAAATGAAAATGTTTTACAGAAATTATTAGATATGTCTAACATGTTCAAGCAAAAACTGAGGCAAAATGATCATTTAAATGCTATTTTTCTTAAATGCATTAACACTCACAGTCAAGACACTTACGATTGCATTTTCATTCGGTGTCCCGCAATGAATGTAGCAAAACTCAATGTGCACATTGAAAATGCATTCCGAGCCGATCACGTGTCCCCGCCCTCGCGCCACGTCAATCATTGTGTGAACAAGGCGGGGCTTACAGAAGGTCAGAGACTCAAGTCTCAAAGAAGAGGATTCAATCAAGTGAGACAACATGGACAAGACAGTTGGTCCGTGTATGTTTTGATCATTTCGGTTTATGGCTTCAATATTTCATTCGCACTTGTGGGCGGAGCTGAAACGCTGCTTTCATCTGATTGGTGGAATCGGATCAGTTTTCATCTGACAGCCTTCAGCTCGGTCTTGTCATTCTTTCAGGCAAAATAAGAGTCAGTGCAAGTGAAGCACTGAAATGTCTGAAACTACGCTCACTGTTAATTAGCATAATATTTGAATCAGATGTCGCTGGGCAAATTCGTGCTGCTGAGACCTGCAAATTATTTCTAGGTTGTAGTATTGTATGAATATTGTCCCACTGATAAATACAGTGCAAATAGTTCTGTCCCTTTGGATAACAGTGAAGTGGAAATTAAAATCAATAATAGACTGAACAGTTCCATGGCTGTAACATTTACACTGTAAAACCCAACAAGTTAACTTAACTCAAACCGTTTGAGTAAACAGATTGCCTTGATTTAAACCCTGTAAGTTTTAAAACTTTGCATTCAAGTAATTAAGTGATTAACTAAGTGCTGATTGAGAATTAGTGATGAACAGCTGCTGTTAACAAACAGAATCACTGAAGAAAAGAGAAACACAAGAACTACTACAACTGACTTCAGACACAGACTTAGATGAAATCAACTGAAATAAAATACATGAAATCTCTCAAGATCTGATTAAACAACCCCACAAACAGCATCACCAGCTCCACTTATTAATAACCAGACTGACTTTATTTCTGTCAGACGTCTACAGAAGATCTTATTGAGAATAAACTAAGGTTTAGATGTTGATTTATTGTTTCATTTGAAGTAACCATGTTAGAGATCAGTGTTTGCTTTAGTTGGGCTCTTGACCCTTGATTTCTGTCTTAGTCTTTTCTCTGGCTGTTATAACAGTGTGTTTCTAAAACACTTTCGTTGTAACTCAATAGCCCAGAAGAAATAAGTGTTACCCTGTACCTAGGTGTAGGTTGTTATACTTTATATTGGTGATGATAATCATCAATTATTCAACTGCTAGGAGTCCAATCTCTGATGAAATAGGTGTTGTGTAATTTGATTGATTATAGTAAAAGTGATTCTAAGAGCCAGTGGTTCTGTAATAATCAGTTAATACAAAGACTTTCCAAACAGTTTGGTCTTCTATGGTGTCAGTTAGTCACACACAGACATCAATAATCAGCATATGAACCTCAACAATGGTGACCATAAAATAAAATAAAAAAAAAAATGCTGCAGAGCATGCTGGGAGCCATGGATGAGTTTTGTACTACAACCCAGCATGCATTGCAGCATGTTTTTTTCGTCACCATTGTAGAGGTTCATATTCTGATAATTGATGTCTGTGTTTGACCAGTTACTGGAATAGAAGAAAAATGTATGTGTACAAAATGTTTAGAAAGTCATTTTTATATTAACTGATTATCACAGAATCACTGGCTCTTACCCAGCCGGCATTTCAACGTTGATTCAACGTTGAAACAACGTCAGGTACCATGGTTGAATCAACGTTGAAAAACCTTTTGATTTTGCAAATTGGATCAACGTTGAAATCACGACGTGGATTCACCGTTGAAATCGCGACGCTGTTTCACCGTCTTACCTGCATTATGGGTGAATTAGGGTCGTGCTGCAGCCCTGGGATGAAAGCTGAATGAGGTGTTGATTTTGAAAAGTTAATCAGAGTTGATAACACGACGTTGTTTCCCCGTCGTACCTTGCACCGTGTGTAAATACACCTAGATCCTAGTGGGCATTTAGATCAACAATGTACATGCAAGGCTAAAAATCAAATGACTGGCAGCAATGGCTTTACAAACAACTTCAATAAACGACCACATGCTCAAAATTGTCAAACAGCAGTTTAATTTTGGAAACATACTGAATAAAACAGATGAAAATAATCCCACACTTTATTATGCAGAGTATGCATGGAGGTAATGCTAAAAACAGGTAGTAGAACAATCCAAATAAAATAATATTTAAAGGTTTTTGTGAAATAATTTGGCACATAAATGCATATTTTTTGCAGCACTTACAAGACAAACCCTTGTACCTTTATGACTGAAACCAGTGGATCTTTTATTTTGGTGGAAACCTACAGTTTCTGTCAAAAACATGTTTTAGTAATGTGTCTCATTACAAGAGTTGTGTACATTTGTGCAGTGAAAATGTGTTGAACAGTTAGAGAAGGGAACCTTCCACCAGTTGATTTCTAATGGGAACCCCCCCGGACTGTGTCTTCTTTACCGTGGGGCATGCAGAATGAGATTTCTACCGCAGGAGACTCTAAAATGTTAGAACCAGCAGCCTTAGTGTATACAGTGTGGTTGTGCTTCGGGTGATCCTTGAAAGTGTCCCAGCGCTAGGTCCTTTCTGACGCCGTCCCCTCCACTCTCTCCCACTTGTGCACTTTCTGTACCGTCCTGTAGAAACATTTACATTTAATCATTTAACAGACGATTTTATCCAAAGCGACTTACAAATAAGAACAACAGAAGCAGTCAGGTGTACAAGCGAACAACAACAGTATACAAGTGCCATGACAAGTCTCAGTTAGTCTAGTACAGAACGCATAGCCAGGTTTTTTTTTTTTTATATATATATAAAAAAGACAAGAAAAGAAGGAAAAGTGCTAGCATTAGTTGGTTAAGTTCCGGTGAAAAAGATGAGTCTTAAAATGTTTCTTGAAAATGAGTAAAGACTCAGCAGTTCGGATTGAGATTGGGAGGTCATTCCACCAGCTGGGCACAGTCCAGGAAAAGGTCCGTGAGAGTGATTTTGAACCTCTTTGGGATGGCACCACAAGGCGTCGTTCACTTGCAGAGCGCAAACTTCTGGAGGGCACATAAGATTTAACCAGTGAGTTTAGATATGTTCACAATGTTTGACAATAACTTTGATATTGTGAAATATATTTAACTGAAAACTGAATGCAAAATAAATCACACAATATTTTCACTTTACAGTTCAGTAACAGTGTGGTTGGAAACAAAGTGGACAACACTATTCATTAAACATTTATTAAATGTATTCAGATGAAAGTTTACAATTCACAAATTATTCATAAGCAGTGTTTTCAGAGCCCCCAGTTACACTGTTTTAATCAGAACACTAACACTACAGTGTAGAAAAACAAGTCAAATCAAATTAAGTACATTTTTATTAAACTAAGCACAACCAAAACCTATCACAAAAGTTCAAAGCATCTCTAGCAGAACTGACAGTGCAATGTAGCAGATGAACAATTTCTTACCAATGTTTCAAGAACAAGCTGGATCCTCGATGACTCTACAAGGGGAAAGAAGAAATGGTTTACTGAAAAGTTCTTAAAAAGCAGGATTTCATATTATACCATTTCTTTAAACCATTGGTTCTCAAACTTTTTATACCAAGTACCACTTCAGAAAATATTTGTTATTAAATATTAAGTTGCACCATAATGACCAACATTACATTTCAGCAGCGTAGTAGACCAAACTATTCAGCTACAGGTCTACAGTTAAAAAATGAGGCAGTTTTATTCTAATAAGAATATTAATTGTTGTCAGACACTTTACCATGTTTGAACATTAACACTACAACTGTGCTTACATACACAGGTAAATGAAAAAAAAAAGTTTAAATTAAAATGTAATTTTAAATGTAATTATGTAAAAAAAAAAAAACTTACTCAAAGATTAAGTTAAAATATATGAACATTAATTAGTTTGATTTAGTGATTCACCTGCATAACAACTAGAGGGGGCCTGACACTTTGAGAACCATGGCTTTAAACAATCCTTTTTTTTTTTTTCATTTTCATTAATTCATTAAAATTATATTATTTAAATACCGACATTTGCACTTATATGTTGCAGAAAACACTTTGAAACTAATATAAGAATACAAACATATATAACACACCTAATGCATGGGATTCATATCAGGAAAATATGGGAAAATCTCTAAAAGACAGACATTAACACATAACCTACCAGCAACACATTAGCTGAGCATCTAACTTGATCAGCTGTGATAAAGCAATGCAAAAATAGACACACGGGTATTTATTTATCTGCAGGTTACATGTCCTTTAAACTACCCATTTGTAAACTCTGGTAATACTTTACTATTTTCAAAAGATAATAAAGATAAAGTTAGCGATTTTCTTACCTCATTTTGACAGGATGTTTTCAGGACCTCGCAGAACACCTGACCCTTCTTGTGTTCACAGTTTTTGTTCTCCATTGACATGTCACGACTCAAATTCGCTCGAAATAAATAAAAAATGTACAGGCAAATATGAAATAATTCGGGACCGACCGAGCAGTCAGTTATAACGAGCAGCAGCTCACAGTTAGCCGCCTCACTCACAGAAAGACGACAATAACGGTCATATTTTTAAATGTAGAAAAGCGCGAACCGATTCATTGTCCAGTTTCCTGAATGACAGCCAGATTAACCAATCACGATAGAAGTAATAAAATAAAACTACCAATGGGAGTTGTTTCAGTGTGATAAAGCAGCGAAATGTATATAGTTTTATTGTTGTTAATGATGATAATATTTAACATATACCTTTAGATTTTAGAATAGGTATCATGACTAAAATATTTTTAAATGCTATTAAAATAATAATTAATTTAAATAATTTAATATAAATAATTTAAAAGCTTGTTAACCTTTTTCTACCATTTAGCATTAAACATTTTTAACGTTGTTTCATTAAAACAACTGACCCTATTTCAACCATATTTCAACGTTGAAAGTTGGTCATGTGCTGGATGTTTTTCAACCATTCAGCTTTAAACGTTGAATCAACGTTGTTTCAACGTTGAAACCACAACTGACCTTATTTCAACCATATTTCAACATTGAAAGTTGGTCATGTGCTGGATGTTTTTCAACCATTCAGCTTTAAACGTTGAATCAACGTTGTTTCAACGTTGAAACCACAACTGACCTTATTTCAACCATATTTCAACGTTGAAGGTCGGTCATGTGCCGGCTGGGTAGTGTCATTTTTACTAGAATCACTTCAACTAATTACACAACACCTACTTCATTAGACACCATACAGATAAATAATTGATGATTATCATCACCAATATAAAGTATAACAACCTACACCTAGATACAGGTTAACACCTGACGGCTTTTCTTCTGGGCTTTTGAGTTACAACAAATGTGTTTTAGAAACACACAGTTATAACAGCCAGAGAAAAGACTAAGACAGAAGTCAAGGGTCAAGAGCCCAACTAAAGCAAACACTGATCTCTAACATGGTTACTTCAAATGAAACAATAAATCAACATCTAAACCTTAGTTCATTCTCAATAAGATCTTCTGTAGACGTCTGACAGAAATAAAGTCAGTCTGGTTATTAATAAGTGGAGCTGCTGATGCTGTTTGTGGGGTTGTTTAATCAGATCTTGAGAGATTTCATGTATTTTATTTCAGTTGATTTCATCTAAGTCTGTGTCTGAAGTCAGTTGTAGTAGTTCTTGTGTTTCTCTTTTCTTCAGTGATTCTGTTTGTTAACAGCAGCTGTTCATCACTAATTCTCAATCAGCACTTAGTTAATCGCTTAATTACTTAATTGCAATGTATATCTTCTTTCAATGAACTCAACTGAATTAAGTTCAGAGTACTCATAACTGTTAGTTTTTTCAACTTAAATGGTTTTTCAAACTTAAATGATATCTGTTTACTCAAACTGTTTGAGTTAAGTTTACTTGTCGGGTATTACAGTCAAGGCAATCTGTTTCCTCAAACGGTTTGAGTTAACATAACTTAAGGATATCTGTTTACTCAAACCGTTTGAGTTAAGTTTACTTGTCAGGTATTACAGTCAAGGCAATCGGTTTACTCAAACGATTTGAGTTAAGTTAACTTGTCGGGTTTTACAGTGTACCACTCTCATCTTTTAAGTCATAAGGCACTAGGTATGTGTGTGTGTGTGTGTGTGTGTGTGACATTAATAAATCATTGTAAAAATGAATATAGTTACATTTCTAAATAAAAATAGTAAAATTAGCTCTATGCTGCTCAGTGCTCCTGTAGCCTACCTCAGAGCGCCCTCTCGCGGCTGTAGACGGTAATGTTTTCTCTTGGTCTTGAATAAATGTGACATGTAGTCCAGTGCCATGTTTTTTTCCTCGTCATGACGTATTTTTGGACTAATGCAACTTATACCGAAAAATACAGTTAATATTATTATTATTATTATTATTTATGAGAGTAATTGACACAGACTAGAACTTTAATGTTTCACCCAATTCAGCTCATATCTTTAGACTCGTCCGACTCGTGTTGCTTGTATAACTGGCCAGACTTACCTTCCCAAAAAATCCTATTTAATTTTATTTCATAAATTTAACTATATTTATTTCCACTTTACTGTTATCCAAAGGGACAGAACTATTTGCACTGTATTTATCAGTGGGACAATATTCATACAATACTACAACCTAGAAATAATTTGCAGGTCTCAGCAGCAGGAATTATGTGCCCAGCTACATCTGATTCAAATATTATGCTAATTAACAGTGAGTGTAGTTTCAGACATTTCAGCTGAAGGCTGTCAGATGAAAAACCGATCCGATTCGACCAATCAGATGAAAGCAGCGTTTCAGCTCCGCCCACAAGTCCGAATTAAATATTGAAGCCATAAACCGAAATGATCAATGATCAAAACATACACGGACCAACTGTCTTGTCCATGTTGTCTCACTTGATTGAATCCTCTTCTTGAGGCTTGAGTCTCTGACCTTCTGTAAGCCCCGCCTTGTTCACACAATGATTGACGTGGCGCGAGGGCGGGGACACGTGATCGGCTCGGAATGCATTTTCAATGTGCACATTGAGTTTTGCTACATTCATTGCGGGACACCGAATGAAAATGCAATCGTAAGTGTCTTGACTGTGAGTGTTAATGCATTTAAGAAAAATAGCATTTAAATGATCATTTTGCCACAGTTTTTGCTTGAACATGTTAGACATATCTAATCATTTCTGTAATACATTTTCATTTTAATTTTGCAACTTATAAAGCGTTAAAATTAATATTCATTTTACATATTAAAACTGGTGTAGTAAATGGCAAATTAAAATTATGTAATTTAATTTTCATTTTCATTTTGCACCAAACGTTGCACAGATGTATTGGAAAATGTAAATGTAAATACAGAAATGCATTGCCATTTTACATATTGCATTGTCATTCTGCATATTACATCCCAAATTGAATAATGCTACCCATATGCTTCCATAGAATGGTGAAATAGGTCCCTAAATAATTTGGTCCTGCCAGAAAACTTGCATGGAAATTAAAATTTAAAATTAAATTTAAGCATTTAACAGACACTTATCCAGCGACTTACGGTGCATTCAGGCTTTTTTTATATCATGGAACTTATGTCTGTATCATATCAGTGAGGTTTAAACGTGCGCGGTAAGGTGAATGTTATGTCTTGGACATTTCAGTGTGGATGAAGACTTTGGAAGTATTGCCTTGGCTTCGTGGTTAAAAGTGGCATCATCATCCGACAGAACTACGTTTGTAACTGTCGTCCAAATCTATGCGCACTCCACACTCCAGATCAGCAGGTGGCAGTAATGCATATTTACGCTGGTTTGCCAAAACCGCCATAAAACACTAGTAGAAGAAAGAACTGCGCCATGACGTAATTTAACAAACTTTAGCCACGAACCTGCTTTTAGATGCAACACTTTGGATGCCAACTGCCATAAAAAATCCAATGAAGAAAAAGAACCCGCTTTTAGCGTTATCGCCCGAAAATGTATTGGTTTACATCACGTGGTCTGCGCCCCTAGAGGAAGCGGCCTCAAACTGCCACTCGGCCGAAACGCCGGGGTGAAAGGCTGAGCCGGAAGTGAGAGAGGCTTGCTGCGGTGAGAACAGGGGTGCGGCACAGGCTGGTTGGATTCCTGCTGCTGCAATCCAGCGCTCGAGGAGAGCTCGGTCTCGGGCGGCACAATTCTTTTGTCGAGCAAGGCGAGCTTGGAGCTTGCACGGTCTATTGGCCACAACGTGTGGCTTGGCGAGGAGAGCAGCTGTCACAATGACGCTTAATGCTGCTCAACGGCCGTGTTTGGCTGGGTAGGAATGATCGCGGGTCCGGCAAAAGCAACAGGTCTTATAAATCCCCAGTGTAGCGCTCTTCGTTTGCATGAAAATTGGGCCTGTGATAAGGTGGCAGATGAAGCGAGCCAGCATGCTGATAAACCGTCAATGGATAGAGTTAAGTCAGCAATATTTATACTATGTGATTGATTACTTGATTATGGTCCACCAGTGTCGATTAGGCTATGTTTTCGAACGTGCTCCTCCCAAATCTTGTTAATAAAAATGTCATTAAAAGGAAAAGGCACTCAAAGCAGCGTGTTCAGATGCCATTAAAACCAAAATCGGAAGAAATATGTGGGAACCAGAGAGGACTGTTCTAGCAGGTGACAAAATTTAACTTGTAATCTTGACCATTATATCATTATGCTGTATATACATACATTACTTTTATTTTCTGCTCCACCTTGTATACATTCGATTGATTTTAATAACTTTAATGTACTTGAATTGTGCACCAAAAACTAGCAATGATATAAGTAGCGGATCGGGACTTGGTATCAACAAATACTTGATACTTGGATCAAATTAACTTGGGGAAAAAAACCTGATTGGGACATCCCTGAGAATAAGCATTTTAAACATAATTTAATGCAATACTTATCCTTTCACAGAAATTTCACATCTTACTGAGAGTCAATTGGAGGAGATTAAAAAGGAAATTAGAGGTAAAACTCTATTTGAATTCTACTTAAGAATTAGAATTCTATTGAATTCTAAGTTCAGTGTTTACATCCTCAGTGTAAAATGGTAATATCACAAAATTGCTTATGTTTTTCAATCACAGACAGAGAGATAGCATTTTCAGCTGCATTGATGGAGTCTGGCAGTGGACAAATCGGTCCTTTCACCACTGAAATCACACTAACCTACAGGAATGTCTTCACAAACATAGGGAATGCCTACAACCCAATTACAGGTAATTATCAATGACAAAACTCAATAGTAATGAGAATCCTTCTGCTTTATTCAAACCTCTCTGCAGTTGTGTAATGTGAACAAGAGAATCAAATGATCTGACGTGTTTTGAAACTATTACACTTTGTACAGCTGATTCTCTTCTTTATCTTTGTTATCTGCTTTAGGTATTTTCACAGCCCCACTGAAAGGAGCGTACATGTTCAGCTTCTCTATCTATGGTTATGGTAGTACCTCAACTTCATCAACTGTCTTCATTGTGAAGAACGGAGAGAGGGTGGTTATAGCACATGGTCAACAGAATCAGGGTGTTGTAAACTCCTCAAAAGGAGTCGTGTTGATTCTGGAGGCTGGAGATGTCGTCTATGTGAGACTTTGGTCTGGAAGGTGGATATATGAGAGCTATAACAAACACAACACTTTCAGTGGTTATCTACTGTTTCCCTTAAGATAACAGGAGCTTTGAAATCTGAACCTTCAGTGTATGATTTAAGACGGAAAATCTACAATGTTAATAAAAGTATAACTTGTTACTTATCCCTAACCTGCGAAAGAAACATAATTGTTCCATCGTATTGTTCTCAGATACTTCCTGTAGTACAGTTATGTTAGAGTAACAATTCTAACTTTGAAGACATGAAAGCATACTGGTCATATAATTATAATATCATCAAAAAGTTGATTTATTTCACTAATTCCATTCAAAAAGTGAAACTTGTATATTATATTCATTCATTACACACAGACTATATTTCAAATGTTTAATTTTTTTTATTTTATTTTGATGTTTATACCTGACAACTAAGGAAAATCCCAAATAGAGATTCTCAGAAAATTAGAATATTGTGAAAAGTTTCAATATAGAAGACACCTGGTGCCACACTCTAATCAGCTAATTAACTCATAACACCTGCAAAGGCCTTTAAATTTTCTCTCAGTCTAGTTCTGTAGACTACACAATCATGGGGAAGACTGCTGACTTGACAGTTGTCCAAAAGATGACCATTGACACCTTGCACAAGGAGGGCAAAACAGAAAAGATCATTGCTAAAGAGGCTGGCTGTTCACAGAGCTCAGTGTCCAAGCACATTAATAGAGAGGAGAAGGGAAGTAAAAGATGTGGTAGAAAAAGAGTGTACAAAGCAATAGGGATAACTGCACCGTGGAGAAGATTGTGAAACAAAACCCATTCAAAAATGTGGGGGAGATTCACAAAGAGTGGACTGCAGCTGGAGTCAGTACTTCAAGAACCACAACGCACAGATGTATGCAAGACATGGGTTTCAGCTGTCGCATTCCTTGTGTCAAAGAATTTATCGCTCTAAGAAAATGGTTGTTTTCGGTTTTGTTTTTTTCAAGTCCAAAACTCTCCAGCAGGTTATAAAGTATATGAACAATGCAGTGCTAATTGACGATGATGCTAATTTTTGCATCATTACTCCAGTCACACAATCCTTCAGAAATAATTCTGATATACTTATTTGCTACAAAAAAAAAGTAGAGTAGAAGTTTTCAGTTTTCTTTGATGAATAGACAGTTCAGAAGAACAGCATTTATCTGAAATAGAAATTATGTCTTTAAAATGATTTCTTTACCATCAATTTTGATCAATTTAAAGAATCCTTGCTAAATAAAAGAGAATTCTTTAAAAATGTTACTATTAAAAAACTGTTGACAAGTAGACTATATAGATTACAGAAATGTTATATCATAATGTTATACATATATTAGTGGTGGGCCGTTATCGGCGTCAACGTGCTGCGTTAACGCGAGACACTTATCGGGCGATAAAAAAAAATATCGCCGTTAATCTATTCTCAAAGTTGGGTTGGGAGCTGGGTCTATACTAATCAAGCTATGATGACTTTCACCTTGATATTTTATATAACCGACTGGCTGATGCCAGCCTAAAAAGATGCTCAGGACAGTTGACAGGCCACATCGTCACGAAAGCTAATCTTTTCGTTGTTAAGCCTTACCGCTTGTCGATTTAAACATTAAAGCATCCAAACACAAGACACAGAAAAGCTGAACAGAGTAGCGTGTGCTGTGTTAGGTGCGCACGAGAGAGAGAGACGCAGAGAAAGGCGTCTCGAGACGCTAAAAATAAACATTTTCAAGTGTTTTGATCAAAACACTTGAACATCGAATTTTCATATTTTTGCTCTTGTGCCGACAAATACATACGAAATATGTCAAAATATCCACCTTGGAAATAATGCTCGGAAAAATTGTCAATTATTTCTTAAGTAAAAGTAAACAGTTGAGGAAAAAAATGGGATGTGTATTATAGTGGATGCGTTCATGGTCTCTTAAAGTGACCGCGCCTAATTTAGCTACTGGCTGCTGTAATGTTAATCCAAGAAAATGAAAGAAAGAAAATCCCTCACTGCTCTTGACTACTTTTTAGTTTTAACAGTCAAAGTCACCTTTATTTATATTGTGCTTTAAACAAAATACATTGCGTCAAAGCAACTGAACAACATTCATTAGGAAAACAGTGTGTCAATAATGCAAAATGATAGTTAAAGGCAGTTCATCATTGAATTCAGTTATGTCATATCTGTTCAGTTAAATAGTGTCTGTGCATTTATTTGCAATCAAGTCAATGATATCGGTGTAGATGAAGTGACCCCAACTAAGCAAGCCAGAGGCGACAGCGGCAAGGACTTTTAACAGTCAAACCAAAAATTATTCAGACACCAGATATATTTTTGATATATATATATATATATATATATATATATATATATATATATATATATATATATATATAGCAAAACTGTAATAATGTGATAAATGTTGAAAGTGTCTGAATAAATGTAGGTTTGATTGTATATAAATTTTTTTCATTTAAGACTATCCTGTGCTTTTTTACATTTAATTATTTAGTTTCTGTACCTTGACACCTACAAACTTGAATTTTTTTTAAAAAATTGTGTAAATAGCACAAATAAATGAAAATAAATGTCCCCGCTGACCCCAGATGCGGCCCTGCTCACGCTTGTTTCACACATACTCCATCTGCAGTGCATATGCAGTCCATGTGCGTTACATATGTGGTGCAGCACAGACTGTATATATACATACAGACCAAAAGTTTGGAAATATTACTATTTTTAATGTTTTTGAAAGAAGTTTCTTTTGCTCATCAAGCCTGCATTTATTTGATCAAAAATACAGATTTTTTTTTAAATATTGTGATATATTATTATAATTTAAAATAATTGTTTTTAAATTTATTATATTTTAAATGATCATTTATTTCTGTGATGCAAAGCTGAATATATATATATATATATATATATATATATATATATATATATATATATATATATATATATATATATATATATGTATCTGTGTGTGTGTGTGTAATTTCTGTCCCCGTCGCTTCTGAAAAGATGGTTACGCCCCTGTTTGCAAGACATTTAGCCAGAACATACACTGTGCTTTTTAATAGCCTACAGTTCTTTAAAAAAAAAGGATTATTATTACAGTCTACACGCTCGGCTGATACTGTTGGGTTAGGACACTGGCTTGATTTGGGCTGATATCTAAACTCTTCGTTTGTCAATTGTTTTAATATTCTAGAAATTATTTTTGTATATTCATTGTATTTTATTTTGTTTTAAAATGTAACAAGTCGTTTATTCAAAATTTATTTATTTTGATTCTGAACGTGTAGTCTCCAAGCTTTCCAACGATGTGTAACACATGGAAATCTGATAATATTTGGAGAAGATGTGGCCATTTGAAGGTAGGCACTCAAAAGGGAGAAAATGGCCTCTAAAGATTGTGCGGTTCTCACCTGTTCTCACTGCTGGGAGTGACAATAGGGCTCATTTACATCTCATTTAGATAAGCCATACCCCCTGTAAAGCTGCATGGTTGCATAGCAACGACAGATGCAACAGGAAAAATCGAACCGCATACTACTAATAATAAAAGATAATGTGCATTGTAATGCCAGTAATTTATATTTTTTTACTTTTATAAAAATGATTTAGAGGCGGAAATATGTGAGTTTTATCTTTTAAAAAAAAAACTTTTTTGTCAAAACTCTAATTTTGTCATGGTTTGGATATATTATCAAATCTGGGTTGCTTCGCCTTTAAGAGAGCATCATGTTAAATGGCGGGGCTGGGAAGGTTACTTTTAAAATGTATTTCACTACAGATTACAAAATGCAAGCTTTAAATAATAATCACTAATGTATTTCGTTAGATTACTCAGTTTTAGTAACTTAATCTAAATACTTTAGTATACTTTAAAATACTTAAGCTTTGTAAAATAATGGAACATATGAACTTGATGTCTTGTTTTTATGATTTCTGACATCTACCAGCCATAATATGTGTTTTCTTTCCATTCTATTTTTAAGAACATAATTTTTCCACAGAATTTCTATGAAAAACAAAAACATTTGTATGTCATTTAAAACTTCCAATCAATAGAAATTCAATTTAATTCAATTTAAGTATAATGACTGTGCTGTTTCATACTGCATTCCAAGCTTCAAAACGAATCCAGACACACCAAACACATGATAAAAGTAGCCAAAACAACTGGCACAGTGTTGTCCAAGATATACAATAGATTTGTTTAATGAATGGACCAAACTTGTGAAAGTGAAAAAGAGTCACAAAAGAATCACAGAGTCAGAATTGACAGGGCTCATTTCCCACGGTCACAAGCAATGTCATTATTAATAATGCTTTTGGGAAACACAGCTCAGGGGTTACAAAATTTAGAAATCCCTGATAGCCCTTCGGGAAGGCATTCCTCAGGTTTTGGTAGCACACAATTTATTTAACTACCCCGAATAAAAAAAGAGATTTAAGACAAATTATAAATGAAAATGTGTCCTTTTTATTATTAGACAAAAGACAAACCGCTGCATATTTCTTTGTGAAATTGAAATGTTAAATAATAAAACTTGAAATTTTAAAACAAATCCTAAATTAAAAAAAAAAATCATACAACTAAAATATCTAAATGTAAATAAAAAATTTGTCTGTGCTCTACTTTAAATCAGAGGAAACCATTTGAATTACTATTTAAAAGAAAGACGCTAAATACATGTTATTTGGATTATATAATAAAAAATAACTGAAGTAAAAACAGAATGGTCAATTTTACCTTAGTGAATGAGACGCAAATATCACTCTGACAGCAGGTGCCACTAATGGAAAACCTGGTATTTATTGGCTGCTGTCCCTTTAAGACCGAGTGCACGGATCAAATGTAAAAATGCACAGATTTGTTCCTCCACTGTATACGTTCACTTAAGACATAACCAACTGTGTTTACGAGAATACTTGCAGAGACAATTATTTTTAGATGATTTTGTGTGTATGTGTTCATTCAGAAGCAAGGATACATGAAAGATGAATCAATTCTGTGTAAGCGCATCATCTGAAATTCTGCTCTCAGAGCCTGCTTTGAATGAGTGTGTGCAATCTCCGAATGTGCGCAAATCGTTTAAAACATTTGAATCGTCAAGACTTAGAAACAAGTGCAAACGATCAAATACGATCCGTTTCTCCTCCCTATTCCAGTTTGCGAACCATTGGTTCACAATGTGACATTGTTTGCCAAAATGTAACACCCTCAAAGGCCAAAAAAACTGAAGGAAAACAGATTTATCCAAGGCAATAAGTTGTAGAAAAAAATACAATTCTTTATTAAACAAAACCATAAAATGATTCAGGACATGAGCTGTTTCAGCTAACAGGGGGAACAGTTTCTTAAAGTGTCCAACTAAGAACACAAAAGAAACCTGAGCTACCTATGCAGGAGACACTTCACTGCATTCTGGGAAAACCACAGCAAACCCCCATACGCTCTTCACTACAAACCGGAGTATGTGATACACGTTCACAACTAGTAAACACCAAAATCAACCCACAAGACCTATAAGGGCTCTATTAGATTGCACTCCTAGTTCTCCACTGATCACAATGGTAAAATACCCCCTGCTCCTTAAATCAAGGGTAAGGAACAGCTTAGATTAAATACATAATTTAAAGAAAAAACTAAAAAAGAAAAAACATCAACAATTCCACTAGCCAGTCACCAATTACCCAATACATTAAACAAACAACCCACACATAAGGCTGGCTAGGAAATGAATTACCACAAATAAGTCAGGGAGCAGTCTCTTTCACAACTAATCACATCAAATCTAGATTACATCTATTCATTAACATATATATGAATGCATACTTTAATTGTACTTATTTAAATATACCTAATTTAATTACACTTACTTTATACATATTCTTCTGTGCAAAAGTCTTAGGCTCGTTAGTATTTTCACCCAAAAGAATGGAGTTCGGACAGTTATTTATATCTTTTTCTAAACATTCATTTTCCCATTGTCAGACTGCTTGTGCATTCAAAATCTCTTTACAGGCCCCCTATAATCATCATATATTTTACAGGTAACAAACCAAAGGATGAGGACAGTAGCTATTCTGTGCCAGCCGTGGTACATACAGGAACGTCCTTCGTGAAGATGTGTGAGAGAAGCTTGCAAGGCAAAGTGAGAAAAAAAGAAGGGTACCTTTCTTCATTTTTAAAGATTTGGGGATATTTATCTGCATTTAGGTTATTGATAAAGTTACAGTTTTATTCCCCGGAAAATTAGGAATAATAAATGTTTGTAAAAATTGAATCTGTTTTTAAGCCCAGTGTCTCCCAGTATTCTTCCACCATGTTGCCCTGATGATTGAGGTAATGTTAATTCAGCTCTTAGGTGATGCAGATGTGGTCAAAAGTTTACACATATATTGCAAAATATACTGCTTCAAGGCAGTAATTGCAATTTTTTAATTTTTAATTTTTTCTACCTCTCTACCCTCTTGCTGCTTAAATTATTAACATTTTGCTGATACTGCAAGGTGTGTATAAACTTTAGACTGCAACTGTTTATGTTGCATTCATTCAGCTAAACCATTTATAATGACTAGATATGTTTTATAAAAAAATGCATTCACTAATGCTGGAGTAAGATTTTAGAGGAAATCTTTCAGTCCTGTTTAATGTTGGTGCTAGTAAAGGTTTGAGAACTAATTGCCTGGCTTCACAGACAGGACTTAGACTAAGCTAGGATCATAGGACATTTAATTCATTTTCCTGGACATGCCTTAGAAAAAAACTTTACTGGTGTGCATCTTGAGACATAACAAAAGGCATCTTAAGCCTGATCTTAAGCCTTATCTGTGAAACCCACTTTGGTAATGTTTTACAATAAGGTCTTGTTTGTTGTACATGGAATGATTATTTAGAAATTTAGAAACACTTTAGAATAATGGTCATTAGTTAATGTTAGTTAATTCATTAATTAACATGAACAAACAATGAATAATACATTTATTACTGTATTTATTCATCTTCGTTAATGTTAATGAAAATACAGTTATTAATTGTTAGTTCATGCTAATTCAGAGTGCATTAACTAATGTTAACAAAAACAACTTTTAATTTGAATAATGCATTAGTAAATGTTGAAATTAACATCAACTAAGATTAATAAATGCTGTAGAAGGATTGTTCTTGCTTAGATCATGTTAACTAAAGTAGTTAACTAACATTAACTAATGGACCATTATTCTAAAGTGTTACCTTTTTTGGTATTACATTTGTGTGTTAAGCCCCTTTCACACTGTCAGTGATTATAATAAACTATGCTGTATTCACCCAAAACATTTCAATTCGTCTTATATTGTGGTCTTTCGATTATTGGCTACAATGATGCTTACGATGTGAATCACCTTTTAAACTGAAGAATTAAACTAAAGACTGCAACTGATCCAAACAGAGCACAAAGTCTGTTCAGCTACATATTATTGTCTTTTCCCATGTTATAAACATTTAAATAACAAATGTACTGGGATAGAATTGTATAGTTAGAGTATAAAGAGTCCTTGCAAAGTAGCCTAACCTATTGAAAGTATTTTGGCATTAATGTATTGTGTGTCGATTATTAGCTATAGGCCTACGCCAGTGAGTGATTGATCAAAAACGTTTTTGCCATTGTATCATCCATAAACTCTTATGAATTTATGTAATTGATATATATATATATATATATATATATAAACATGGTTATTAAACATTGTAACCACAAATTAACCATATGGTTTTGCTACAGTTTAACTGTGGTAGGCTATTTGTAGTAAGACTGTGGTCAATGGAAATCAGTCAATCACACTTTTATTGTAATAAAACCATGGTTAATATTCATAAGGGCTGATTCTTCCAGAGATGAAATTACAATAATAAGAGGAAAATTCATTATCCATTAATTAATAACCCAAAACCTCAGATTAAACGTAAATGTAGATGTTATTTTTAATTGCCTCGTAATTTTTCTTCAGAATTGTGTCATTCATAATTTCTATTTTAAACAATTCAAAATGTATCCAGATTCATCCAACTTTAATAAAGTACAGATGAGTACAATTTTGTTACACAATCAAAGAAGACTTAAAGTAAACATTTTATTTTTCTATTTATAATTGTTTCTAATTGTTTCTAGTTTTGCTTATCTTAATTTCGTTATTGCCTAATACCCATCTTAATTTAGAATTTATCTTAATTTAATTTGTTAAATTGTTGGTTTGTTAAAGTTATTGGTGCGTTGGTCTATTTATAGGTTAAATGAGCCTATGTCTAGAATGCTGAGATGTTATGATGTTACAGAGGAATTATTTTTTTTCTTTATTCCAACTTCCAAGTGGTGTGGTCTACGCTAGTTATGAATAAATGATGTTAAAACATGTATAAATGACTCATTCTTGACAAAAGGCAAAAGAGCTGTGTGCGTGCGCACATTTGAATATTGTTGGGCTGTAAATGGGTTCGGGCTTTTAAAAAGCTATCAATCAAAATGTACTTGCCGGGTTCAGGCTGAAATCTGTCTGGCTCAGTTCCTGTCTGGCCTAACTTTTAAAGCCCGATTACAGCTCTAATAAAAAGTAGCAATAGTTATTTATAGCTCAGCCATCCTGTATAAATATGCAACTGTTATCAAAGAAATATCAGACATAGTTGACCCAAAAATAACATTCTGTTATTATTTACTTACCCTCAAGTTGCTCCATACCTACATGCATTTATTTTCCTTCCGCCGAACAACAAATTATTTTCATACTATTTAATTCAATAGGGTCAATAGGGAATTATTATTACAATGTGAAAAGAGGATAAACCACAATAGGTAAAATCTGAGCCATTAAGTAAACAACTTATCAAAATCAAGTTACAAATACAACATTGACCTGACCTCATAAGTCTTTCCTCTATTATCTGTGAGACAGTAAATGTTGTTTGGAACAACATTGTTCTGAATGTGCTCGAGACTTTAAAAAGAAGCACCTCTCTTCATACGGAAACACTTGTAAAGAATGTTAAAATACCAACCCATTCTCACTCCAAAGGCGTCAAAAACCGAAGCATGGTCAAGCGCCCCTAGCGTCACTTTTATGACGCCAAATGTGCCTCTCGGCGTCGACTATCGAAGCACTACGACCTTCATTGCTTTCAGTGGGAAACTTTTGGCGTCAGAATTCGACACGAGGACATGAGATGTTTATCGCTATGAAATCACGTTCAAGAAGTCTCATTCAGCACACATCGCGCGATACTTGCTATCAGTTCCACAGTTTGGGTGAGTAGTCGTATATACGCTCTTTTAATGCCTTTTATCAAATGTATTCTGTCTTCTTTATTAATCAGATTAGTGCCATATGTTTAATCGCTGTATTATATCGGTCATCCGCGGCTGTCTTTGAGTTTTATTGCGTTTAAATAAATGAACACAGCTGCTAATTAGTGTGATTAAACTCTATCTGTCACGTGACGTGCCATAGACCTTCGATCCGTTTTATATTATTATTAATTTCAGGATCAATGATGTAAGTTGTATTTGTAGTAAAATCATGGTAATCACGACACAATAGTAATAAATGAAATGTGAAGTTAAAACACAGTAAATGGGACATTAGTAACTGTAACTGTAGTTTTACTATGATATATTAATAATCAATACAACAATACAATAATCACCAAACCAGCTATGTTTGTATCACTGTAATGTTAGTGTTTTTATGTGCTTTTATATGACAGATATCACAGTAATCATGTGTTCTGTACCATGCTTTTAATACCTTTTAATGTGAATCAAAAAAAAAAAAAATCAAATTAAAAATAAATAATAAAACGTATTTTTCCATCTTGCAGTTCATTCATATCAGTTTATATATATATATATATATATATATATATATATATATATATATATTTTGCTCACAGATCATTATTAACATTCTCTATATAATTCAATTTTATTTTCTCTCCCCTTTTTTATTATTTATATTTTTAGTTGAAAAGACGTAAAGGCAGTCAGCCCAGTGGTGTTTCTGGAGATGGATTCCTTCAGAAATGGAGAAGACAGAAAGCTGCGGAGGCAGATATTTGCAGCAGTAAGTCTGTGATAGTTTGTCTCTTTTATCAAAAATTCCTGCTGTTATAATTTGTACAGCATTTGTTGTTTCTTAAACTGTTGCACTGTCCAAATACCCACACTTGCCATCTTTTCACTTGACCACTTGATTACTTATTTGAAGTCTTTCCTGTATTTGGCCTAGTGTTCGAGTGAGCATGATGACCACGAGTGTGTGTCGAACTTTTCATGACCTGATGACTGTGTTTCCCAATCCTGATCCTGGAGAACCCCAGCACTGCACGGTTTTGGTGTCTCTCTTATCTGCCTTGGAGTCTTCACTGATGAGCTGATGAGTTGAATCAGGTGTGTTTGATCAGGGAGACATCTCAAATGTGCAGTGTTGGGCTTCTCCAGGACCAGGATTGGGAGCCACTGCCTTATGGGACACTTATGTGTTTAAAGAGATTTTTAATATCTAATTATCAATATTTCACATACTGTACTAAACACATCACAGTCTTAATAATCCAGTTTAACACTTGTATGATATTGTACAAGCCCCAGGACGGTCTCATCTGACACTATCAAAAGAATTCATATGACTATAGCTTGTTATTAATTACTTGCTTTCAATAATGGATTCATTTAACATTTAATTTTACAGCATCTTTACAGAGGCTGCTTTTATGGTCTAAACAAAACACAGTGTAATGTATAAGTTGAATGTAATGTAATATTTCTGTTTTACAGGATTGTTTGAGGATAACACTGCAGTTCTCCATCATGCACAAGGACTCACCTCGTTAACTCTTTATCACCCACACACACAGATATGGTCCCTGGATCAGTGATTAGACTTTGCAGTGGTTTGATTTTTGCAGAAGATGTAACTTTGTTTTATTTATAAGCTCATAATGAATACATTACAGAACCAGTGATGAAAACAATAGTTAAAAATAGTATTTTTCGTATTGATAAAGCATTTTGTTCTCTTTTTCAAGCTTCATACAGTGAACTTTTTAGACTTTAATTAAGAGTTTTAGTAAAGGAGATATTCATACACAGTCATCCCCTAGCTCCAGTCATGAAGTGAATTCATGATGTTATTGTCAAAGCTAGCAGGTGTTTGTTTTCCTGAACACTTTCTCTGTCTTCCATTGTTCAGACAATCAGTGTTTATTTGATGCTGTGCTGATTGAGTTTTATAGATGATATTGCACACTTGACATGCATGTCTTCATGGTGTTTTTTTGTGAGTTTGAAACATTTACATTGTGTTGTATAACATTTTGGTCAATTTAATTTTTTTAATAAAATTGATCTTTTTCCAGTGTTCTCTGAAAGACATACTGTATTTACTGTTTTGTTTTTTAATAAAAGCATTTTCATTTGCATACTGAAAATAGTTAATGTTTACAACATAACTGCCTTTTTATTCTTTATGGTGGCAAAAACGAGCTTGGTGACAGAGGATGCAGTGTAGTAATTTGGGCATGTTGTCTTTAAATGAGTTTGACATATCAATAAATAATGGAAGATCCTTACAAAAATATGCATGTTTATTATGCTTTATGTATTTATTTATTTGTTCATTCAATCATTTATAATTTCTGTTTTTATTCCTAGGGTTCAAATGGTAGAGAATGGTAAATCACAGAAACACAAATGTGAACAATTTTAAATTTAAAACACAATGTAATATACAATGTAAATTTTAGAAGCATGTCATTTGATTAGTAAATATATTTGTCTTTGGTCAAAAAAAAATATACAAATCTTAAAAATGTGTCTTATATTTAATGAGAGGAATCTATCTGTTGGATACAACTGCGACTGCTGGGCATGTGCACATCAATATTGCCCAATTTTTGTCAAGCTGAACAACGGAGGAAGGTGAAGACGTTAATAAAACAGAATCTAATAAGTAGCAAGCTTAATCTATTGTTAACCGAATCTATCCCTTCAGCCGAAAAACGAAAGACATCTGTCATACATGGATAAGGAAATGTGACGCTGCTGCTCAGCTTAGATGTCATTGGCTATGACTTTTCAGGACAGTCTGTGGTTGGACTATCTTTTAACCCATATTAAACAGCGCATCATGTTAAAAAAGTATGTTTTGCTCCTATCATCACATTAGTAATATATTAAGTCAACAATGAAGTGTTGCTATCTTGAGAAAAATGACATCTTTAGCGAGATCCTAATCCTAACCCTAAGCATAACTTCAATGAACTACAAAAACAGCCCCCTAGTGTTGCCTTTCTATAGATAGAACGACGGAGGCTTGTGGGTAATGTAGTTTAAAACTTTTTATTAACGAAACTAAATAAATTATTTATTTTAAGGTAAACTGGATATCTAAATATGTTTATTGTGCAAACCTCTATGATATATTTGAGAGGCAGGCTGAAATGTGGTATTTTACAGTGAGCAATATTTAAAATGCTTTTATGCCAGCTTTCCATTTATTTCTGAAAACTGAGCTCAACATTATTTTATCAGCATAGCATAAGTAATAATCCTGCCCATTTTCTCTTTGATATGTTAATTGGACTCTGATTTACAGCCATTTGAAATGTACAGTTTTGGGCTCTTCCGGGGGGTGCTACTGGGCCCCTGGGGGTAGCAGGGCAGTAAAACCTACATATATGTATTCTCCTCATCATGAACAACAAACTGAGCTGAGTCACATTTATATCTGACAGTTTTCACAGTCCTCTGTTTTCTATTCTATTCATCATGGCTATTATACCTTTTGACAGGACATTGTGAGGCCATCTGATGAAACATGGAAAAATTATAAAGAAATGATTTAATAATGAAAATAATAGATTATTTCTTTGATTTTTGAAGTAAATGGCAAGAAATATAATGGATGAACCTGCAACAACTTGCCATTATCTATTCCCCACTGTAAAGCAGTAATCAAGGACAATGTATACACATTGTGATACTTCACTATTACACAAGGACAAATTCATGCAGTGCTAAGAATATTAATTTATATATATATATATATATATATATATATATATATATATATATATATATATATATATATTAGCATTATATATAACTAATTAGCCGAAATCAGTGTAAAAATGTCCTCCTCACCCCCGTATCTTGCTCCTCAGGTGCTGGACATCATGTGCGTGCTCTTGGTTTTAATGCAGTACAAGATCCACGTTGATCATTCCTGCTACATTCTCAGTTATCCCTCAAGTGCTTGTAACAATAAAGCCCATGGCACCATCTTGTAATGCAGAATAATTAATCTTGTAACTCCCTGTATTTCACAAAAAATTTGCATATTTGTTACTAAAATATAAAAAATTACTTTCTGGTGTACTGATGTCCCAGATGTTATTAATCCGATCAAAAATGTTTATGTCTTAAATAAAAAAATAATACCAATAATTAATATGTTGTTTTTCCAAGTCTAAAATAAACACATATGAGCCTACCTAGTAAAATGATGTATTTACCAAGAATCTTCAGAACACAATATTCACCATTTTCATTTTATTGAAGCATAGACTATAAAGTTGATAAAGTAGCATCAAGACAAATAAGATTCAATGAAAATAATTATCATCAAAGATACATTAACCTCATATATAAATCAGTTCACACAGATGAGTGATGAAATGTCCTTAAAAGTCACACAGTCCCATCCAGTCAACTGTGATACAGATCATGTGATACATATAAGACATGTGATACTGTTCCAGAAAATAATGATTCCCATCATCACATCTAAACTGGTTTCATCTCCCCATCGTGATCTTCTTCTCTCGTGTCTGGAAACAGTTTGTGGTTGATGTCCAGCACTGATGTGGTGTAGCTTGTTCTCAGCCAGAGGATCTCTCAGTCCTAAGATCCCAGACCTGGTCAAAGTGAAACAAACAATCCAGATGAAGTTGTTTAATGGACAGAGAGCGCAGCTTATGTTCTGTGTGGTTTTAGCAGGGTGAGTAACTATGACCCTTGTAGTACTGTACACTTACCATTCTTCAAGCTGTTTTAAGATCTTTTGAGAAGCTTTTCTCTGAAGACAATTTACCACATCCTCTTCTTTCACTCCTTTCAAGAGCATCACTTGGTCAAAACCCCTCATTTGGCTGATGAGATCATCTGTACAAATAAAAATACTGCAATAAATATGTCATTCTGCAAGAATTAAGAAAAAGTTACAGAAGCAAAGGTCTTGCTCATGAGACATTAGCATGTGTAGTTCTCAGAGACTCTAGAATTCATCTGTTGTTGCAGTAAATGTGTTTTTTTCCTCTAGAATCTTTCTCCAAAGTTCCTGACTTCTCTCACAAATGTGTTTTAGTCTGTGCAGTGTAAGGCCTGGCTTCAAACCAATCAACTATCAATTCACAATTAATAACATAACATTTACAAAACAATGAAATAATGTCAATTGGTGTTTATATCAACTAAACCAATTTCATGACACTTGTCTGCTAATAAAACAGGTGGTGTGTTTTTAAAAACATAATATTAAAAATGTCCAGTCACACTTTGCTAACATGCTGTAATTGTAATAGTAAAAAAAGAAATCAAGGCTGACATGACCAGTTCTGTGAGAGATCATCATAAAATGTTGTATAACACAGCATTGCTTCAACACACACATACCAGAGGACTTCTGTTTGTTTGAGCTCAAGATGGCCATCTTCATTCCTCATCCTGAGCAAATCATATCCTTGGTCTTCCTTCTCTTCTGTGAAACAAGATAATCTCTACTTACTCTCTGTGCAATTAATATTGCTCATTAAACATAATTAAGTTAATTTAAAGTAAGATTCAGACCAGAGCATTTTTGGAGTAAACAAATGTACCTGGGAAGAGCTGATCATGGCAAGATTCGCTGAGACTCAGTAATAGCTCTTTTAGTTTTTAGGAAGGTTTGTGAGGGTTGGCTCTTAAAATAGCTGTTGAGCTCGATATTTTAGACCTGAAAAAGAAGAACAGCATTATCTGGAAAAAATCCTGTAAGACAGAAGGAAGGACATATTATTAATTACGTGCAGCTTGTACATTACACCTCTGTAAAGATGCTGTATAATTAAATGTTAAATGAATCCATTATTGAAAGCAAGTAATTAATAACAAGCTATAGTCATATGAATTCTTTTGATAGTGTCAGATGAGACCGTCCTGGGGCTTGTACAATATCATACAAGTGTTAAACTGGATTATTAAGACTGTGATGTGCGACTGTGTTTAGGGATCATTTTTAAGACTTTGACCCTGTCCAGATACCCACACTTGCAGTCTTGGCCACTTGAGAGTGTGTGTACGTGACAGTGTGTGCACAAGACTGTCCCCGGTCTTAATAATGCCAAAGCACAGCGTCCTTAACACACACTAAACCTCTCCAATACTGCTCCGGAGTGCTATACAAAGCTTAGTTTATCCCATCATGCATCATGTTTTGGAATAAATCGTCAGACTTTTTGCCGAGATCTCACAAGAGGTCATGGAAAGCTGTCCAATGTACAGTATGTGAAATATTGATAATTAGATATTAAAAATCTCTTTAAACACATAAGTGTCCCATAAGGCAGTGGCTCCCAATCCTGGTCCTGGAGAAGCCCAACACTGCACATTTGAGATGTCTCCCTGATCAAACACACCTGATTCAACTCATCAGCTCATCAGTGAAGACTCCAAGGCAGATAAGAGAGACACCAAAACCGTGCAGTGCTGGGGTTCTCCAGGATCAGGATTGGGAAACACAGTCATCAGGTCATGAAAAGTTCGACACACACTCGTGGTCATCATGCTCACTCGAACACTAGGCCAAATACAGGAAAGACTTCAAATAAGTAATCAAGTGGTCAAGTGAAAAGATGGCAAGTGTGGGTATTTGGACAGTGCAACAGTTTAAGAAACAACAAATGCTGTACAAATTATAACAGCAGGAATTTTTGATAAAAGAGACAAACTATCACAGACTTACTGCTGCAAATATCTGCCTCCGCAGCTTTCTGTCTTCTCCATTTCTGAAGGAATCCATCTCCAGAAACACCACTGGGCTGACTGCCTTTACGTCTTTTCAGCTAAAAATAAAAATAATAAAAAAGGGGAGAGAAAATAAAATTGAATTATATACAGAATGTTAATAATGATCTGTGAGCAAAATATATATATATATATATATATATATATATATATATATATATATATAAAATAATATATATATATATATATATATATATATATATATATATATATATATATATATATATATATATATATATATATATAAACTGATATGAATGAACTGCAAGATGGAAAAATACATGTTTTATTATTTATTTTTAATTTGATTTTATTTTTTTTTTGATTCACATTAAAAGGTATTAAAAGCATGGTACAGAACACATGATTACTGTGATATCTGTCATATAAAAGCACATAAAAACACTAACATTACAGTGATACAAACATAGCTGGTTTGGTGATTATTGTATTGTTGTATTGATTATTAATATATCATAGTAAAACTACAGTTACAGTTACTAATGTCCCATTTACTGTGTTTTAACTTCACATTTCATTTATTACTATTGTGTCGTGATTACCATGATTTTACTACAAATACAACTTACATCATTGATCCTGAAATTAATAATAATATAAAACGGAATCGAAGGTCTATGGCACGTCACGTGACAGATAGAGTTTAATCACACTAATTAGCAGCTGTGTTCATTTATTTAAACGCAATGAAACTCAAAGACAGCCGCGGATGACCGATATAATACAGCGATTAAACATATGGCACTAATCTGATTAATAAAGAAGACAGAATACATTTGATAAAAGGCATTAAAAGAGCGTATATACGACTACTCACCCAAACTGTGGAACTGATAGCAAGTATCGCGCGATGTGTGCTGAATGAGACTTCTTGAACGTGATTTCATAGCGATAAACATCTCATGTCCTCGTGTCGAATTCTGACGCCAAAAGTTTCCCACTGAAAGCAATGAAGGTCGTAGTGCTTCGATAGTCGACGCCGAGAGGCACATTTGGCGTCATAAAAGTGACGCTAGGGGCGCTTGACCATGCTTCGGTTTTTGACGCCTTTGGAGTGAGAATGGGTTGAAAATACGTACCCTTTCCTGATCACCTCTCAGTGATTGTTCGCACTCTTGGCCTTGCTGTCGTTTTATAGCTCTCCACTCCTAAAAAAGACAATTTTATGCAATATAATTCATAAAATCATAGAGTATGTGCAGTAATGTCAATTAACTTAAATCATCTTTCTCTTAAAATTTAAAAAATAGTTAAAATAGTAAAAAAAAATTAAAATAGTTGCCATGCAACTATGAGAACAAGCTTTTCATGTAATGCACAGCAAAATTACCATAGTAGTCATCATCGTACAGACTACATGCATGTTGTACCCAAGAACGCAACTGAAAACAACTACATTTTAAATTACCTCTGTTGTTTCAGGGTTGCTATGATTGGTTGACTCAGAGGCAAGTTGATTGGCTGTAGAGACAACATCATGAACATCTCATAGTAGTTTTAATGGCACCAATTTTGACTAACTAAAACTACACTGTACCTGGCCCACTTCAGCAGGGACAACATAAAGTCTGCTTTTTATCCCACAATCTTCTTCAGATCTCTCACAGAGCTTGTTTGTACCTTCTTGATTTGTTCCCCCTTGTCTACTTTTGCCAACTGAAAACCCACCAGGTTCAAAATAATCATAGGGAAGCTCCGACAAACAAATGTATTCAAATCTGAGAGGCTCCAGTTTAAATCAATTGTGCACAGAGGAAAGAGGCCCATCTGCCAGCTTGAATGAACTCTTCCAGTGGCTGTACCTATCAACATTGATTTTATTAATCAGATTTAATCTCTTTGTTGAGTCATTTCATATTATTGGTTATTTAACTTGATTCCTTGTTTCAACCTCTTCTGTTCCAAGAAAGGACCTATTGAAATAAGGAAAAGATTAACACTTCATGGGATTAGTGTGTTTCTTCATAGATGTGCAAAGACCTCCTAGGGGCAGGAGGACTTAATAAAAACTATAAATAAGTAGTGTTGGACAATTGGGTATGCTACTAGTACATTAATCCCATTTGTAGGGGGAATCTCAATTTCTCAGCTGCCAAAACAGAGCGCCAAACCTTTTACTAAACCCCAAACCACCCACTTGGCACCATTGTGCCATGTTTGTAGTTCAGTTAATTGATATATCTTTTAATATTTTGGTTTATCACCATTACCCCTGTTAAAACTGCCTATATGATGTCACTAAAACATACTCACTAATTACTTACCTTGAGCTTGATTTCTGCATCTCCTGAAAAGTGTTCTTGTTGCAGTCAACATGTTTGTAACGTCAGTACCATTTGAAGATGTGGTAGCCATTAATTCTCGTCTGGCATGTTGCAATGCATTAAAATCTATGTCAAACACTGCTACAAGCAGTTTGCCAGCTGAGGAAAGCTAATCAATCTCTGCGTCACAAAAATGAATCGTCAGACGAGGAGAGACAGCTGCTCTCTGTGTGAGGAAAGTGGATCACCAAATGGGGAGAGCCAGCAGTTCTCTATATTCCGTTTCACACTGCAATACCAGACAATACACAGGTAATGTGACCCGGCAATTGTTCCTGGGTCTCTAGATTTGGTCCATTCACACTGCCAGCGTTTTTTGGGATATGTGCGCGGGTTAACACACAACCCATAAAGGTCCCGTGTTGACATGTGACATCGGGATGTGACGTGTAATGCTCGAGTCTAAAACGCTTGGCGCCAAGAAAGAAGGAAAGGCAAAATGTAAGTGTTTTCATTGCTTTGTAAACATGGCTGTTGATCAGCAACTGGCGGCCTTGTTGTTTATGCTCAATTCTCAAATTGACATTGAATATTTTAGGAGAGTTAATGAGGGAACGCGTATGCTGGAAGCAAAGCTTACTGAGAGTAGGAAACAATGTGAAGCAGCGAGACTAAGAGCACAAAGGTATCATCAGATACTAAAAGCTATTTCTCTATGTACACAGCTCATGCAACTGGGTGTTTCCAAGAGAAAAATGTGGATGTTACGAAGACCTCAAGGGGATGAATTCTGGTCTAATGTCCTCAAAAACTTCACCGCTGATCAGTGGCGTCAGCACTTTCGCATGTCACGGACCATATTCTGCAACTTGTTGAGCTAAGCCTGAGACGAAAGTCCTCTAACTGGACAAAGCCTCTTGAACCACGTTGTAAATTGGCTATTGTTTTGTGGTGGTATGCTACCCCTGGCGAGTACAGCACAATCAGTTGCCTTTTGACAAATTGACAGCGACATTGAAGAGAAAGCTTTTCAAACATTTCATCTCCTTGCCCAGAGGAGAAGCTCTTCAAAACACTGTAAATGGATTTGCTGAACGTGGGTATCCATTATGTGCTGGTGCAATACATGGTAGCCACATCTCTGTTATTACTTCCCAGGAAGATGCCGAAGCTTACTACAATCGTAAGTGATGGCATTCAATTGTACTTCAAGCTGTTGTCGACTACAAGTTCAAGTCAAATCAAGTCTTCTTTATTTTAAATTCTTCCACATGTACAGTACATACATGCAGAGAATCCAAATTGCGTTACTCTTAGACCCCCAGTGTATACAGATAACACTAACAGTAAAGCATATACAATAAGGGAATGTAAAAGAAAAAAAACCATATAATAAAATTAAAAATTAAGTTAAATAAAGCAGCGCAAGGCAAATGGCAGGTAGAGTGCAAACCAGTGAAGTGAACAAATAGTGCAGATAAAAAGATTTTTAGTGAACAGATATTAACTCCATGTCTCCTGAACTAGCTTCACAGATGTGTATGTAGGCTGGCCTGGCCGCACACATGACGCTCGTGTTTTGTCCAACTCTCCCATTTTCCAAATGGCAGAAGAAAAGGGTGGCTACCTGTTTCCGCATGAGGTAAGATACAAGTGTATGCAACCACATTGCATGATCACAATATCATTTTGCTGTATTTTTTCTTTACTTTTAAACAGAACTCAAGGATTGTGAATGGAGTCGAGATTCCTGTCCATTTAATAGGTGATGCCTCATACCGTCTCAAGAACTGTCTTAAGAAGGGTTTCACAAACCACCATGCTCTGACCCCTCAACAACAGCTGTACAACTACTGACTGAGCTCAGCACGAATGGTTGTGAAGAAGGCCTTCTGGCGACTCAAAGGATGTTTGCGGTGCTTACTGAAGCACAACGATGTTAACACCGCACTGATGTCTGACGTTGTTGCTGCTTGATGTGTTCTGCACAATATTTGTGAGATGTATGAAGGAATGTTTCTGCCTGCATGGATCATCACAAATGTTTTGCAAGAGCAAGCACAAGATGTTTTCCAGGGAGTGGGAGGCCGTAATGCTCAAAGCAATTGGGGAGGCTATGGTGACGCTCATGTTTGTTTACATGTATATCCATTTGTACCAAAAGCTGAGAAATTACCCATGAAAAACAAATAAAAGGTCAATTTTAAATTTATTTAAAATTAAATTAAAATTAAAACAATTTATTTTGGAAAGATTATTAAGTGTGTTGTGCCTGTTTACAATGCTGAAATAAGAGTTCAAATACACAATATGACAAAGAAAACAATGTAAAAAATTAAGAAATAATTTAGTTGAATAACAAAGTAAGATGCACATAAGACATAAAAAAGTGTTGACATTTACAATAAACCAGAGGAAATAGAAAAAAAAGTATAACACAATATGAACAACACTAAAAACCATACCAAGTGTTCAAACAAAACAATAAGCTGCTCTCTATGTGAGGAAAGTGGATCACCAGATGAGGAGAGCCAGCCGTTCACTATGTTTGGAAACCAGTTTTCCAGCTAAGGAGAGCCATTCACTCTCTGCACTAGAGAAAGTAGATCACCAGCTGAGGTGAGCCAGCTGCTCTCTGTGTGAGGAAAGCGGTTTGCCAGCCAAGAACAGCCAATCACTCACTGTGTGAGATAAGTGGATCACCAGACTAGAATAGTTTCTTCCCCCAGGCAATCTACGTCATAAACAGTTAAATGTTCCACACTTATGCAATAAAAATGTGCATTATCCTTATATTTATTTGTTACCCCTCCATCCTAGTACATCTCTGTATCTAACTCAATGCTATTCCATTATCATTTATAGCACAACTGTTCATACAATTTATTTATTGATTTATTGTCTGTGTGTTGTCTCTGTGTACTGTATGATCATTAGGATTAAATTGTATAATGAGTGCCGATTTCTTTGTCATCATCAATAACATGAATTATGTAATCCATGCGTAGATATAGGAAACTCAAACTACTGCAGAATGCCAGGTAGGTACAATCAATCTCACTGATGTTTGCAAACACCCAAATGGTATATTTTTAAATGTCCATTTCAATTAAAGTTTTTTAAAGCACTTTTCACAATACATAAAATGTTAAAGTGGGTTAACAGAAAATGCATTATTCTGTCTTACAATCAGAAATCTGTTATCTGTCATTGATGATTGTCAAATAAAATAAAGAACGTTAAATATTGAGGGGGACGTATCTGAATATTTAATTATATGAAGATATTCTTCAGTCTATTCTTTTTTTTTTTAAGGCTACTTCTGTTGTTTTGTGACTTGAATGTGTGATGATTAAATCTGTTCCATTATATATCTACAACATTAATCATTGCAATTACAATATCAAGGAAATAGTCAACAGTGAGGGCGCTGCACTGTGGCGACCAGTAGAAGCAGTAGCGTAGAAGTAGTAACGTTGTTTGTTCGTTGTTTGTTTGTTTGGTTTCTTTCTTTTTTTTTTTTACTTATAGTTTTTTTTTCTTCCCTCCATTGTCTATACTGAACTATCATGATGATATATCGCACGTTGGTGAACCATCTGATCATTTGCCTACTCTTTGGATATCTTGTGAGAGGTCAGCGTGGACGCCTTCACTATAGTCGTGACTTTCTTATGGAGTATTATATATATATATATAACGTTATATTTGAGAGGGCTTCCACATGAACGCATTTCGTATGCATGTAGGATTTCCAGGTTGGGAACCAATGCTCTATACCACTGTGGTGCCCTTGAGAAAGACCCTTAACTAGGTGTGTAACTGTGAGAAAGTGGTAAGAAAGACTGGTGAGCTGCGATGTCCCTGAATAGATAAAGCGTACCAATATAAATTACATCAATGTACAATGAACAATAATTTTTCTTTTTATATAGACATATTCCCCAAATTACCTTGAATGACATCATATAAAGGTGTGGCTTTAAACTGCTTTTTTTCAAGCTGGCCACCACCCCTCATATTGAACTTCGCCTTTAGACCATTTGTCATCATTCTGTGAAAGAAATGTAAGATTACATCACCTTAGAAAAATAACCAAAAATGGTCAAATCACAATTAACAGTAATGTGCAGTGTAGTAATTGCATGCAATGTTAAAACATAACACTTTCACAACTACTCCTCTATCCTGTAGCAAGTGCTATGAACTATGTCCTCATTCATAGGTTTTGGGGACAAGTAATGAATATCATTCATTGCTTACACTAAAATTATGTTTTGATTTATTGTTTTCAGTATGGATGTCTGTCTTAGCCAGTACAGACATATTACAACTTCTGATGTGATTTGTGACAGATTAAATCCTGAACTGAAGTTATATAAATGGTTGGGTTAATTATGGTGGTAATCAAGATACATTTTTCTGAAATATTATGCAGGATTACACAATTCAAGGCAAATACATACCTGTTCATAACTTTGTTCACACAGTCTCGAACAGAATGTCCACCGACCCTGGACAGTTGCTGGACCTAAATGTGAAAACAGTTAAAATAATGCTTTAGACAGATGGAAAAAGATATACATACAAATACATATATACATATTCTTTATGTCAAAGCTTACGCAGATCAACTTGACATCAACATCTTGTATGGTTCCTTCAAAGAGTTTTAGGTCACTCTCTGAATCCATCTTCTTTAGAGATGTTGTAGACCTGTCAGGATCCAGAATGCCAACTATTTGCTTAAGTTGATCTTTCAAATCGAACAACATTGAAAACACCTTCCTTAGAAATTCTGAAAGAAAAATTAGAGTAATATGTACACACAACCTGACATCTGAATAAAATTCTTTATTATGACACTTTTAGTCACATTTAGAGTTTATGCAGAGCATTATATTTTACAATTTATTTTGACACTTTTACCCGGTCTTGTTTGCCTGCTGATTTCTGGTAAATAATAAGATTGTGAAAACTGTGCAAGACTAAATTAACAGTGAGCAAAAACACTTATTGTCATTCAATACAAAACCATAAACTAGTACCTCTAACAAAAATTGCATTTGCATTTTGTTTTACTGCCCAGTGTTTTAAAACCACCACATATAATATTCGGAATGGCAGGAACAAACATACCATCTGGTCTATGCTCACTCCTAATGCGGGGAAGTCGTGGCCTAATGGTTAGAGGGTTGGACTCCCAATTGAAGGGTTGTGGGTTCTAGTCTCGGGCCGGACGGAATTGTGGGTGGGGGAGTGCATGTACAGTTCTCTCTCCACCTTCAATACCACGACTTAGGTGCCCTTGAGCAAGGCATCGAACCCCCAACTGCTCCCCGGGCGCCGCAGCATAAATGGCTGCCCACTGCTCCGGGTGTGTGCTCACAGTGTGTGTGTGTGTTCACTGCTGTGTGTGTGCATTTCGGATGGGTTAAATGCACAGCACAAATTCTGAGTATGGGTCACCATACTTGGCTGAATGTCACTTCACTTTCACTTTCACTTTTCACTTTCAGCTGTCAAGAGGCAAAACAACATTACGAATTGCTGTTATTAATTTTTCCGGACCATCGTGTAGATGATGTGATTCATAGCTGAAATTGTTGTCATTACTACAGTCTTAAGAGTCACAAGATCCTTCACAGATCATTCTGATATTCCGAATTAATGCTCAAGAAACAAGTATTATCACTATAAACGTTGAAAACAGTGGTGGTTCAATTTTATCAGGATTATTTAATGAGGAGAGAGTTCAAGAGAACAACATTTTTCTGAAATATAAAGCTTTTGCAACTTTGATCACAGGAATAAATTACATTTTATACAATTTATAAAATAAAATGTAAAAAAAGTTATTAAAATGTAAAATATTCACAATATTACAGTTTTTTTATATTAAAAAAATGTAGCCTTAATGAGCAAAACTGACTTCTTTCAAAAACAAACAATTAGTGGTTTCAAAACTTTTGATTGGTAGTGTATATTGAGCTGTGTTGTCACTAAGGTGGACTGCGTTTGAAATAAGATGTGACTAAAGTTCTCATATACACTGGGGTGTCCTCTGGGACTGGGGTGCCCATAAAGAATTTGGGACAGGAGACAACACTGAATAGACATTACAAACAAAAGGTGTGAAAAATAAAACAAAGTTATTTAAAGTAAAAAAGGACACATTAATTATTGAACACTGTAAGTGTACGATTAATTAAAAATCCTTTTTATGTGGATGACATAAAACAAGAAAACAATAGTATGCCTCTTTCGGTTGCCATCCTTCAATAAGTGTTCAATTTACAATTTGTGATATTTAAATCTGAACTACAATTATTCACTTTAGCATCTGCGTGTCATTAATTTTAGGTACATCAATGAAAAGGGGAGGCTAACGGTTGTCTTGCATATGCTTGTAGGTTGTGAGGATTTCCAAGTTTTATCAAAAACAGAGGATTAATTCTTTACATACAGTCAGGATTTACTTATATTCATAATGCAAAATACATGGTCATACAACATTTCTTACTTCTTGCATTTGAAGCTGAGGCCATAGCTGAAGAATCAGGTAGTCTCCTTCCTGCTACTTTTTTGTTGTGTGTTACCACACCTGGACAAATAAATTAATTTTATGGAAGTGTGAATATTAACAGTAAATCACTTCACAGTATAATACTGCAATCATGGACGTAGGTTTAGGGGGGGACGCTAGGTACTAGTCCCTATCAATATTTTGAGAATACAAATTTGTCCCCACCAATATTTAGCAAGCTCCTTTGAACTGCTATTTGGATCTTTGCACTGCTATTTGGATCGATTCCTAACGGTCAGGACGACGACAGTACAAGAAACGCCGTAATTTGATTGGCAGTGGGGTATCTGACAGGCTACACGCGCGGGCCGGGACTACTTTTGTGTTTGCACTAGCAGCGAGTGGGTGGTGTGTGTGCGCGGCGCGCGCATGTTAAAGACGCCGAAGGTAAGTTACCAGGGCTGTCTCTCTGCCACATACAAAGGCCAGAGTAAAAACATTTTAATATTCCAGTTTGCCCCTTTTTGTACTTTGTAGATGCCACCCAAGCTTTTTCATAAAGCAGAGTCAGAGTGTAAGTAGGCAAAATAACTAGCTAGCCACACAAATAAAATAACAGTATAGTGACTGACCAGGCTTTCAAATGCAGATTCTACTGTGGAAAATCATATTAACTGGTGATAGTATGTGTTACCCAGGATGATAGAATGCTATGTTAGCAAGTAACTGAATGTCATTTAGCCTGTACCTTAAACATAAACATGAGTGTACTGTTTTTATTATTATTTTTTTTTTTTTGAGAGTGCATTTTTGAAATTATACAGTTATACTAGCTCTTTAGGGACTGTATACAGGATGGTATATTGGGGTCAGGATACAATATAATGAGATGAAGTAGATTAATTAATTGTGATATTCTGTATTGCCATCAGTCAGAAATAAAAAAGGAAATCACCATTAAATCACTGGTATTTTACAACAAAATAATTCCGGTGGGGGTGGGGGTGGGGGGGTTGGGTGGTATGTGGATGTCCCCACCAATCCTGAGACCAAACCTACGCCCATGAAGTAATTATGAAATCATCTGGCTGTACTTCTAGGTCTTTCTTGTTGGGAGATGACAGACATTATAAGCTCTGTATTTGTAACTATTAACTCTGATTCAGAGAAATGTATATGTTTATATGCTAAGCTGTGTTGTCACAAAGGTAGAATCCATAAAAAATATGATGTGACAGTAAAATTATCACATACAGTGGGATGCCCTCTGGGACTGGGGCGCCAGTGAAGAATTTGGGACAGGAGACAATACTGAAAAGACATTAAAAACAAAAGTGTATAAAATAATACATCTAAGTTTGTAAAGGGAAGAAAGGACACATTAATGAATGAACACCATAACTGTACGATTACTAAAAAAAAGTAGATTTATGTGGATGACATTAAACAGTGAAACAATACTATGCCTCTTTCGGTTCTCCAAGATGGCCTGGAGAACGAATCATGTATTCTCCATCTGGCAGATGGCTGTTCATTATGTGAACCTGAGAGACAAATTGCACATTAAATGTAACTTCATTTAGTGCAATAAACTTAAAAAAAATATATTCTTATTACTAAATCAGTTTTATGGAAGTGTAAATATTAATAGTAAATCACCTCACAGTATAATACCGCATTAGTTATGAAATCATCTGACTGTACTTTTAGTAGTTTTTCTCTTTTTGAGCAATTACAGACATAAGCTCTGTATTTGTAACTATTAACTTCAGAGAAATCGGTGATTCAGAGAAATGTATGTTTATATGCTAAGCTGTATTGTCACTTAGATAGAATCCATTTAAATTAAGATCTGACTGTAAAGTTCTCACATGCACTGGGATGCCCTCTGGGACTGGGGCGTCCTCTGATACTGGGGAGCCCTCTGGGACTGGGGCGTCCTCTGATACTGGGGCGTCCTCTGATACTGGGGCGTTCTTTGGTACTGGGGTGCGCTCTGGGACGTCCTCTGATACTGGGGCGTCCTCTGATACTGGGGTGCCCTCTGGGACTGGGGCGTCCTCTAATACTGGGGCGCCCTCTGGGACTGGGGCGTCCTCTAATACTGGGGTGCCCTCTGGGACTGGGGCGTTTTCTGATACTGGGGCATTCTTTGGTACTGGGGTGCCCTCTGGGACTGGGGCGTCCTCTGATACTGGGGTGCCCTCTGGGACTGGGGCGTCCTCTGGGACTGGGATTGGGGCGTCCTCTGAAATTGGGGCATCCTCTGGGACTGGGGCGCCTTCTGGAACTGGGGCGCCCTCTGGAACTTTGATCGGGGCATCCTCTGATACAGGGTGATCTTTGTACTGGGGTGCCCTCTGGGATGTCCTCTGATACTGGGGCGCCCTGTGGAACTGGGACTGGGGCATCCTCTGATACTGGGGCGTTCTTTGGTACTGGGGTACCCTCTGGGACGTCCTCTGATACTGGGGCGTCCTCTAATACTGGGGTGCCCTCTGGGACTGGGGCGTCCTCTAATACTGGGGTGCCCTCTGGGACTGGGGCGTTTTCTGATACTGGGGCATTCTTTGGTACTGGGGTGCCCTCTGGGACTGAGATTGGGGCGTCCTCTGATACTGGGGTGCCCTCTGGGACTGGGGCGTCCTCTGATACTGGGGCGTTCTTTGGTACTGGGGTGCCCTCTGGGACTGGGATTGGGGCGTCCTCTGAAATTGGGGCATCCTCTGGGACTGGGGCGCCTTCTGGAACTGGGGGCCCTCTGGAACTGGGATCGGGGCATCCTCTGATACAGGGTGATCTTTGGATCTGGGGTGCCCTCTGGGACTGGGGCGTCCTCTGATACTGGTGCATCCTTCGGTACTGGGGCATCTTCTGATACTGGGGTGCCCTCTGGGACTGGGGCGTCCTCTGAAATTGGGGCATCCTCTGGGACTGGGGCGTCCTCTGATACTGGGGCATTCTTTGGTACTGGGGTGCGCTCTGGGACGTCCTCTGATACTGGGGCGTCCTCTGATACTGGGGTGCCCTCTGGGACTGGGGCGTTTTCTGATACTGGGGCATTCTTTGGTACTGGGGTGCCCTCTGATACTGGGGTGCCCTCTGGGACTGGGGCGTCCTCTGATACTGGGGCGTTCTTTGGTACTGGGGTGCCCTCTGGGACTGGGATTGGGGCGTCCTCTGATACTGGGGCATCCTCTGATACTGGGGTGCCCTCTGGTACTGGGGCATCCTCTGATACTGGGGCATCCTCTGATACTGGGGTGCCCTCTGATACTGGGGTGCCCTCTGGTACTGGGGCATCCTCTGATACTGGGGTGCCCTCTGATACTGGGGTGCCCTCTGGTACTGGGGCATCCTCTGGTACTGGGGCGTCCTCTGGTACTGAGGTGTCCTTCGGTACTGGGGTGCCCTCTGGGACTGGGGCGTCCTCTGATACTGGGGTATCCTCTGGGACTGGGGCGTCCTCTGATACTGGGGCGTTCTTTGGTACTGGGGTGCCCTCTGGGACTGGGGCGTCCTCTGAAATTGGGGCATCCTCTGGGACTGGGGCGCCTTCTGGAACTGGGGCGCCCTCTGGAACTGGGATCGGGGCATCCTCTGATACAGGGTGATCTTTGTACTGGGGTGCCCTCTGGGATGTCCTCTGATACTGGGGCGCCCTCTGGAACTGGGACTGGGGCATCCTCTGATACTGGGGCGTTCTTTGGTACTGGGGTACCCTCTGGGACGTCCTCTGGTACTGGGGTACCCTCTGGGACGTCCTCTGATACTGGGGCGTCCTCTAATACTGGGGTGCCCTCTGGGACTGGGGCGTCCTCTGAAATTGGGGCATCCTCTGGGACTGGGGCGCCCTCTGGAACTGGGACTGGGGCTTCCTCTGATACTGGGGCGTTCTTTGGTACTGGGGTGCTCTCTGGGACGTCTTCTGATACTGGGGCGCCCTCTGGAACTGGGACTGGGGCGTCCTCTGATACTGGGGCGTTTTTTGGTACTGGGGTGCGCTCTGGGACGTCCTCTGATACTGGGGCGCCCTCTGGGACTGGGGCGTTTTCTGATACTGGGGCATTCTTTGGTACTGGGGTGCCCTCTGGGACTGGGATTGGGGCGTCCTCTGATACTGGGGCATCCTCTGATACTGGGGTGCCCTCTGATACTGGGGTGCCCTCTGGTACTGGAGCGTCCTCTGGTACTGGGGCGTCCTCTGGTACTGAGGTGTCCTTCGGTACAGGGGTGCCCTCTGGGACTGGGGCGTCCTCTGATACTGGGGTATCCTCTGGGACTGGGGCGTCCTCTGATACTGGGGCGTTCTTTGGTACTGGGGTGCCCTCTGGGACTGGGGCGTCCTTTGAAATTGGGGCATCCTCTGGGACTGGGGCGCCTTCTGGAACTGGGATCGGGGCATCCTCTGATACAGGGTGATCTTTGTACTGGGGTGCCCTCTGGGATGTCCTCTGATACTGGGGCGCCCTCTGGAACTGGGACTGGGGCATCCTCTGATACTGGGGCGTTCTTTGGTACTGGGGTACCCTCTGGGACGTCCTCTGGTACTGGGGTACCCTCTGGGACGTCCTCTGATACTGGGGTGTCCTCTAATACTGGGGTGCCCTCTGGGACTGGGGCGTCCTCTGAAATTGGGGCATCCTCTGGGACTGGGGTGCCCTCTGGAACTGGGACTGGGGCTTCCTCTGATACTGGGGCGTTCTTTGGTACTGGGGTGCCCTCTGGGACGTCCTCTGATACTGGGGCGCCCTCTGGAACTGGGACGTCCTCTGATACTGGGGCGTTTTTTGGTATTGGGGTGCGCTCTGGGACGTCCTCTGATACTGGGGCGCCCTCTGGGACTGGGGCGTTTTCTGATACTGGGGCATTCTTTGGTACTGGGGTGCCTTCTGGGACTGGGATTGGGGCGTCCTCTGATACTGGGGTGCCCTCTGGGACTGGGGCGTCCTCTGATACTGGGGCATTCTTTGGTACTGGGGTGCCCTCTGGGACTGGGATTGGGGCGTCCTCTGATACTGGGGCGTCCTCTGATACTGGGGCATCCTCTGATACTGGGGTGCCCTCTGATACTGGGGTGCCCTCTGGTACTGGGGTGCCCTCTGAGACTGGGGCGACCTCTGATACTGGGGTGCCCTCTGATACTGGGGTGCCCTCTGAAACTGGGGCGTCCTCTGATACTGGGGTGCCCTCTGAGACTGGGGCGTCTTCTGGGACTGGGGCGTCCTCTGATACTGGGGCGTCCTCTGGGACTGGGGCGTCCTCTGGTACTGGGGCGTCCTCTGGTACTGAGGTGTCCTTCGGTACTGGGGTGCCCTCTGGGACTGGGGCGTCCTCTGATACTGGGGTATCCTCTGGGACTGGGGCGTCCTCTGATACTGGGGTGCCCTCTGAGACTGGGGCATCCTCTGATACTGGTTCTTTGGTACTGGGGTGCCCTCTGGGACTGGGATTGGGGCGTCCTCTGATACTGGGGCGTCCTCTGATACTGGGGCATCCTCTGATACTGGGGTGCCCTCTGGTACTGGGGTGCCCTCTGGTACTGGGGCGTCCTCTGATACTGGGGTGCCCTCTGGTACTGGGGCGTCCTCTGATACTGGGGCATCCTCTGATACTGGGGTGCCCTCTGGTACTGGGGCGTCCTCTGGTACTGGGGAGTCCTCTGATACTGGGGCATCCTCTGATACTGGGGTGCCCTCTGGTACTGGGGCGTCCTCTGGTACTGGGGAGTCCTCTGATACTGGGGCGTTCTTCGGTACTGGAGTGCCCTCTGGGACTGGGGCGTCCTCTGATACTGGGGTGCCCTCTGGTACTGGGGCGTCCTCTGGTACTGAGGTGTCCTTCGATACTGGGGTGCCCTCTGGGACTAGGGCGTCCTCTGATACTGGTGTATCCTCTGGGACTGGGGCGTCCTCTGATACTGGGGTGCCCTCTAAGATTTGGGCATCCTCTGATACTGGGGCGCCCTCTGAGACTGGGGCGCCCCTCTGATACTCGGGTGCCCTCTGGGACTGGGGCGTCCTCTGGGACTGGGGCATCCTCTGATACTGGGGTGCCCTCTGAGACTGGGGCGTCTTCTGGGACTGGGGCATCCTCTGATACTGGGGCGTCCTCTGGGCCTGGGGCGTCCTCTGATACTGGGGCATTCTTCGGTACTGGGGTGCCCTCTGGGACTGTGATTGGGGCGTCCTCTGATACTGGGGCGTCCTCTGATACTGGGGCATCCTCATACTGGAGTGCCCTCTGTTACTGGGGTGCCCTCTGGTACTGGGGCGTCCTCTGGTACTGGGGAGTCCTCTGATACTGGGGTGTCCTCTGATACTGGGGTGCCCTCTTGGACTGGGGTGTCCTCTGATACTGGGGTATCCTCTGGGACTGGGGCGTCCTCTGATACTGGGGTGCCCTCTAAGATTTGGGCATCCTCTGATACTGGGGCGCCCTCTGAGACTGGGGCGCCCCTCTGATACTTGGGTGCCCTCTGAGACCAGGGTGTCTGCTGGGACTGGGGCGTCCTTCGGTACTGGAGTGCCCTCTGGGACTGGGGCATCAATCCAGAATTTTGGACTGTAGACAATACTATATAAACATTAATTTTTTTTTTTTTTTTTTTTAAAGTTAAGGTCAGAAAGGACATATTAATGTATGAATAACAGCATAACAGTACGATTGCCAAAAAAAAAAAAAAAAATTAATGTATGACATTAATCAAGAAAACAGTACTATGCCTCTTTTGGTAGTCCACGTTGTCCTGTAGAATGATTCATGATTTCTCTGTCTGGAAGATGGCTGTTCATTATGTGACCCTGCAAGGCAAATTACACCTTGCATGTAATTTCATTAAGTACAATAAACATACACATGCAAAATATATTTTTAATAAAAAAATAGTACCTTGTAGTCTAAAATCTTAAAATAAATATTTTTTTAAATCAATGTTTTTGGATATTGTGTTGCTATTCAGTCAAAACCCTGACTCATGGAATACATTTTTACTTCTAAATGAGAATTACATAATAAAGGCAAAAGTGAATGTACTTTGGAGCCAAGCAATAGTTTGTATAGTGTGGGAATGCACTCAGGGATGCACCAAAAAAATAACAGACAGCATCAGTGGCACATACGTTTCATAATGTCATTGATTATTGTAGGGTATAGATCAATCACTCCATCTTGATACCGATGTTTACTGTCAAGAAGTGTGCTATCACCTGTGTAAACAAAATACACCAAAACAATTTATATAGATTTTTGAGTTTCATATCAAAATATATAAAACACATTTTTGAAAGCATAATTTTTTTTTGTAGTATTAAGCAAAGCAGTCACATACAACTTAACATATGGTAGACAAAGACGGGTCGGGCACGTCTCATCCAAGTGTGTTGGACACAAAAGTTGATCTTTTAGCACAAACGAGGACATATGAAAAATTAGAACATTAAAAAAAAGTGTAGACTGTTTCAGGAATGTGTATACACAATCCATTTCTACAGTTTGCCATACTTTCTTTTTTTATTGTTCGTAGAATTTGCAACAGCTTCATTTGGTTTGTGTTGACCTTTATAATGTATATGAAATGAAATTGTAATTACTGATATTAACCCCCCCAAAACTGAGGCATTTACCTCGCTTGGGATTTGGATGTTTATATTTTGGAGGAGGATCTGGATAGGACACAGTCCTTTTAACATCTTGTTTATTTATTTTCCATTTAGGTTCCATTTTTTTACTTTGTACAAAACAAAAGCAAAGTAAATTAATCAAACAATTATGATGAATTTTTAATACAAAAACAGTATTTAAAATGTTACATGTGCAATGATTATGCAATCAATGTAACTACAGATAAAAGAGGAGGAAGCAATTGCAGGCGATCAGATGTAGTTTATTGAGAAAGAGAGTCCAGGATGTTGGCAATGGCAAGGAAGGTCTACGGTGGCGTGAGAAGAGCTGAGGGGTGAAGTCGGCGGTGCAGGTGAAGGTGGTCAATGGTTGAAACCAGGAACAGACCGGAACACTGACACGAGGACGACAACACTTAATCCACTCCAGCACACGAACACGGAAGACGGTAATCCAACTAGGACACGAAGACATGAGAGAGGATCTGACAACAGAGAGAGA
Organism: Carassius auratus; assembly: GCF_003368295.1. Classification (NCBI taxonomy): domain Eukaryota; kingdom Metazoa; phylum Chordata; class Actinopteri; order Cypriniformes; family Cyprinidae; genus Carassius; species Carassius auratus. Next base: position 1,411,949 of record NC_039270.1, read on the forward strand.
GCGAGGTGAGTATAAGTAGCTGAGGTGTGATGAAGATCAGCTGGAGCGAGACAATCAACACCCAGGTGATGACAATCAACTAAACGAGCACATGGAGACAACGTAAGTACAAAAACAATCACAAAACATGACACGGAGGAAACACTGGATTTCCTACCGTGACAGTACCCTCTCCCCTAGGACGTCACCTGACGTTCCCAGCCTGCTTTACCTGTAGATTGTAATCATCTATAAGGTGGTGATCCAATATGTCCCGAGCAGGAACCCAGCTTCTCTCCTCCGGACCGTAACCTTCCCAATCCACCAAGTACTGAAAACCGCGTCCCCTCCGTCTAGAGTCCAGAATACGATTAACCGAATAGGTGGTCTCCCCATTAACGAGACGAGGCATGGGGGGAACCGGAGCAGGCGGATTAAGACGGGAAGAAATCACCGATTTAATTTTGGACACGTGGAACACGGGATGAATCCTCCTGTACGCCGGAGGAAGGCTAAGACGCACGGTTACCGGATTAATAATCTTGGTAATAGAAAACGGGCCAATAAATTTGGGAGCAAGTTTGTTAGAAACGGAACGCATAGGAATATTCTGGGTAGAAAGCCACACTCTTTGACCGACGACGTAACGGGGAGGCTTCGACCGGTGGCGATCGGCCTTAGCCTTGGTGCGCGACCTAGCCTGGAGCAGAGCTCTGCGAGCTCTGGTCCAGGTTCGGTGACACCTCTGGACTAGTGCGTGTGCGGAGGGGACCGAAACCTCGGATTCCGTACTGACAAAATTAGGTGGTTGGTACCCTAAACTACACTTAAATGGAGACATGCCCGTAGATGACACTGGCAAAGAATTGTGTGCGTACTCCACAACTGAGAGTTGCTGACACCAGGACGAAGGATTATTGGAAACCAAACATCGCAAAACCCTCTCGACATCCTGATTGGCTCGTTCGGTTTGACCATTGCTCTGGGGATGGAACCCGGAAGAAAGACTAACAGTCGCTCCTAACAATTTACAAAATTCTCGCCAAAATTTGGACACAAATTGGGGACCCCTGTCAGAAACCACGTCTGTCGGGAGGCCATGTATGCGGAAGACGTGGTCAATGACAGCTACCGCTGTTTCCTTGGCTGAAGGTAATTTGGGCAAGGGAATAAAATGAGTCGCCTTCGAGAACCGGTCCACTACGGTTAAAATCACCGTATTGCCTCTAGAGGGCGGGAGGGCGGTGATAAAATCTAGCGAAATGTGGGACCAGGGTCTTGAAGGGACAGACAGCGGTAAGAGTAACCCATCTGGAGGTCGATTGGAAGTCTTACCAATAGCGCAAACTGAACAAGCCAAGACGAAATCGTGGACGTCACGAGCCATACCAGGCCACCAAAATCGTTGCTTGACTAGAAATATAGTTCTACTAACCCCTGGGTGACAAGCAACACTGGAACAATGACCCCACTGGAGAACGTCTGACCGTAACCCCTCCGGCACAAACAATCGGTTCGGTGGGCAACGAGCCGGGGGCGTTACCCCTTCTAAGGCGGTCAACACCTTCGATTCGACCTCCCATCTGAGCGCGGAGATAATGATGGTCCCCGGTAAAATGGGCTCGGGAGTAGCAGTACGATCGGAACGCTCAAAAAGACGGGATAAAGCATCGGGTTTGATGTTTTTGGAACCCGGCCGGTAAGAAAGTGTAAAATCGAAACGACCGAAAAACAATGCCCACCGAGCCTGCCTGGAGTTAAGTCTTTTGGCGGTTCTAATGTATTCGAGATTCTTATGGTCCGTCCATACAATGAAAGGTACACCCGACCCCTCAAGCCAGTGACGCCATTCTTCCAGTGCAAGTTTGACTGCCAACAACTCTCGATTGCCAATGTCATAATTAACTTCTGCAGGAGATAAACGGTGAGAATAATACGCGCACGGATGCACCTTTCCGTCTGAGGATGCGCGTTGGGATAACACTGCTCCTACCCCCACCTCTGACGCGTCGACCTCCACTATGAATTGACGTGAGCGATCAGGGGTGACGAGAATGGGAGCTGAAACAAAGCAGCTTTTCAGTTTGGCAAACGCAGCCTCAGCTGCGTCTGACCACCTGAACGTCAAACTAGGGGAGGTCAAGGCGGTCAGAGGAGCGGCTAGTTGGCTGAAATTGCGAATGAAACGCCGGTAAAAATTGGCGAACCCCAGAAATCTCTGCAGGGCCTTGCGAGACTCTGGGGATGGCCAATTTACCACAGCCTTAACCTTCTCAGGATCCATGCGAACACCCTCAGTCGAAATGATGTGTCCTAGAAAAGAAACAGACTGTGCATGAAAAACGCATTTCTCCGCCTTGACAAACAATCCATTCTCTAGCAACCGCAGAAGCACTCGTCGTACGTGTTGCACGTGTTCCTGGAGAGACGAAGAAAAAATCAATATGTCATCCAGGTAAACATATATGAACAGATCGACCATGTCTCGCAACACGTCATTAACGAGTGCTTGAAAGACTGCCGGCGAGTTGGTTAGCCCGAACGGCATAACGCAGTACTCAAAATGGCCTCTAGGGGTGTTAAAGGCAGTCTTCCACTCATCCCCCTCCCTGATGCGGACCAAATGATAAGCATTACGTAAGTCCAATTTAGTGAAAACGGACGCTCCCTGCAACCTCTCAAAAGCTGAAGACATAAGCGGTAAAGGATAGGTATTCTTTACCGTTATGTTGTTCAGCCCTCGGTAGTCAATGCAAGGTCGCAAGGATCCGTCCTTCTTTCCCACAAAAAAGAACCCCGCCCCCGCTGGAGAAGAAGAAGGGCGGATAAACCCCGTTGCTAGAGAACTGGATATATATTTCTCCATGGCCGCCGTCTCTGGAATAGACAAAGAATATAACTTGCCCTTAGGCGGAGAAGTACCTGGCAATAACTCTATCGCACAGTCATAGGGACGATGAGGAGGAAGAGAATCAGCACGAGACTTACTGAACACCTCCTTCAGGTCGTGGTACTCCGCGGGCACGCTAGCCAAATCCACTGCTTCCCCCTGAAACACAGACTCAGAAACATTAACACCAGCAGACAAAAGACAAGACAAATGACATTCCTCGCTCCAGCTAACCACAGATCCAAGGCGCCAATTGATCCTGGGGTTGTGTTTCTGAAGCCAGGTGTGACCGAGAACGATGGGGGATTGAGGTGAGTCCGTGATGTAAAATGATATCTCCTCAGTATGGTTGCCAGATGTGGTGAGGGAAACAGGTAAGGTGGTCTGAGTGATGACTGGTAGTCTGTGTCCGTTGAGAGCAAAGGGTGCAATGGGGTGTTTGAGGGAGGTGAGAGGAATGTTAAGCTTACAAGCGAACTTGAAGTCCATGAAATTACCCTCTGCCCCAGAATCCAACAAGGCGTGATGCTCGAGTGCGTGGGTGGACCACCGTAGACTCACCGGAAGGAGTGTCGATGTAGATGAGGTCTTCCTGGCAGAGATCCCACCCGATAGTAGCCTCCGTTTTACTATCGGGCTTGGTCTTTTACCGGACAACGCTGGATGTGATGTTCTTGACTGCCGCAGTATAAACATAGTCCCAGGGATCTCCGCCTGATCCTCTCCTCCCGGGAGAGCCGAGCTCGCCCCACCTGCATGGGTTCAAGATCTCCCGGTGGGCTGACCGCAACATCTGAGCGCTGATACTGAGCCTCCGGTCTGTTCGCGAGAACTGTTCTCCCCCTCCGTCTGGCGGTTTGATCGAGTCGATTGTCAACTCTGATGGTGAGGTCAATCAGACTATTGAGAGAAGTGGGGAGCTCGACGGCGCGGATCTCCTGTTGGATGCGGTCAGCCAACCCATGCAGGAAGTGATCCCACTGCGCCTCTTCGTTCCACTTACACTCCGCCGCCAGGGTGCGGAACTCAATCGAGTAATCGGAAACGGACCTTTCCCCCTGACGTAGGTCCGTGAGAAGGCGAGCCGCTTCCCTCCCGGCGACGGAGCGGTCGAAGACCCGTCTCATCTCTTCCGAAAGGGCGTGGAACGAGGCACAGCAGCTGTCTTGGTTTTCCCACACCGCCGTCCCCCAGAGGGCAGCCCTTCCCGTAAGTAGTGATAAGACGAATGCCACCTTCATCTCCTCGGTGTAGAACGTGCGGGGCTGCATGGCGAAGTGCAGAGAACAATGAGACAGAAATGATCGACAGAACTCTGGCTCACCCGCATATTTCTCCGGGATGGGGAGGCGTGGTTCGGGCTGGGAAATCCCCCCGGAGACGATCGGCGGTGTGGGTGGCGTGGGAGGCGCAGCGGGTGACGGTTGTTGTTGGTGTTGCGTCTGGAGAGCGAGCTCGGACACCTTCGTCACCATTGCTTGGAAGGCTCGACCCATCTCATCTATCGCCTTGTCTTGGCGATCCATACGACCCACAGCTCGTTGCAGAAATTCTTCCAGATGAGATGGGGAGCGGTCGCCTGCTGCTTCCATGATGGTCAGATCCTTCTGTAACGACAGATAAAAGAGGAGGAAGCAATTGCAGGCGATCAGATGTAGTTTATTGAGAAAGAGAGTCCAGGATGTTGGCAATGGCAAGGAAGGTCTACGGTGGCGTGAGAAGAGCTGAGGGGTGAAGTCGGCGGTGCAGGTGAAGGTGGTCAATGGTTGAAACCAGGAACAGACCGGAACACTGACACGAGGACGACAACACTTAATCCACTCCAGCACACGAACACGGAAGACGGTAATCCAACTAGGACACGAAGACATGAGAGAGGATCTGACAACAGAGAGAGAGCGAGGTGAGTATAAGTAGCTGAGGTGTGATGAAGATCAGCTGGAGCGAGACAATCAACACCCAGGTGATGACAATCAACTAAACGAGCACATGGAGACAACGTAAGTACAAAAACAATCACAAAACATGACACGGAGGAAACACTGGATTTCCTACCGTGACAATCAAATCATTGTAATTCCATGGCAAATAACGTTTTCCTCTGAAAGTTTCATTTTGAAGGGCTATAATTTAAAATTTTACAAAGGGAATATTTATGATTATGCTAAAGACACACAATAACGTTATAAAAGTCGGCAACACACGTTTTTTTACTGGCAGAAGTCGTTTTCAAGGTCCAAGTCTAAATTTGAAAACAAATAAATGTGTGTGAAAGTTTCAGGTTCATATATGAAAGACTGCATTAACAAATGATGATTTAATGCCATTAATGTACCATTAACAATGTCAGTGAAGATTTTCCTCTTTCTAGTTCTTTTTGCTTTTACCTAAAAGATAAAACAACAGGACAGAGTTAAACTTTCAGGACAGTAAATTCTGTACATTTATTCCAACATTGGAAAAGCAATTAAACATAATTTTGCATCATACATGCTAGTAATTGTATAAAAGAATGTTAATTGTTGTATTAATTACACCCAATTCACATCATGCTGACCACCATGTAACAGAAATGAGTCGAACCAGACAAATTAAAGAGTCTATCAAAGCGATGTTTGAAACACGAGAGCCGAATTCCTCAGGAAGTCATAAATCAGTTCTAGTGCCACAAGAACCAAGCAAGATGACCAACCAACTTGTTCACACAACAGCTTTCAACATTAACACCACTAGAACAATTATTTACAATTTCAATTCAAAGAAGAGATATTTGGTGCCAAATGTGTTGTTCGTAATGGAAATGCAACGCTGGACATCACATGTAAACCCATGAGATCGAGTTAAACACTTCCATTGACTTCCCCCACCTAGCAGAACCAGACTGAAATTCCTAAGGGGGAAGGGCTTTAAACCTCTGTCTTCACAGAAAATCTCTTTGTCATGAGAATGGCAAAGAAAAACTGCTTTTTGTACATGTAAAAAGACCAGAATGAACTCAAAAAGACTTATAAATGAATCAGTCCATCGTGAGGTGTGGCCAAAAGGCCAGTTAAATACTTTGGACACCATAAAATCTTGCTTTTAGTCTGCTTTTAGTCGGCTTTTAGTCTTAGTTCTTTTAGTCTCTAGCTATGCTGCTGCTATCAGTCATGCCAGTTTCTAGTCTCTAGCTATGCTTCTGCTAGCTTCTAGCTTCTAGCCATGCTGTTTAGTCATCACTGTTCTTTGAGCGCGGTTCCAGCGTGCTTCGGCCTGCAAGCCTGCTGCTACTTAGCCATGATGAGAAGGAACACAACCTTGTCTCGACAAACTTTATTTCTTTTCTTTTCCGTTTGAGAGTTTCGTGTTCTGAGTTAAGTTTTGTAACGTCGACCTCATCTGCGTGTTTCAACGCCCAACAACCACGGGCTTCCCAAGACGTCACTTCACTACTGAACTTCCAGCTAATCAGCGACACCGGGATACCCCTTTCAACGGGAGTCCCTTTCACAGGAAACCAAGGCAATGTATCCCCAGATATTTGTTGTGCTGGTGTATCTAATATAATTTTAACCCCATTGAGGAACTCAATGCGAGCGTTAAATAAGTGATTGATGGTTGCTCATGTCTATGCAATTTAACGTATTGCTGTAAACTTGGGATTCCATATTTCCATTCTCTTAAACTCATCTTTCCCTAACTTTCGATCTTCCTGCAACTTGTGTGAATGTGTGAGTGCGTGCGTTTATGTGTTAGATTAGTTTATATGTATTAGATTTATCTAATAAAGCCTTATTCATATTGAAAAGAGAAGTATCTTGTGTTTTGTGCTTACAAGTTAATGTCTTAAACTGCCGATCTTGTTACTGTGCTAATTGATAGTGTTTCACTATAGTTTGGATATTAGTATCCAGCGCAGATTTGATGTTAAACGGCTTGTTCAGTGAATCGCAGGGCGTCTCAGTGACCAGCCATGAAACAGTGATTCTGTTCAAATTCCCTTTAAAATCTTAAATGATTCCCTTTGAGCTAAATTGACCTGTTTCCGTTACAACCATTAACTAAAAGATTAAAAACATCAGGTGGATTGAATGTTTTCACTAAATAGTGTGTTAGGTGCCTTTCCAAATTTTACTGAAGAAACAGTTAAAATATTATTTAAAAAAATAATATTATTACCAAGTCTAGTCATTCTGGTTGGTGAAACAGAGGCAATATAGCGTAATCTTGTTTGTAAGGAAGACACACAGCCTTTTTTAGATGCTTTCTCTGTTTGATAGTATTCATTTTGCCATTGTCACGTCACTGCTGACAAGCCTAATGTTTATGAGCTTTGAGTTACATGGCTTTTCAAAGAGACCGTCACAGTCAGTTTCCCTCAACACATCCATCCTTAGTGTTCCATCGCTTCGTTTCTCTTGAATAAATCCCTCTGCATTATCCACAAGGAACACACAGTTGTCAGGCATCTTTGCTGTTAGTTTTGTTGTACTTTGAGATCGTCTGGCATGTCTATCAGTACATTGTCCTTCAGCAAGTCTTTTTGTGACTTGCACTAGCGGTTGTTTGCCACTTCTCACCAATTTTTTGATAACATTTAAGTGGTTCTCAAACGGAAAACATGAAATATCGTTGAAAGGGCTGTGGAAGTTTGCAGCATCATTTGACAAGTGTTTGATGGAATGAATGTTGTATGTTGGAAAGGTGGGTACATAAAAATCCACAGAGCTATCCACAAAATGCTCCAGAATGTTGTATGCATATCCTAGATAGGACTCTCTCTTCTCATCTGATTCATCCAAAAGAATGCTCATGCCAACACTCAGACAAAGAAAGTGGTGGTACTGGGTCATTAGGAAGCACATCCTTCAAGATCAATGGTCCAGTGTAGAGCATGAACTGACGTAGCTCAGTAGGTTTCCACCTGTCCAAGTCTTCCATGCTTCTTGGCTGCCTTGAAAACTCTGCAGGCTAAGCTTGTTTCAACTGACTAATGTTCATTTGTACCTGCTCTCTCTGAGCCTTACTCAGTCGACAGATAAGTGGCCCACACCACAAGTATGTCAGCAGCCTCTTCATGGCTCCAAGACATACTAGGTGCATATAGTCAAGGGGGAACTGTTTCACACACAAAATACTAGCTCTAACAAGAGGTGATATTTGTTTTTGATGGTCAGGGTATCCAGCTCGGTTGAATACCTCATTGGTTCTTCCTTCAGAAGTACCCTTCATCAAGTAAACTACCCTCCCTTCGATCATTTGCGCTACTGCAACACATCGCTCACATCCATGAAGACTATTGTGACTTTTTATACATTTTAGAAATGACCTGGCTTGTGCATCACAGATAATCGCCTTCACTGCAACTTTGTGAACAAAATTCTGGAATGAAACTCCATTTTGGATGAGCGGTTGCAACTCCTCTAAGAAATCATGTAAAAACTCCTCAACAGGGTCAGGCTTGCTGGACCCATAATACAGAGCTACAATAAATGGTTCGGAATTTGACCAAGAATGGGCCAGAAACACATTAGACTTGATTAAATCAATGGCACGCCATCCACATTAAAGCACATTTCAACTTGCCCTGGCAGTGTCTCTTTTGAAATGTGTTCAAGAAGTCAATGCCCAATACCATAATAAATATACTGTCCATTGCATTTATTATGAACTGGCCCTCCTTGTTGAGTATCAAGAAGGCTTCTAGCATCTTTGGGAAGTCTATGGCCATGGCGTCTGAGCACACAAAGAAGCTCATTTAGTGCCTTGTGGGTCTGGTTTGTAGCAGTAGCCCAACTAGCCAAGTCTACGTGGAGAGAAGGTGTTTCATCAGTTGAACGTGAAGTCTCATTCAACTGCTCAGACTCTGTTTCAGTAGAATCTGTGTCATAATTGTGTTCTTCATCAGTATCACCCATAATGGACACTGTTACTGTGCTGATAGAAGAACTACAGCCCTCCATAGGATGTAATTCATCATATGTTGATCCCTCCGTGAGTGGACTGCCCTCCCCCGCTAAGGCTGGCTCCACTGGCCCCTCGGATTCAGAGCTGCTATCATGTTCCACTAAGGCATCAAACCTTGCCCTTCGTCGTCTCCACTTCTTTTGGTACTCAGAGGACATGATAAGCAATTCTAAAATTACAAAATATTTTTAAAGCAGTTACTGAAAACATACATGTTCGAATCCAGCTAAACATTTCATTCTCTTTCAGATAATTTACTTCCTGAAAGAAAATCTCAAAAGGCTACGTTAATAATTTACAGTAATAATGTTGACTGTATCATTAAACATACTTTATACTATGGTGTACCATGTATAAATTCAAAGTCGTTTTTAGCCTAATAATGTTAGCTGATTTTAGCCATACTCAGTGAATTTCAGTTGACAATGTGGTCATCAATTTCTCTCGGTTCCTTCATGTCAAACACGTAAAACTCAAGCACGTTAATCAAATAATACAAAATGTACTTACCCAACAGTATATTTTATACAGTATAAATATATACAGACACAACTCCCTCCTCAATTGCTCCTCTCCTCGTGGTTGTATGTTCCAGGTGAACGTTCGACTAACTTATCGCGCAAGATAATCTTCTTCTTTTGAGTTTTCTGGCGGATTGGCAAACCACCGTAAAAGGTGCATGCCCACCAAAAAAAACCGTTTTGACGGAGATAGAGAGAAAGTCTTTGGACTAAGTTTCAGGAAGAATCTAAGAAACTACTTTTTTATTCCCCACACTTATTTTTTTTCATGTTGCAGTTCAGAGCTTATGTAGATTATTCAAGTTCAAGTTCAATTTTATTTATATAGCACATTTAAAAACAATCATATTTGACCAAAGTGCTTCACAATATCCAAAAAAATATATATATATATATATATTATACAAACAATATTACACAAAGTGCGAACAAAATAACCAACAGGTCAAGCTATCAAAGCTCAACTAGAATTGAAAGCCAAAGACACCTTATTGTAAAGTGTTACCTCTTAAATTTACCTTAATTTGTTTGGGAAAGAAATCCTTTAAATAAGAGATACAGAAACATTTACTTGACAGTAAATGTGTTTTTGTTAGATGCATGCTACTGTCCTCAGAAAAGGAGAAAACATAAAAATAGAACAATGCATTTCATGCTGTGATAAATATCACTGCCCATTTTGTGAAACCTGGGTCTACAAACCAGTGGACTTGTACATTGTCAAGAAACATGTGGAGGATCACTAGAAAACAGCTGTTCATGAAGGAGGTCTGTAGTGTTTGAACATCCATAAACATTATTTTATGAGTGTATTTGTAATTTGTACACTTTTTTTGTTACATTTCAGGTTTTATTATCATCAGGTGCAACTTACAATACAGAGATGTTACTCATGTTCATTGCTACTACTGCTCTGCCACTATTATAGCTAGAAAAGCTAAATTTAACATTCATCTCACAAAATGCAAACAAAAGAAGCAAAAGATTACATCTCCATAAAGAACTGCAACACCCATGGTTCTGATTGGTAATACACCTCTGCCTTCAGCTTCTGCTCAGAAAGCGCCCATGTTTCAACCTCAGCCTTCATCAAGTGAACCACACACGTCTGTCTCCTAAAACCATGTCCAGACTGGTTCAAAACAAATCAGGGTGAAATGTATTCAATGTGAATTTGAGGTTAATAAGAAAAACCTACGGCTCCACATTAAAAAATATATACAGATGTAAACAAATGATTACATCTGAACGTCACTTTCTTTGTCAATGCATCCATCAACAGTGAGAATGGTATTTTTGCTGTTCAGAAATCTTTCTTTGGGCCATCACTGCTAATACATGTGCAGAAGAGAACATGGGGGGCAAACCACAGAATCATGTGAGGTAGGCCAGTGTGGTTTGAAGGCATTCAAATGTGAGTGTTTGAAATCCTTGGATTTCTGTCCTTAATGCACTGATGACACTCTACATGAAGAAAGGCTGATGGAGATGGTGCAACAAAAGTGGTTCGGGGAAGACAGAAAAAAGAAGTGCATTGAAAGGCAGTGGACAGCAGCTATTGTAGGTGTGCCACTCTCAGTGGAGATAACAATTTCTGGACCCTCATCCAAGAAATATATTTCAGTGTATGAACCCAAAAGACTCAATTTTACACCCGTGTATTTGAGTGATGCTGTGTACGTCTTTTATATACATATTTTGATTTATTTTATATTTGATCTCTTTCCCCTTTAATTTTTTATCTCTGTTGCTTTTTAGGTAACATTTTATTGTAAAGCACTTTACAACTATGGTTTTGTTAATGTGGTGCTTTATAAATAAATTGACTTGATTTGACTTGACTATATTACCACATAGATCAGCCATTAACGATTTGTCCATCACGGACTGAGTGATTTCGCCTCTTCATGTGGATTTTTTTTCTGCGACTAAGTGCCTAATATAATTTTGGTAATATGCATATATACCATTGGGATAACCTCCAAAACAAACCAATTAGAATTTTTTTTCCAAAATGTTTATTTTCTGATGTAGATTGTTGGTTACAGCCATTTTGGGATTTCACATTTGGTCTCACTGACTTAGGATTTTGGTTCACCATCAGCAGACAGAGGGTTTGAGCCCTGGCGTTGTAGCAGCTGCTGGAGTGCTCTCACAGGATGAGGAGGACGAGCTGGGCCCACAGATTTTGGTGATTGTGGGGCCCGCCAAATTTTTAGCTGATATCTGTGGATTTGCAGCAAAAGAGTGGGAGAGTTTAGTCCCAGCATAAACCAGTTCCTCCATTTACTGTGAGAAGCTTAGAAGTGGAGATGCTGGAGAGAGGGATAATGTGTCTAGTTAGCGGCGCTGTGGCTCTGGTGTTTTCGGTCGCTGAAATATGCTGTCCTGGCTTCCCTGGGTGTTTTCCAAAAAGACGTCCTTTGGTGTTGTGTCTTGGAGCTATTCTGATACTAAAATTTTCCAAATTTTCCTAGAATTTTTTTAAGCTCCTTGTTCACATCAGAAATGGTGATATGTCGATTAGTGTTACAATCAGTTTCAGCTTGATCTTCTGTTTTGAAAGTCCATCAAGTAACTTTGTTTCAAGAACTGCAATCATTTGTAGAGGTTCTACAGGTTATGCAGCAAGTAGATTTAACAGGAGGTATTGTATTTCTCTTCTGTTTGAATGTGGGCAGTTGTGTTTTCCTGCTGTAAGCTGCTGGCAGTGGGAGACAAAGTCTTATTTTTTGTGGTATTATACCAGTCGCAAAGAGTTTTTAGTTTTAGTGTTTGAGCACTGTGCTGATCTGCTGAAGTAAAAATCTTTGAAAAATCCAAGAGAGGTACAGAAATAGGGAGCAAAGTGCAGAGGTGTAAGCAAGAACAACCGTAGGGTAATGAAACCGGAATAAACATAGTCCAAAGACTAAGATCAGAACTGGCTAGTTTGTGTCTGTGACTTCACTAGCAGATGGCGTAAATCTCCATGTGACATCGGGTCCTAAAACAAGTATTAGAAGCTGATGGTATCACTTTGATTATGGTGTCCCCAATTGTAAGTAGCTTTGGATAAAAGTGTCTACAAAATGACTAAACGTAAATGTAAATGTCAGAGTTAGGTGCACTAAGGAACAAACGAAAAATCAAGATATAATACTAATCATTATTTGATAATCTACAATGGTTAATCCACAGAAAGAAAGGCAGGAACACATGTACTCATAGTTCAAGTCTTCAGTATTGAGTTTACAACTAAGGAGTGAGTTTAGTTAGACCTACAGATGATGGCACACAGGTGATGGGAATAAACAAATGAGTGATAATGAATCAATGAAGAATCTGACACAATCAAGGGAGACAGAAACTAGGTGAATGGAATATTTCAATTAAATTCAAGTCTAATTGTATAGCACTTTTCATGATACAAATCTGCGCAAAGAAGCTTTACAGAAAAATTACATTTCTACAATATTTAGTAGTAGCTTATCATTGGTGACTATCAGTTTATGTGTGTATGAATTTTTCAGAAAAATACAAGATGTAGTCAACCAGACGATGAACATTATTAACAGCAATCATTATATGATGCAGTCAAACTTGTAGCAATATTTGTTAGTTCTGTTTGTTGATTCAGGGTTAGCTTAATCTGAGGTCCTCTGAGGGGTCAGCATCATCTCTTCTCAGGTGTTCTGGATCCAGACTGGAGCTTGTGTAAATCCTAGTTACTGTACCAGCTAAATCATTAGCCACGTTTCCATTGTCGGGCTAAAAGCAGCGTACGGGTGCATGCCAGGGCCAGTCACGTTTCCACTGTCACTGTCGTGCCTCATCGGTGCTTCCTCGCCCAGGTTTTTTGGCCTGACGAAAACTTTGGGCCGAAGCGGGGTCAGCTGGGGTTAGAGGAGTGGTTTTGATCAAAGGAAGAAGGAAGAGTTTCTCCACAAGTTTCAGCGTCGCGGATCATTTCAGAAAGCTAACAGCTATAACACCAGGATTAAAAACTTTTTAAAATAAGCTAAGCTCAAAAATCACTTTCAGTCAGCAGAGAGTGTTTGAAATAACTTGATCTGATGTGGATTATAATCACCATACAAGGCAGAAATATTTATAAGCAATGCAAAAGGCTATGCACGCTAGGCATTAACATTACAATAGTAAACATGGTAAATACGACCGCTTGAAGAAATCTGACGTCAGCTTTTTAATCTCAATCACAATTGTGTATTTATTTAGTAACATATTTTATCTGTCATAAGTCTCATCTGGAGAGTTTAGCTCCTAGGCTATGTCATAAAAATAATTTTTTTTTTTTTTTTGTACAAGAGGTTTTATAAAAAAGTAAAGAAATGATATTATGATATAATGATATTTATCAAAGCCCGTTTAAAGCACTGGCTCGCACTGGCCCGATAGTGATGTGTGTCTGTGATAGAGAATAAGAATGTAATGAACCAGAACACGACATGGGATCCATAATGCAGGCTTTATTGTAAAGACATGTAGTCGTACAGGCAATGGTCGGAACCAGCAATATCAACAGCGTGGGAAGAACAGAGAATCAAAATCCAGTAACAAGCAAGGGGTAGGTAGGCAGGCTGCAAAGGTACGTAGGAGATAATAGACAGAATCGGTAACAGGAAATCAAACACGGGTAATAACGCTCAGAGATGACAGACACAGCAAATCAAGACTTCGCGTCAAAGTACTGTGGAAGTCCAGCTTATATGCACAGTCTTGATGATTGGCACCTGTGCAGGTGATCAGAGTCCAAGGACGGGGCTTATGTGAAATGTAGTGTCATCAGTGTAAGTGAATGAATGGATGCGTGTGTGTCAGTATTCAGGTGAGGGTGCCCTCTGCTGCCCATCAGAGGGAATCACGGGGTTCGTCTCCGTGACAGAGCCCCCCCCCATGCGAGCGACTCCTGGCACGAGGAGGCCCACGACGTCGGGGTCTACTACGGGGTCGAGGGGCCGGTTTTCTAGGGTGTAAACTATGAAACTCATTGATGAGATTGGGATCTAGGATGTCCTCAGAGTTTACCCATGAGCATTCCTCTGGACCGTACCCCTCCCAGTTGACCAGATACTGTAGAATTCTGCCCCGACGTCTGGAATCGAGTAATTCCTGGACTTGGTAAGCCTCCTCGCCCTCTATGATGATGGGTTGAGGGGCCTGTGCACGGGACCTCCCCTCTCCCTCGTCTCTGGGACCAGCAGCGGGCTTGAGCAGGGATACATGAAAGGTAGGAGAAATACGATATGTGTTAGGAAGTGCTAACCGGAATAAAACTGAAATGAGTTATTTGTCTAGTGATTTGGAATGGATCCACGTACCTTGGACTCAACTTGCAGCACGGGTGCCGGAGATCCCGTGTTGATAGCCACACCCACTGGCCAGGCTGATAATTGTGACCTGGGCGCCTTCTGCGGTCCGCTTGCTCCTTTTGCCTCCTAACAGCGTGTTGCAGGTGAACATGAGCCCGACTCCAAACCTCCTCACTGCGTGCCATCCAGTCATTTACTGCTGGGACGTCCGTTGGTTCCCCTGACCAGGGCAACATTGGTGTTTGGAACCCCAGTACACATTTAAAGGGAGTTAAACCGGTAGATGGTTTGATAAGGGAGTTTTGTGTGTATTCTGCCCACAGTAAGTATCGAGCCCAATCGTCCTGATTCTGGTTGCAATAAGCTCTGAGGAAACGGTTTAGCTCTTGGTTGAGCCTCTCTACCTGTCCGTTCGCTTGAGGGTGATACCCAGAGGTGAGGCTGACATTAATGTTCAGGGCTTTGAAGAAGGCTGACCATAATTGAGAGGTGAATTGAGGTCCTCGGTCCGACACAATGTCCTCGGGTAAACCATACAATCGGAAGACCCAGTTGCACAGGTGTTCTGCCGTCTGGAGAGCGGTAGGTAGTTTGGGTAATGGAATGAATCTGCAAGCCTTGGAAAACCGATCTATGATGGTGAGTATGGTGGTATAGCCCTGTGAACTGGGAAGATCTGTAATAAAGTCAATAGCAATGTGAGACCAGGGTTGTTGAGGAATAGGTAGTGGTTGCAGAAGACCGGCAGGAGATTGTTTAGATGCTTTGTTAATATTACAGTTATTGCATTGCTGTATTTAATTAGCTGTGTCCTTGTGCAGTGATTCCCACCAGAAGCGGTTCTCCAGTTGATTGATGGTGGCAGTGATACCTGGGTGACCGGATGATGGATGGCAGTGAATTTGGCTGATGACCTGGTCACGAAGATTTTCAGGAACGAAGATTCTATCGGCTGGACAGGCTACTGGGTTCTCGTTCAGCTCCCTGTATTGTTGGAGCAGAGTCATGATATCCCATTGAATGGGAGCAACCACCACATAGAACGGTAAGATGGTTTCTGTAGCAGGTGGAATGTTCTCCTCCTTAAACTGACGTGACAGGGCATCTGCCTTAGTGTTCTTGGAGCTGGGTTGGTAAGTTACAGAGAAGTCGAATCTTGTGAAGAACAGAGACCATCTAGCTTGACGGGGATTCAGGCGTTTGGCAGTGCGTAAATACTCCAGGTTCTTGTGATCCATTAGAACAGTGAACGGATGTGTGGCTCCCTCTAGCCAGTGCCTCCACTCCTCAAAGGCTGCCTTCATGGCAAGGAGTTCCCGATCCCCGACACTGTAGTTGCGCTCTGCCAAGTTGAGTTTCCTAGAATATAAGGCACATGGATGAAGTTTAGCGGCAGGATCTGGGCGTTGTGACAGGATAGCTCCAATGTCTGTGTTGGATGCGTCCACCTCGACAATGAAGGGCAATGAGGGGTCAGGGTGACAGAGGATGGGCGCGTTACTAAATCGTTGTTTCAGGGTTTGGAAAGCTTTGTGAGTGGAATCTGACCATTGGAGTCAATGAGTTCCCTTCTTGACCAGTGAGGTGAGCGGGGCGACAACAGTGCTGAAGTTCCTAATGAATCTTCTATAAAAGTTTGCGAATCCCAGAAATCGTTGCAGTTCCTTGAGGGTTGTGGGTTCAGGCCAGTTGAGCACGGCGTTGACCTTCTTCTCGTCCATGGCTACTCCTCCTGTACTGATTATGTACCCTAGGAAAGCGGTGGAAGTTGTATGGAATTCGCATTTCTCAGCCTTGGCGTACAACTGGTATTGAATGAGGCGTTGGAGAACTGCTCGGATGTGTTGTATGTGTTCAGGAAGGGTGTTAGGGAAGATCAGGATCTCATCGATGTATACAATCACAGATATGTTCAGCATGTCTCTGAAAACCTCATTAATAAATTATTGAAATACAGATGGACTATTAGCCAGTCCGAACGGCATCACAAGATACTCATAGTGTCCAGTGGTAGTGGAGAAGGCGGTCTTCCATTCCCTGATGCGAATGAGATTATAGGCGCACCTCAGGTCCAGTTTGGTGTAGTATTGGGCGGTGCAAAGTTGTTCGAGGGCTGAAGGAACCAACGGAAGCGGGTATCGGAATTTTACCATCATCTCATTTAGTCCACGATAATTGATGCAGGGACGGAGGCCACCATCCTTCTTTTTTACGAAGAAGAACCCGGATGAAGCAGGGGATGTGGATGGTCTGATGAACCCTTTCTGGAGCTCCTCCTTGATGTAATCCTTCATGGCGCCTGACTCTGGTTGAGACAGTGGGAAGATGCAACCCTTTGGAGGAGAATGCCATGGCAGAAGATCGATGGCACAGTCATATTTGCGGTGAGGAGGTAAGGTGTTGGCTTGTTTCTTACTGAAGGCCTCCAGAAGATCTGCATATTCCTCTGGCAGGTCGGGAATGGACTCTGGAACGGAGGTAAGTGACACAGAACAGACAGGAATAGGTTTGACCAGGGAAAGACAGTTCTGTTGACAGTAATTGCTCCACCTCACCACTTGACCCTCTCTCCATGAGATCTGGGGGTTATGCAGATGTAGTCAGGGTAATCCAAGAATCACGGGTGTGTGAGATGTGGGAAGGAGGATCCTCTCCTTGTGCAGTAAGCCAGCCGCCATTATGACTTTGCGGGTGAGGTGAGTGATGGATCCTGAACCCAGTGGTCGACCATCTATTGTCTGAGTTTTCCACTGAGAGAGAGGTAGAGCATGGAATGAGTTGAATGTTACACCTCTGAGAGAAATTAAATTGCCTGCAGCCCCGGAATCGAGTAAGGCAGAGGTGATAACTTGTCTGTCGTTAATACAAAACTCAACGGGAATGCTTACACTCTGGGTATCACACATGGAAGTGAGAGGAGTACTCACCGAGCGTTGGGAGAAGGTAGAGCATGCATAACCTATTGGAAATCCGTCGATCTCTTTCCTCCGTAGATAGGTGGTCTGTGTTGACCTTCATGGGTTCAGTAGATTCCTGAGAAGGCATGGGTGCTGAGTGTTCAGTGCGACGGGAGCTGGATCGCCGTGCAAGTTGCAGATTATCAATGGATATGGTCAGTTCGATGAAGCTGTTGAGATCTCTGCCCTCGTCTCTGCATGCTAGTTCCGTTTGCAGATCATAATTGAGCCCGTTGCGGAAGAGTACTTTTAAGGTGTCGCTCACCCAGTTTGTGCCGCCAGAGTGTGCGAAATCGTAGAGCATAATCCGCCGCCGTCACTCTGCCTTGTGACAACTCCAATATGTGATCTCCAGCTCCTTTTCCCTCCATAAGATGATCGAAAACTGCCCGGAACTGTTGTAGGAAATCCTGAAAGGAGGTAAATGCAGATCCATCGGAACCCCACACGGCCGTAATCCATAGTGCTTTCTCAGTCAATAATGAACAAACAAAGGCGATCTTCCCAGTATCCGTAGTATACAGTGAGGGCTGCTGTTCCACAAACTGAGAGCATTGCAATCAATCAATCAATCACCTTTATTTATATAGTGCTTTAAACAAAATACATTGCGCCAAAGCACTGAACAACATTCATTTGGTAAACAGTGTCTCAATAATGCAAAATGATAGTTAAAGGCAGTTCATCATTGAATTCAGTTATGTCATCTCTGTTCAGTTGAAATAGTGTTTTTATTTGCAATCAAGTCAATGATATCGCTGTAGATGAAGTGACCCCAACTAAGCAAGCCAGAGGCGACAGCGGCAAGGAACCGAAACTCCATCGGTGACAGAATGGAGAAAAAAACCTTGGGAGAAACCAGGCTCAGTTGGGGGGCCAGTTCTCCTCTGACCAGATGAAACCAGTAGTTCAATTCCAGGCTGCAGCAAAGTCAGATTGTGCAGAAGAATGATCTGTTTCCTGTGGTCTTGTCCTGGTGCTCCTCTGAGACAAGGTCTTTACAGGGGACCTGTATCTGGGGCTCTAGTTGTCCTGGTCTCCGCTGTCTTTCAGGGCAGTAGAGGTCCTTTCTAGGTGCTGATCCACCATCTGGTCTGGATACGTACTGGATCCGGGTGACTGCAGTGACCCTCTGATCTGGACACCGACTGGATCTGTTGGCCACGGTGACCTCGGAACAAGAGAGAAACAGACAAATATTAGCGTAGATGCCATTCTTCTAATGATGTAGAAAGTACGGTGTTATGTGAAGTGTTCCGGTTCCAGTTTACCTAATTAATGCAGCCTAAAAATCCTTTAACGGATTTGGATATTAAAAGCATATTAGTATGTTATGTGTATGCCAGGTTAAAGAGATGGGTCTTTAATCTAGATTTAAACTGCAAGAGTGTGTCTGCCTCCCGAACAATGTTAGGTAGGTTATTCCAGAGTTTAGGCGCCAAATAGGAAAAGGATCTGCCGTCCGCAGTTGATTTTGATATTCTAGGTATTATCAAATTGCCAGAGTTTTGAGAACGTAGCGGACGTAGAGGAGTATAATGTAAAAGGAGCTCATTCAAATACTGAGGTGCTAAACCATTCAGGGCTTTATAAGTAATAAGCAATATTTTAAAATCAATACGATGTTTGATAGGGAGCCAGTGCAGTGTGGACAGGACCGGGCTAATATGGTCATACTTCCTGGTTCTAGTAAGAACTCTTGCTGCTGCATTTTGGACTAGCTGTAGTTTGTTTACCAAGCGTGCAGAACAACCACCCAATAAAGCATTACAATAGTCTAACCTTGAAGTCATAAATGCATGGATTAACATTTCTGCATTTGACATTGAGAGCATAGGCCGTAATTTAGATATATTTTTGAGATGGAAAAATGCAGTTTTACAAATGCTAGAAACGTGGCTTTCTAAGGAAAGATTGCGATCAAGTAGCACACCTAGGTTCCTAACTGATGACGAAGAATTGACAGAGCAACCATCAAGTCTTAGACAGTGTTCTAGGTTATTACAAGTAGAGTTTTTAGGCCCTATGATTAACACCTCTGTTTTTTCGGAATTTAGCAGTAAGAAATTACTCGTCATCCAATTTTTTATATCGACTATGCATTCCATTAGTTTTTCAAATTGGTGTGTTTCACCGGGCTGCGAGGAAATATAGAGCTGCGTATCATCAGCATAACAGTGAAAGCTAACACCATGTTTCCTGATGATATCTCCCAAGGGTAACATATAAAGCGTGAAGAGTAGCGGCCCTAGAACTGAGCCTTGAGGTACTCCATACTGCACTTGTGATCGATATGATACATCTTCATTCACTGCTACGAACTGATGGCGGTCATATAAGTACGATTTAAACCATGCTAATGCACTTCCACTGATGCCAACAAAGTGTTCAAGTCTATGCAAAAGAATGTTGTGGTCAATTGTGTCAAACGCAGCACTAAGATCCAATAAAACTAATAGAGAGATACACCCACGATCAGATGATAAGAGCAGATCATTTGTAACTCTAAGGAGAGCAGTTTCAGTACTATGATACGGTCTAAATCCTGACTGGAAATCCTCACATATACCATTTTTCTCTAAGAAAGAATATAATTGTGAGGATACCACCTTTTCTAGTATCTTGGACAGAAAAGGGATATTCGAGATTGGTCTGTAATTAACTAGTTCTCTGGGGTCAAGTTGTGGCTTTTTTATGAGAGGCTTAATAACAGCCAGTTTCAAGGTTTTGGGGACATATCCTAATGACAATGAGGAATTAATAATAGTCAGAAGAGGACCTATGACTTCTGGAAGCACCTCTTTTAAGAGCTTAGATGGTATAGGGTCTAACATACATGTTGTAAGTTTAGACGATTTAACAAGTTTATACAATTCTTCCTCTCCTATAGTAGAGAATGAGTGGAACTGTTCCTCAGGGGGTCTATAGTGCACTGACTTTGATACTGTAGCTGACGGCTGAATGGTTGCAATTTTATCTCTAATAGTATCGATTTTAGAAGTAAAGTAGTTCATAAAGTCATTACTGCTGTGGTGTTGGGAAATGTCAACACTTGTTGAGGCTTTATTTTTCGTTAATTTAGCCACTGTATTGAATAAATACCTGGGGTTATGTTTGTTTTCTTCTAAAAGAGAAGAAAAGTAATCAGATCTAGCAGTTTTTAATGCTTTTCTGTAGGATATGCTACTTTCCCGCCAAGCAATACGAAATACCTCTAGTTTTGTTTTCCTCCAGCTGCGCTCCATTTTTCGGGCTGCT
Organism: Carassius auratus; assembly: GCF_003368295.1. Taxonomy (NCBI): domain Eukaryota; kingdom Metazoa; phylum Chordata; class Actinopteri; order Cypriniformes; family Cyprinidae; genus Carassius; species Carassius auratus. Next base: position 1,432,812 of record NC_039270.1, read on the forward strand.
CTCTTTAGGGTGCGAGTATGCTCATTATACCATGGTGTCAAACTGTTTTCCTTAACCTTTCTTAAGCGTAAAGGAGCAACTGTATTTAAAGTGCTAGAAAAGAGAGAGTCCATAGTTTCTGTTACATCATCAAGTTGTTCTGAGGATTTGGATATGCTAAGGAATTCGGATACATCAGGAAGATAACTTAAAAAGCAGTCTTTTGTGGTAGAAGTGATGGTTCTTCGATACTTGTAACAAGAAGTAGAATTTACAATTTTGGCTATATGAAGTTTACACAGAACTAAATAATGATCTGAGATATCATCACTTGGCTGAATAATTTCAACACTATCAACATCAATTCCATGTGACAGTATTAAATCTAGAGTATGATTTCGACAATGAGTAGGTCCTGAAACGTGTTGTCTAACACCAACAGAGTTCAGAATGTCTATAAATGCTGATCCCAATGCATCTTTTTCATTATCGACATGGATATTAAAATCACCAACTATTAAGACTTTATCTGCAGCCAGAACTAACTCGGATGTAAAATCACCAAACTCTTTAATAAAGTCTGTATGGTGCCCTGGTGGCCTGTATACAGTAGCCAGTACAAACATAACAGGGGATTTATCATTAACATTTGTTTCTCTGGATAATGTTATATGAAGCACCATTACTTCAAACGAGTTATACTTGAAGCCTGCCCTCTGAGAAATCCTGAAAACTTTATTATAAATTGAAGCAACTCCTCCCCCTTTGCCTTTTAGACGCGGCTCGTGTTTATAACAGTAATCTTGGGGGGTGGACTCATTTAAAATAATGTAATCATCAGGTTTTAGCCAGGTTTCTGTCAAACAGAGCACATCTATATTATGATCAGTTATCATATTATTTACAAAAAGTGTTTTCGTAGAAATGGATCTGATATTCAATAAGCCAATCTTTATCATTTGTTTATCCATATTGCATTTGTTTTTTATTTGTTGAACCTCAATTAAATTGTTAACCTTAACTTGGTTTGGACGTTTTTTGTATTTTCTAGTTCGTGGAACAGACACAGTCTCTATAGTGTGATATCTAGGTGAAAGAGTCTCTATGTGCTGAGAATTAACTGACCTCTGTGACGGGAGGCAGCTAGCAGACGGTCGGTTTAGCCAGTCTGTCTGCTTCCTGACCTGGGCCCCAGTTAGTCAAGTATAAACACTAAGACTATTTGCCATATTTCTAGACAGAAGAGTGGCGCCACCCCAGGAGGGATGAAGACCATCTCTTTTAAACAGGTCAGGTCTGCCCCAAAAGCTCGTCCAATTGTCTATATAACCTATGTTATTCTGTGGGCACCACTTAGACATCCAGCCATTGAGTGATGACAATCTGCTATGCATCTCGTCACCACGGTAAGCAGGGAGGGGACCAGAGCATATTACAGTGTCTGACATCGTGCTTGCAAGTTCACACACCTCTTTAAAGTTATTTTTAGTGATCTCCGACTGGCGAAGTCGAACATCATTAGCGCCGGCATGAATAACAATCTTACTGTATTTACGTTTAGCATTAGCCAGCACTTTTAAATTTGCCAAGATGTCAGGCGCTCTGGCTCCCGGTAAACATTTGACTATGGTGGCTGGTGTCTCTATATTCACGTTCCGTACAATAGAATCGCCAATAACTAGAGCACTTTCATCAGGTTTCTCAGTGGGTGCATCACTGAGGGGGGAGAACCTGTTTAATGTTTGGATCGGAACAGAAGAGCGGTGTTTTGACCCACGACTACGCTGCCTCACCGTCACCCAGTTGCCCTGCTGCAGGGGCTCTGCTGGAACCGGACAATGTACAGGAATCCCTGAGCTAGACGCATCCAAAGCCGTATCTAGAGCCCTAGCATTCTTACTGTCCTCAATTAAAGTTTGGATGCGTGTCTCTAATTCTGAAATCTTCTCTGTCAGCCTAACTATTTCCCTGCATTTATCACATGTGAATCCCTCATCAGCGACAGAGATAGATAAACTGTACATGTGGCAAGAGGTGCAAATAACAATTGTAGGAGAAGCCATTACTCACCGTGCCTGATGAAAAAAAATTGCAATAGAAATTGCAATAGAAATCCCTTACACTTGTGCGTCACCATTGTATTTATCCGGGAAAGCAAGATGGGGAGTGGCCTGAGATGGCGTTCCTGCCGAGTGGGCAATGGCGAATGCCTTCGGCGTTGGTGTGGCAGCGGGAGCTGTGTGGAGATTCTGCAGGGCCTTGACGAGTTCCTCTGTGATCGATGTCAGTCGATTCAGCTGAAACTGATTGGCCGCAATCTGACTGGCTTGGGCCGCCATGGTGGTGTGAAGACCTTCAAAAGCTGCTGGATCTTGTCGTGGCGAAGTCTTCTGTAATGATCCAGAACACGACATGGGATCCATAATGCAGGCTTAATTGTAAAGACTCGTAGTCGTACAGGCAATGGTCGGAACCAGCAATATCAACAGCGTTGGAAGAACAGAGAATCAAAATCCAGTAACAAGCAAGGGGTCGGTAGGCAGGCAGCAAAGGTACGTAGGAGATAACAGACAGAATCGGTAACAGGAAATCAAACACGGGTAATAACGCTCAGAAATGACAGACACAGCAAATCAAGACCTCGCATCGAACTACTGTGGAAGTCCAGCCTATATGCACTTGATGATTGGCACCTGTGCAGGTGATCAGAGTCCAAGGACGGGGCTTATGGGAAATGTAGTGTCGTCAGTGTAAGTGAATAAATGGATGCTATATGTCTCAGTATTCAGGTGAGGGTGCCCTCTGCTGGCCATCAGAGGGAACCACGGGGTTTGTCTCCGTGACAAAGAAGAAATGCGGCTATTAATGGCATTTGTTACCGATACAGAGTTTAATAGGTAGCAGAGACTGTAAAATTGGGGTAATATGATCATATTTTCTTGACCTGGTAAGGACTCTAGCTGCTGCATTGTGGACCACCTGTAGCTTGTTTATTGAAGATGCTGGAAAACCACCTAGAAGTGCATTACAATAGTCCAGTCTAGAGGTCATGAAAGCATGAACTAGCTTTTCTGCATCAGAAACAGGCAACATGTTTCGTAGTTTGGCAATGTTTCTAAGATGGAAGAATGCACATTTATATTAACATGTATATTGAAAATAGAAGGGGACCAAGGACGGATCCTTGTGGAACTCCATATTTTACTGATGATAAATGAGATGACTCCCCATTTAAGTAAACGAAATGGTAGCGATCGGACAGGTAGGATCTAAACCATCTTAGAGCCTGCCCTTGAATAACTGTATAGTTTTGTAATCGATCTATGAGTATGTCATGATCTATGGTGTCGAACGCAGTACTAAGATCAAGTGAGACTAGAAATGAGATGCAGCCTTGATCTGACGCAAGAAGCAGGTCATTTGTAATTTTAACAAGTGCAGTTTCTGTGCTATGGTGGGGCCTGAAACCTGACTGAAATTCTTCATACAGAATTTTTGTGCAGGAAGGTGCTCAATTGAGCAGACACAACTTTTTCTAAAATTTTAGACATAAATGGAAGATTTGAAATAGGCCTATAATTTGCCAGTTCACTAGGATCTAGTTTTGGTTTCTTAATAAGAGACTTAATAACCGCCAGCTTGAATGGTTTTGTGACGTGACCTAAAGATAATGACGAGTTAATGGTATTGAGAAGCGGTTCTTCGGCTACAGGTAACAACTCTTTCAGTAATTTAGTGGGTACAGCATCTAATAAACAAGTTGTTGGTTTAGATACAGTGATAAGTTTATTTTACTCTTCCTGTCCTATATTTGTAAAGCACTGCAGTTTATCTTTCGGTGCGATGGATGAAACTGAAGTGTTAGACGCTGTAGAATCTACATTCGCTATTGTATTTCTGATATTATCTATTTTATCAGTGAAATAATTCATGAAGTCATTACTATTTAACGTTGGTAGAATATTTGAATCAGGTGGCGTCTGGTAATTTGTTAATTTAGCCACTGTGCTAAATAAAAACCTTCGATTGTTTTGGTTATTTTCAATGAGTTTGTGTATATGCTCTGCCCTAGCAGTTTTTAGAGCCTGTCTATAGCTGGACATACTGTTTTTCCATGCAATTCTAAAAACTTCCGAGTTAATTTTTCTCCATTTGCGTTCAAGACTACGAGTTTCTTTCTTGAGAGAGTGAGTATTACTGTTATACCATGGCACAGTACGTTTTTCTCTAACCTTTTTCAATTTGATGGGGGCAACAGCTTCTAATGTACACTAAGTAGACATCGAAAACGCTTCTTTTACCGCCGCCGCGGCGTCTATAAAGTGCATTTGCAGCCTTTGACCGCTGAGTGGCGTTATCAAACAAGCGCATCAAAGCACATTTTCACAAATAGACGTCAGTTTTGCCTCAATGATGTGTTACATTTGACTGCTTCAGTCACGGAAAATGAAAGAAAAACACTATAGCTTAAATATTTAATATATTTTATATTCACAGATGAAAGTTTGGTATTTATGAAGTATAGTTCTTTATCATTCATTTGGCAGTCAAATTTATAACTGCAACAAGATGATTTAAAAAAACAGTACTGTTATACCTAAATGCTGGAAAGACCTTTATTTTATTTTATTTTTAAATACTATCCCATCATGCATCTAACCATCCACTCGGCTTTAAGAGCTGTTCAGATTAAGGCCCAATCCCAATTCTATTTTATACCCCTTCCCCTTCCCCTATCCTCCGCCTACCCCTTCCCCTTGTCCCTTAAGACAGAGTGTCAAGGGTTAGGGGAGAAGATATTCCCCTAAGGATTGGGACACCACTACCATGACGTCACACGTCATCAGCGTTCGTCGTCTAGCTCTTACAATACACACATATACTGGTGTGCTGGTGTGCATTAGAGCCTTTAATTATTGTTCTGTATTAATGCGCTGCTTACTGACACACACACACATATCGGAAATCGTGCAGCTCACACATCCAGGAGAAACTTGTCAGCGCTGCCCCACAACTTTTATTAAATACAGTTTAAATACTGAATCGCTACATTATATTTTCCAGCGACGAGAGGATACAATCGCTGTTTTTAAGAAAACTCACTCTAAAAAGATAAACGAACAGACGCGAATACACGCAACCTTTATTTTCTCTCTCTCTCTCTCTCTCTCGAATAGGCAATATTTGAGAAAATAGATTAGCGATTTCTAATGAATGGGGGGGTAAATCTACGGCAGTTATCTATGGAGTTATCGCCCTGATCAGACGTAAGTCTGTAATGATATGACGTTAGCAAATATCAGCGATTTTTTTGCAAACATTTCTTTGAGTAACATGACCGTTAATATGAACTCACAATTGAATGTAACATAAAACAAATGATTATTTTTCGTTAAAATCTTTATTTATGCCAAAAAAGCTTACATTTATGTGTCTTTTTGTTTGCTGTAGCAGCCATGTTGCCAAGATAATTCATACCCCTTCGTTTGAAGTGTGGTCCCGAAAAATCTTCGTTTGAAGGGCTATCTGGCCCTTCCCCTTACCCCTAACCCTCCAACCAAAAGAGAATCTAGACACCCCTACCCCTTCACGTGAACTCGTAAAGGGGAAGGGCTAAGTGGTAGAATTGGGATTGGGCCTAAAACTACAGCTCCACAGTAAGTCAGTGTCATGGACGGAGGACCTGTTAATATATTTTCTAGTTTATATTTCCATCTCGTTATGCATCTGGTTTAGATTATTTTTTTGTTGTTGTTTTTAGAACTTGTTTGTAAATAAAGCAGAAACTTTCTGTGTGTCTACACTGGATGCCAAAGTTGTCATCTGTGCCCCACAGCGAAAAGTGTGTCTAAACTTGATGACATCACACTATAGTGTCAAATCATCTGAACACAGTGTCAGAACATTTCATCATAAACAGAAAGAGCATCAGTTCACTGATGGGGATCGTGTCCAGTGTATCCATCACTGTGTTCTGTTGTCTTTTGTTGGATCGTTCCACTTGTGTCCGGTGTAGACCTGGCGTGCGTTTTTATTGTTTTATTTTATTTTACAGCCCTGCTTGTTTTAAAGGGGGGGTGAAATGCTCGTTTTCACTCAATATCCTGTTAATCTTGAGTACCTATAGAGTAGAACTGCATCCTTCATAACTCCAAAAAGTCTTTAGTTTTATTATATTCATAAGAGAAAGATAGTCTGTACTGATTTTTCCCAGAAAAACACGAGCCACTGGATTCGTGACGTGTGGGCGGAGCTAAAGAATCACGAGCGCCAGCAGGCTTTTGCGTTGAGAGCGTTTGGAAGCTGTGACATTACCGTGAGGAAAAAAAACATCATCCAAAACAAACCATGGCTAACAGTCAGATTCAGCATATATTTATGATCCAGAATCAGATCCAGAGGCTGAAATTTAACAAGAGCAGCATCAGCAGGACGTCTCTATGTGGTATGTACTGAAACTGTATATATTTGCTTAGCGGTTTTGGAAAATGACTAAGTTCCACTTTGTCGTCTTTTTTTTTTTTTTTAAGCTGTACCGAAACTTGTGACAAACCGGAAAGAGGTTTTTTTGGAACAGAAATACTCCTTCAAACGTACAACTTAATTTGTGAAACTTTGTCCATGTTTAGCATGGGAATCCAACTCTTTAACAGTGTAAAAAACTCAGTATGCATCAAATAGCATTTCACCCCCCCTTTAATGTTTTTATTAAATATCTGTATTGACTGCATGGTCATATTATCGAATTATTTACTGCCATGCAACCTACAAAAGTAAAGCTTGGTGAGTCGAGCAACGAGCATTGCTGCAGGTTGATTGTTGGCGGATGTGCTGTGCTTGTGTTAGCTCGGTCGTCTTCTCTCACTTGCAGCAGAGTCTGTGAGAAGCAACAACTTCCCCTCCACACGCACTGATACCAGAAACACGCTCCGCCTTCACTCCGTGAATAAACTATTTCAGTATGTTTGAAATGTTGTTCATAACATAGCATAGAACATAATAATAATAATTAAAAAATAACAGGAGAGTTTCAAAGTGGCTTAAGCTTTTCCCTATATCACATGGCAAACTAATAACATTGTAAGCATTACATCTTTAATTGCTGCTTTCTGCTGTGAAAATTTTGTTTGTGATGAAAATAACATCTAAACAGATCGATTAACTTCTTCAAAATCAGATTTCAAAATCAGATAGCATGCTGATAATGTAGCACTGTAAGATTACATTTGTTTGAACGCATTATTGCGAAAGCGATTGAGTGTGAATCTGTTTAAATCATGCTTTAACCCGAAAATAATCAGTAAACGAAACAGACAAACTCTTAACATCCCGCTCGACTCTTGCAGTCAACTTTCTGATCAAGCTAAATATGTTGGCTGTTGGCATGAATTTTACTTGTGATAAGAAGCTCATATTCAAGTGTTTGTGCAAAAATTATTAATGTGCATTAATGACAGGGAGGTGCCGTCTCATCACTTTAATTTTTCATGATAATGATAATTTTTTAATTAACATAATATCGTGGTGTCTCACATAGGTACATTAAAAATATATCTACAGAAAGCTTGAAATGTTTTTAAACGAAAAGGAATAGTGTAATGTGTGAATGTTGCATTTCTCTCGTCAGAGAGAGCCAGCTCTGTGAATATAACCAAAACAACAGTCCTATATAAACCAGTTCAGCAAGTGAAAGCCTCATAAGACACTATCCATATGAAAGAGCAATTCACACCTTTATCTCGACCCCACAAGCCATGAATAACTATCCAAAACCCAACCCCCTCGAGCTGAACACAATTCGGTCTGTGTTTTGGCTCTGAGGAATGGTGTGTTAATGGGCTGAAACATGCCTGCACTACACTTCACAATTTTCTCGCAGCCCATATTATTATTTTCACAAGACCATAATGATAATAACAAATCATCAATTAATAATTAATCATTATTTTAGGAAAATCATTGTTATTTGTGATCGTGGATGTTTGCGGGAGGCTTTAAGACCAAGCGGAGTCCTCTGTTCCCGCCTCACAGCGCGCGGGTCTCCGAGGCTTCACTGTCTGCGGTTTGACTTTACTGAATCACATTGAGCCAAACTTATTGATCATGAGCCCAACATTTAGCAAGCAGGAAAAGTCTAACGGAAGGAAGACGTATATCATTGAGCTAATGCTGTTAAAGAGAGAGAGAGAGAGAGAGAGAGAGAGAGAGAGACGAGTCTAGGGCTATTCTTAAACTTGGAGCTCATTATATTGAAGTACAAATCCAAACACCAGAAACATTATGCATTTTATTTATTCACATGCTGTATGGTTAAAATAATATTTTAGTTCACAACTTTAAGTTCCGTTGTTTAAAAAAATGCTTTATTGGCTAATGTTTCATAAACCTTCAGTTGTTATGCTCTAAAATCCATGCCATTATTAATTTCACAGTATTTTTACCACCTAAATGACTTATCTTTAAAGTCACAATTCTATAATGGTCAAAATTACTCAGGCCAATGGTATTTTTTAATGACATTATTTTAGTATTTTTTATTTTATTTTTTTTAATAATTGTAGCTTACATAAATAGGTGAAGAAAAACAAATATTCGCATTGTCCCTTATTTTTTCCCTTGTTTTCCTAAAGAATAAACAAGTATTTTTTACAAGAATAAACATGATAAAATTATTAATTAATAAAAATAATTTAAGCAATTAAAACCTTTTTTTAAAAACTAGAATTTAAATAGCCTACTATTAAACTAACTTTAAATTCTCAAGGAGTTTATAAGTAAAAAAAGTTCTAAATGAACTTGTGTTAACAATATAATTAGAACTAACAATATAATTCGATTTTTTCAAATGAAAAATTACTGTATAAAATGAGACAGCAACCTTTATATCAGTGGTTCAAGTGCAAGTCTACTCATATAATTTACATATTACGTCAGCAATACAAACCAACCTGATTTATAATATTATAGCCTAACTATTATGATATATAATCTATTACATTCATTGAAATAAACAATTCTACTCCCCATAAATAAAACACCTGATGCTGTCGGGAGCTGACCAATTTTATGAGATTCAGCTTGAAAGGAGTAACACAAAGAAGTTGCGATTGTAACGCCTGTGTTATACTTTCTGCATGAGCAATCCGGACGCGTACACGGCCAGCGCTGACGCAGACTTCTTCAATTTATACTTCTGAATGCGCAGGCTGATGGCCAGCTCTGCAATTGTACAGAATTATTGCACATCTGACTGTCTTTATATTCTTTTATTGACGGATTGCACAGGTTCGAGTAGCAATGATCTTCTTCACTCTGCCTGGCTGCACATGTGCAATTTTGTTTTTGAAGCCTGACCAGGCGCACCTGTCCGCGCGGTCGTCTGCTAGAGTCTCTGCACACACTCTCCAATGACGATTTTTACTTCACTCCTACCTAGCGGTCCATAGCAGACTCACGGGGGCAGAAAGTTTGACAGAGGGTTTAAGATGCAGGCTCGCATGACCTGACGCGCAACATTTCAGAAAATGTGCGTTCTCAAATGTAGCCTATTTTGACCCAAATATGGAAAGCACTTTTGAATTTAATAATTTGAGGTTCTCTCCAGAGATGTTTTGCCACAATTAAGGATTGCTACGTAGTGTATGGTGTTTTCTATTTGCCTGAACTTCTTCAAGTGAGTGTGGAATGAAAATCCACACTTCTCCTTCAATACTGATACTGCAACTATTCACAGTTTGTACGTTCATTCGCTGGCATTTTTTTAATTTCTTTTTTTTTCTCCCTTAAAAACAAATGTGTCCATTCTGATGCGCAATTTTACCTTACAGGCAATTTACCTAATGGCTGTTGATGACTATTTGAATTGAATTCTGCCAAAGTGCGCACTTGTATGTGTTCGTTAAATGCTTATGCCAGTAGGTCTGCTCATGTCTGAAAATAATATATGAAGAAAAAATTTTTGGATATAGCGTATATTTCATTAGTAGCATATTTTTTTTTATTGATGTAAAAAATAAAATTGTACAAACTGATAAAGTTTTTTTTATTTTTATTTTTTTTCAGCATGTGGTGCGGGGCACATTAGAATTCGTGACGGGCCGCGGGTTGAGAACCACTGCTTTATATCAAACATTTTTAAATCGTCCACAGCTGAGCATGCACCAGAGCAGAGCGCATGAAGTGAATGTAATGAACAAAGTCATTTTCAGATGCAATGAAAGAAAAAAAAACAAAAAAAACATGGATAACCTAGATTAGTCCCAGGCTCTGTTCTGAAGTAAAATAATTATAATTACTGTTAACCAAGAGTAACACATTTTAACGGATTAATCGCCTATTTTCATTTGCTGAATGTTTTCTTTATTTTTTTTTTTTTAAACACGATAAAAAATAAGTTTGTCAGAGGAAAAAAATATATGAGTCATGTATAGGTTTCATTTTAACGGATTAATCACCAATTTTCGTTTGCTGCATGTTTTTTTTAAACACGCTAAAAAATAAATCAGAGTTTGTGAGTGGAAAAAATAGGCTATATGAAAATTAAATTTAACAAATTTATCAGAACAAAACAATAATTAAAAAAAATATAATTATAGTGGATAAATATAATTGCAGTATATAATAATATAGGCTTAGTAATAAATAATAAAAATAATAATAATTTAAAGCTAAGCATAAGGTAAGCTTGGGCTCTCAATCAGGAGAAATCCAAACGTTTCCATATTTGTGATGTTGCCCATTTTAAGCTTAACTTTTATCCATGAGGTAAAAAGGCTGTGTGTGTTTCAGTATTGATGGAAGAAAAAAATCATAATTTAACAATATGTCAAAGTGCTCACGCCGAATGTCTGGTGAACGACTGCTGTTTCCAGTGAATATGTGCGCAGCACGATGAGGCACCAGCACGATCAGCTGAAACAAATAATACTTAATTTTTGGTCACACATAAGGCATAATTCAAAAATGCAAAGTGTTGGTAGTTTGAAAAATCAAGAATAATAACAGAGTTAATAATAATTATTGCTAAATGCTGGACCGTTCCCATTTCGCTCTGCATATGGAACCTGAAGATTTTTTTAAACCAAGAATGAACCGAAATGAAAATGAAATTAAAACATTTAGCTTAGATAAATATATATATATATATATATATATATATATATATATACACACACATATATATATATATATATATATATATATATATATATATATATATATATGTATATGTATATATATATATAGAGGCCTTATATTTATTTACTGTTTAATAAAAATAGCATGCATATGATCCTTTGTGTTAAGGTCTTCTTTTAATTTTTGTTTAGTAGACTGTAGCCTAAGACTATCCTACATTTTAAAAATTAACAAATTGTAAAAATGTTATGTTCTTTTTTTTAAATGTTACAATGTTATATCATAATGTTATTGTTGTTTTACTTACTGCTATCTCATTTTATAATTACATTCATTTCGCAATCCGTCCCTTTGCGCCACCTGGTCGTAGTTTCGCGAATGATTTTAACACGCGACTGAATTACAGTTACCACCGCGGCATAAATCTAAATCATAAATCATAAGTCTAGTGTATGATTAAACAATGAGTGGACCCGGTGACATTTTTCTTGACTCCAAAAGAGTTTATTAGGTCAGTAAATGCAAGTCCTAATGTATCATTTGTATTATCAACGTGAATATTAAAATCTCCCATGATTAGCACCTCATCAACTGTAACTAGAAGGTCTGAGAGGAAATCTGCTAATTCTTTTAGGAATTCTGTATACGGCCCTGGTGGTCTATACACAGTAGCCAGAGCAAGAGATACATTAGATTTCTTTTGGATGTCTGACAGTGTAACATTTAGCAGAAGTATTTCAAATGAGTTAAACCTGTATCCTGTTTTCTGGGTAACACTGAGAATATCACTATATATTGTTGACCAGTCTGACGGGGCTCATGATTATAACAGTAGTTTGGTGGAGTAGACTCATTTAGACTAAAATAATCATTTGGTTTTAGCCAGGTTTCAGTCAAGCAGAGTACATTAAAACTATTATCTGTGATCATTTCATTTACAATAACTGCTTTGAGTGTGAGTGATCTAATATTTATGAGCCCAAACTTTAAAAATTGTTGTTGTTCATTTACTTTACATGTTTCTGGTTTAATTGCGATATGATTTTTTCTAGATCCTACATTATATTTATATTTTGACCTCACTATTCATGTAACAGACACAGTCTTAATAGTTTTTACAGCGCAAGTACTTTTATCATTTAAGTGGGTGGAACAAAACTCATCATAATGGTTATTTGAGAATTTTCTTACTAGTCACATGGAGCGAAGTGTCCTGGAGATGTTGTCAGAGAGCAGCTCCGCTCCAATTCTGCTGGGGTGTAATCCATCAGCACGAAACAATCTAGGATGCTCCCAGATAAGATTCCAGTTATTAACAAATAGCAGTTTCTGTTCTGACACGATGATCGTCGCCGCGGGCGTCATGCTGCGAACCGTCTCGATCAGGCTCCTGAAGTCCCTCTTCAGCGTCTCTGTCTGCCGCAGCGTGGTGTCGTTAACCCCGGCGTGAAGCACGACCGCTCTGGGTATCTCGTCGGCCTCCATTTCTAATGCTTTGGTGTACATCAGGAATCAATACAGTTCTACAGACAACATACAATATACTTCTATATACTATAGAAGACAAATGATTAGTTATTGTAGAGCAGTGTATTTTTTTCTTAGCCAATTAAAATTAAGAGATTGTTTTTTTTGTAAATTAGATATACATAAATAAATATTATTAGACCTATTATTATTATTATTATTATTACTACATTTGACATTTCTGTCCCCCTCCCTTCTGAAATGGTTGCTAGTGCCCTGCCCTGTAACATAACTATTCGCCGTGTTATCTTTATTTGGGGATCTAATTTGTTGTGGCTCCATGCAAATTTTATTCAGTGGGAAAGGCGCCAAAATGGCTCTTTTGATGTTAAAGCTTGCAGACCCCTAATCTAGACTATTTTACTAGACACTTTCAGCTAAGTAGCATATATTCAAAATTAATAACAAACCAATATAAAACTTCATTCATGGGGATGGACACAGAAACAAGCCTCATTATGAAGCATCTTATTAAATGGATGATAATGTATCCTAGTCTAAATGCTGGAATACACTACACACTTTTGTCAAATTTTCCACTGATTTACAGTCTGGAGAATTTGATGCTAGTTGGAGATTTGAGTTGACCGAATCTACAGTAAATCAATTAACTTAAAGTGACAACCATCAGTTAATATTTAAAGTATGTTTATGAAATATAGGTGCCGGTCATATAATTAGAATATCATCAAAAAGTTAATTTATTTCACTAATTCCATTCAGAAATTGAAACTTGTAGATTATATTCATTCATTACACACAGACTGATATATTTCAAATGTTTATTTCTTTTAATTTTGATGATTATAACTGACAACTAAGGAAAATCCCAGTATCTCAGAAAATTTGAATATAACTTAAGACCAATACAAAGAAAGGATTTTTTAAAATCTTGGCCATCTGAAAAGTATGAACATGAAAACCATGAACATGTACAGCACTCAATATTCTGTAACATATGTGTTATGTTGATAAAACTATCTTTTGGATCTAACTAATTATTTCCCACATCCAAGTTTCAGTGGTCTGTTCTTTGTACTTTGCTTATTACATCTGAGATGAAACATCACATCCTCGATGATATCATCGCACTTATCAGGTTTTGGCTAATTTGGTTCAACAAAACCACCTTTTGTTGATTAGTATGGCTGGATTGAGTTATCTGAGTTAATTGCAGGTTCATGGTTTGGTTTAAAAGGGGATATGTATCGATACTTGAAACCACCATCAGCAATGCAGCGATTGGCTGGTGGCAAGACAATCATAAAATAAAAAAAGACACTTAATGAAAAACTTGACAAATTTCTGGACTTTTATAAGAAAACAGCCAAGTGAACAAACCTACATAAATGTTATAATAGATAAAGAACATTTTTATTTTATCAAATTTTCACCACCAGAGGGCATCAACAGCAGAACATTAGTTACAAACTCCATCCCCCATAAACCCATGCACTTTGAACTGATCACCCTTGCACCTATATAAACAGTTCTTTTTAGCCTCGTCTTGCCTTAGCAAAGCTGGGTTCAAGCCATTTCCAAAACTGGTTTTATTTAGTGTAAAATGTAACAATGGCTATCTGAAGCTGGCTGATCACCAAAACATCACAGATTACAGTGTGCAGGCTATCTCCTATTCTTCTCCTGTTCTACTTCTCTGGATTTCTGATACATAACCAGACACAGTTAAGAAATCTAACTTATAGTTTTGCGTTCTAAACTTGTAGTTTTATTTCACACGGTCACTGTTTGAACTAAATGAAAGTAATGTAGAGCGTTAATATGAAAACGGTGCTGGTGTCTTTAAGAGCAAGAGCGCTATACAGCTTCATTACATAAGCAGACTAGCTAACATTAGTTCACACAGGACTGGAGGAAAATGTGCATCGATACACCTTTATAATATACGTTACATAGTTTATTTTGATAGGTGAACTGTGAAAGGGAAAGCACCTCGACAGTGATTTATTGTGGTCTGCAGAAAAGACTGTTCTGCACTAAACAAGTGAATTTTGCCAAGATGTTTTCAGAGATGATAGACAAGATGTTTTGAAATAATAATTGAATGAAAACCCAATTTTGACAAAAGAATAACTTTCAAACTTTTTTTTGTGCATATAAAACAGTGATATGCATTACATTAACTGCCTTCCCTCGTGACCACATGGAAGAATATATGATTTATCATTGAGGAACTGATAGTAATGTCTGTTTGCTCAGTTTCTGTTCAGCTTTCATGGATCTGAAGTGATCAACCAATATAAGAACAGTAGCCACGCCCACCAGAGCAGAGAGGACCAATCGGATCACAGCTTCAGTAAAACCACAGCAGTGGACAGCAGAGCCTGAGAGAAGAAAATTAAAATGCTTAATCAAGACTGTGCTCTCGTGTTATTGGTAAAATGTATTTTTTTCTGATGTTTTCTTAATGCGATAGTGTGCCTAGTACAGTGTACCTTCACATGGCTGACAGAGTTGAGTGACGTTCAGGTGTGTGGTCTGGTGGCTGATGGGATTGTTGAGCACACAGCTGTAGATGTTGCTATCCTGATCTTCCAGCTCCAGAGGAAGTGAGAGACTGATGCGGAGATCAGACACACTAATGCTGGACAATAAACTGCTTCCTCTGAACCAGGAGAGAGTCACATGACTCACATTCACCACTGAACACAGCAGTGAACATCTGTACTCTGACGATCCTGATGACCACAGTGAACAGTTTGAAGAGTCGCTGATGATCTCAGGTACAGGCAGATGAGCGGAGAGAGACGAGGGCAGCATGCCTCCATCACTTTGACTCTCTGTGGTTTGTGTGTTTGATGAGATGACGGCTGTCGAAACACGTGCTTTAAAACAAAACACATCAAGTAGCGAGGAGAGATTACTTGACATATAGGAAAAATAAAGTGAGTCTCACTAAGCATGAAGCTTAAGCATAGCCAGAACTCACCATAGACACAAACTCTGAATATCTGGCGCGAGGACCTGCTGGTGGACACTGTATAATGTCCAGAGTCAGTGAGTCTGATGTTTGTGATGGTCAGAGATCCAGTCGGATGCAGCTCCGCTCGGCCTCTGAGTCTCCCACCAGCGCCATCAGATGGAAAGATGCTCTCTTTATAGGTTATGTGTGAGCTATCAGATTCAAAGGTCCACTGTATGTTATTATTTCTCTTATAATAATCAAGTGTGACAGAATCTCCTTCTGTCACAGATACGATCTTTATTCCTTCTGCCTTGGCATCTGTGATATATTTACATAAAAAGATCTATGAGAGATTAACTGCAACACAAATACCATTGATAGCATGATATCCATGAGAGAGACCAGCTATCCTTGTGCTTCTTCAATAAACACAAAACCCATTCATCAACATAAAAAACACACTCACCCTGAGAACATATAACACAAGACAACAGGATCCACAGGAACATCTCTGAAAGGATGACTGCACACTAAATATCCTCGGCACGGTCAGAATCACTTTATCCTCAAAAACTCTGTTTTATATAAATAGACTACTATCAGACTGAAGCTTTAGTCTCAGATTGTCATCACACACTGCCCCTGAAACTAAACCGATAACCACATCTCGTTTTTGAACTTTCAGTAACAACAGAAGGACTTGTGTTACTAAAACTGAGGTGAACTTCACTTCATGTTCTGGAGGCATGTAAATGTGATCGTCCTCATGAGAATCATCACTGGCCGTCTCTCTGCAGGATTCTGTGACTGAAGGACAAGAAGGGAAGTCTCACTTACAAGCTGTCTTGAAATTTGTTTCTGTGAGTAAAAAATGGACAATGCATTATTATTTCAACAAAAAGTAGGAATCACATTTTATTAAAGCAGATATATAAAAACTGAAATTTTCCCAGAAAGACTTGTGGATGAGGCAAAGTTTCCTCCTCCACTTGGCAGATAGGCCTTCCTACATTTGGGATTTGGCTGGTTAGACATTATGTAGAATCTTAAAATGTATTTTTATAATAAATACAAAATTTTCAATGGAGTAACCAAGCTCTCTTCCCGTGATTACTGTTCAAGAGATTGTTCCTGACAGACCCAAACACAATCACACAATCATGACACCGCACTGTTTTCGTACTAATGTAAAGAAAACATCTTTGGGAAAAAGTTATTTGACGTATTTAATTATTTATTTTTTTGGCTCACATCACATTCGTTTACACAGAGAGGGCGCTTTATACCGCAGCCAGCCACCAAAGGTTTTGGATTTGTCTGTCTTTGTTTGGTAAATCTTAAATCTAAATTGTCAAAACACAATTTTAAAAAAGTGAAAGTGACATGACATTCAGCCTAGTATAGTGTCCCATACTCAGATTTGGTGCTCTGCATTTAACCCATCCAAAGTGCACACACACAGAGCAGTGAACACACACACACACACACACTGAACACGGGACAGAACAAGGAAGAGATCAAAGCAAAATGGAAAAGATTAATTAGGCAACAAGAAAGAATAAATAAGAGATTAATAAAATAAGAAAAAATTGTTGTTGCCATCTGTTGCCTTGGACTCAGCACTGTCTGTAAAGGAAAATAACGTTTATTTTATTTTTGCAACTGAAAAAGCATTGCAAATGCAATCACGGTGAATATGTTTGATATACTGATGAATATATTGTATATTGTTGACAATAAAACCACGTTTCACACTCTTAAAGGGTTAGTTCACCCAGATAGCAAAATTATGTCATTAATAACTCACCCTCATGTCGTTGCAAACCCGTGAGACCCCCGTGAGAAAAGATATTTTAGATTTAGTCTGAGAGCTCTCAGTCCCTCCATTGAAGCTGTGTGTACGGTCTACTGTCCATGTCCAGAAAGATAAGAAAAACATCATCAAAGTAGTCCATGTGACATCAGAGGGTCCGTTAGAACAGTGGTTTTCAACCTGTGGTGGTATTGCAGGTGGGCCGCCAATTATTTTCTGTTCATTTCCAGTCCATTCTAGGGATGTGCGATTAAAATAAATCATCATAAAATCATGATTTGAGCAATTTCCGCGGCCCTGACCTCACGTAGTATGCTATCAGATCCAATCAGAATGCAGCGCCTAGCGCGAGAACAGAACAGACTGAGCATATGCCTAACTTCAGGTTCACACACTGTCTGTGATGTGCCTTTTTTCCGAGCCCATGTTCACGGATCAGAGCGGTCACACTGTGGTAAAAGGCTAGAAATAAAAACGTGCAAAAATAATTCATATCTAACACATGAGCATAGAGAAAATTGTGAGTGCATTTTAAGTGAGAGGAGACGTGTTTTAATTGCGCACACTCTCTCCGCGCAGAGCAGCGTGTATCTGAGCAAGCACGTCTGGTTTTGTGACAGAGCAAAGGAAATCTGCGTGCGATCAGAAAGATTCGCACTCGTGCATTATTTTAATGTGCTTTTGCGTTATATTTATGCGCTCTCGCTGCTGACTGCATACACACTGTATACACACTGCAAACACCTGAGGCACCGCTACAATTAATGAGCTCTATGAACAATGCAATAAACAAATAAATCCTGTACACGGGATTTATTATTTATTTATTTTTTGCCATAAGTCTATACATTTTGTTACATCTTTACTATAGTGGTAATTTTGACTTATACGCCTTATTCAGCCCGCCACCATTTTGAATCGAAAACGAGGCTGTGAGGGTAAACCGGAAATAACAACAACTAAACATGGCTGTGTGGACTACGAACCTGTCATATCTTCCTCCTCTTACGCTCAATGTTGTGGAGTCATGGGCGGACGAAGGATCAAAAATTCCCAGGTCTATCCTCCTGAAGGGTTACATCAACTGGATCGAGGGTTATATCCATGATGTTGAAGGTAAACAGTTACTTTTTCAACTTTCCTGTGAGGTTAGCTTAGCATTCTGCATAGAAGATCACGATAGCGCTAATGTTGCCGAACGACCTAACGTTACATACTGATTGTATGTGCTGCTAACATTAGCCTCTTAGCCAACTCAAAGTGTTGAACTGTAGTGTTTGATGTCCATGATACCTGTGGTTTTACAGTGAAGAGAAACGAAGCAGGCTGTAGTGTTAGGGCCCGGTCTTTTCGCTCGATGCGAAAGAACGAGCCGCCTTACATCATGAAGGTATTTTGTGTTATTGTGAGGAAATTTCTACGTTACACCCTCCATGTTCAGGAGGGTTCATGTTGAGTTCAAGTTTTGGTCCTTCGTTCATTTTTGGACCTTGTTTGTATGTTTGTTCGTTCGTTTATACTAAATACCAGGTGTTTCTAGTAAGCAGCATCATTCTAAAATGCAAGTTGTTATTGGTGACATGAATATCAATATGGTCTTAAGTAGTTTTAATGATCTTTAATGTTGTAAATACATTTCTTTATATAAGTACTGGGGGAATAAAACGGTTAGGCTGATAGCTGTTTGGGATATAAAAACAAACAAACAAACAAACAAAAAAAAACATTAACTGAAGTATCTTATTAAACAGATGTAATAAGTAGATTCTAACTAATTACTTTTTATATAACTTGTTGTAAGGTAAGTGTAACTTAGTTATACCAACAACCGTTATAGTTTTGAAATACTTTAAGACCAAAGTATAAAAAAAATTAGTTAATGTCTTTTTCTTAACATTTTGTTGCTTTTTTGCAGGTGGAGCTGGCTTCAGAAAACCCTTTTATCCGAGACACCCACTGCACTTGTAAAGCAGGATTGGGGCACTGTAATCATTTACTAGGACTACTATACACACTGGCTCACTACCTAAAAATGGAGCATAAATCTGTACCACCAAGAGCAAGTAAAACCTCTTTGCCTCAAACATGGCATGTGCCATCAAGAACATTAGGACTAAAGCCAAAGCCAATCAGCACAGTATCGGTTTCCAAAGTAAAACCACCAAATAGTAGTACCCATAGAGTAAGCCGCACAAGTGAGGGAATTCTTCCAAATGTTTACTGCCCAGTCCCTGTCCCATTGCCCTGTAGTGAATTTGAAGAGAATCTGAGGGAAAACCTAAAAGCATCAGGCAGCAGAAGCCACATGTTTAAACTATTAACTGCCAGTAACCAACAAAAACAACTTGTCACCACAGAGTTCGGCGACTTACCTTTAGGGTCTGTTTTATCCTACCAATTACCCCAGCAGACTGTGTCCTTTGAAGAGCACCCTACACTGCCTCTTCCTCCACAACCATGCTCCTACGCAACTGTATTAAACCAGGAAGAACATAATTTCTACGGTGGTCTGATAATTACATCAGAAGATTCACTACACCTGGAAAGTGGAACCAGGGACCAAAGCAGCATCACTTGGCATCGGCTACGCGCAGAGAGGATTACATCAACATCTTTTAAGCGGGTCTGTTCTAGAGTTAAAGACTTTGACAAGTTAGCTGCTGACATGTGTGCAAAACAAACCATTCAGACCAAAGCTATGAAAAGAGGCATACAACTTGAGCCTGTTGCTGCTGCAGAATATGAAAAACTCACTGGAAACAAATTGTTTCCCTGTGGCTTAATAATTAATCATCATGCCCCTCATCTAGGAGCCTCACCTGACAGGAAAGTAGTTGACCTTACAGCAGATCCTGTCCACGGTCTTCTCCAGATCAAATGCCCAAACAAAGACAGCTTCAAAAACTGCTCATATTTGACAAATGCAGCAGGGAACTTCACTCTAAAAAAGACCCACGAGTACTACTATCAGATTGTTGGACAAATGGGGATAAGTGGGTTTACCTGGTGTGACTTTTTTGTAAAATGCAATAGTGATTACCACCTGGAACGTATCCATTTCAACAAAGATGAATGGTGTGGAAGATTTTTATCTTCCACAATGGAAGGAGCTGAAGTGTAAGCTTGATTTTTTTCTTTTTCAGCTGTTTCTTACCTGTTCTCTGCAACAGGAGAGTGTAAACCGAAACAAGACCTCAAATTACCCTTTGAAGGGATAGTGTAAAACCTGTAGTGATTTTAATTCACCATCTTTATAAAATGTAAATATGACAAATGAAACTGTATTCCTATGAAATGCAGAATGTTTTAATTCTCTCAAGCTTCAGACATGTCTGTAAATAATTAATAGTACAAATGTTATTACAAAGAAAAACTAATTAAAAGGTACATTTTTATATTGAAATGTTTTTGTAACAAAAATGTGGTAAGAATTACAATATGTAAAAATTCAGTATTATAAAAATTTTATCATTTTATTTAAAAAATAATATCTACTTTTTTTAACATTTTCTTAAATATACATGTAATCCAGTGTATAAACTATATAATAAATATACAAAATTGCACTTTTGTGTTGCACTTATAATTAATCCACAAGTTTTGACGCATATCTGTCTTGTTGCACTCGCTTATTCAACGACACAAGAGTCCATGATGTCCTTTTATTTCTTGGTTTATTTTCAACATCAATCGTTTAACACTTCTTACAGTCTTCTCACATAAATCCACTTGGTTTACAACTTATAATTATATATATATATATAGTATACAACATAATATAACCAGAACATGCAACATAACACAAATAGTTGTGATACTCAATTTAAATAATGAATTATGCAATATGGCTCTTACAGAGAGAGAGAGAATGAGAGCAGGCAAGTAAGATTTTATACACCTATTCTATATTCATGTTTATTTCTCACTTGATGCATTTATATACCGTATTTCCCGCACTATAAGGCGCACCATAAGGCACACCTTCAATGAATGGCCTATTAGAACTGTTTTCATATATAGGGCGCACTGGATTATAAGGCGCATAGAATAGAAGATACTGCAGTCGAACGTTTGACTGGGTTTGTGTTATGCATCCACTAGATAGAGCTGTGATAAAGGGAATGTCAACTAAACAGTCAGATAAAGACGCCTTGAGCGCCTTGATCCATATATAAAGCGCTCCGGATTATAAGGCTTACTGTCATTTTTTGAGAAAATTAAAGGCTTTTAAGTGCGCCTTATAGTGCAGAAAATATGGTACACATTTTGTATGATAGATTTCTACTAACCATTCTTCGTTGCTTGGTCCATCCTTTGTAGAACTGTAGAGAAAGAAGAGAACAGTCATGTAACAATAGTACACAGTTGGTTGCATAAAATAATGTGAACACCAATTATTATAGGGGTTAATAACATGTATGTAGGTTGTGGGGGGATATTGTGAATATAATTTATTATTTATTATTTTTGTTTATATTTTCTTGTTTGTCTATTATTGGTTTTACGCAGTGTTTAGTATTGGCTGAGTGTGAAATTGGTAACAGGTTAGATATCTAAGTAGAGCTAATTATCAGAGCCTATTTAACAAAAACATCTGTAACCTTAAGCTCAGTTGTTGTGCATTTAAAAAACAGATTTTAAGATTAGGCCTCTGACTAATTATTATTATGACTAAATCAGTGAAAAAGAATATATAACAAAAAAGTGAATGATGGGGGCCATTAAACACTAATAAAGATTGTGAACAAACAACTTAAAGAAATATTAGCTATTTTTTGCAGGTATTAATATTTTGTGCAACCTCTGTTCTGTCATTGATTGAACTATACAACTTGCATATCACGATTATGAGACACACAAAACTTTTAGAGTAACGTTAATTTACATGTTTATTAGTTTCCTCCATTTCTGCTCACCTTTCATCTTCCTCATGTTCTTCCTCTAAATGCCATTTTTCTTGTCTAAAGCAGAAACAAAAATAATGTTCTGAACATAAATTTGATATTTTAAAAGGGGTTGATACCAAACAGTACACAGCAAACTATTAAATACATTTCACTTTGCATAAAAATAAAGTTTCTACCCAGTAGCATTTTGTAAGACTTGACATGTTTATATTTATTTCATGTAAATGTATGAAAGGTGCTTATGACCTAGCTGTACGCTTTTATCACAAATTAATTATTTTAATCTATATAACATCATTTGAAGAATAGATCTTTTTCACTTACGATCGTAAGGTTTTCCTTTCGTTTGGCTGTTGAGTCCATGTAAACACGGAGGGAACTGAACCTCCCTTTAGCTTCCTGAATCCAGTCAGTGTTCTTGAAAAACATCACTGAGAGAAAGGTTTCGAGCACACTCATGCGTTAATTGTAATCTATGAAAAATTGAGATTTTGACCTTAGTTGTTGTGGTAAAATATTATATTTTAGCTCTATGCAGGCGTTTAAAGGAAAATAAACATGCTCACGTTAGAAATTAGCATTTAGCCAAAAGGCTAACGTTAGTGTACACAGTCCTTTTTTTTCCATAAATGCAATATTGTTACCTGAAAGTTAGGTCCAATGTCCCGTCGAATTTTAACAATCCACTTTTTCTGAAGTTCTCTGTCCTGTGGAAATTTGTGAAATGACGTATTCTCTTTATTTTGACGGCTAAACGACCGGCATCCCGGTACACAACAATACGCCATAGTGAACGCTGCTGACTGCTATCCCTCACAGCCTCGTTTTCGAATCAAAATGGCGGCGGGCTGAATAAGGCGTATGTCTGTTCTAGAGACGTCAACTTTTTGATAAAGCATTGGTTTTCTTTTGGAAATATGTTTCAAATTAATCCTCAATGCATTGTCACAATCGCAAAATTGATCAAAGAAATCATGATAGTTGTTATATATTTTTTTGTCCTTATCGCACAGCCCTAGTTCATTCAATAAATACAGTCAACAATCTAGCTTCTGAGTGCTAAGTTATTAACCCAACAATAGCAGGGTCAGTTAATTTTTTTGAAGTGGGCCGCGCAAACATATGTGTGTGGTTGTGTGGGCCGTGAGCTGAAAAAGGTTGGGAACCACTGCGTTAGAATATTTTGAAGCATCGAAAATACATTTTGGTCCAAAAATAGCAAAAACTACGACTTTATTCAGCATTGTCTTCTCTTCCGTGTCTGTTGTGAGTGCGTTCAAAACACAGCAGTTAGTGATATCAGGTTCACGAATGAATCATTCGATTTAACCGGATCTTTTTGAACCAGTTCACCATATCGAACTGAATCGGTTTAAATGGTTTGCATCTCTAATATGAATTAATCCACAAATGACATTTACATTTACATTTACATTTATTCACTTAGCTGACGCTTTTATCCAAAGCGACTTACAATTGCTATATATATGTCAGAGGTCGCACGCCTCTGGAGCAACTAGAGGTTAAGTGTCTTGCTCAGGGACACATTGGTGTCTCACAGTGGATTTGAACCAAGGTCTCTCCGACCAATGGCATGCGTCTTATCCACTGCGCCATCACCACCCCTACAATGACTTAAGATGTTAACTTGTTTAATGTGGCTGACACTTCTTCTGAATTCAAACAAACCAATATCCCGGAGTAATTCATTTACTCAAACAGTACACTGACTGAACTGCTGTGAAGAGAGAACTGAAGATGAACACGCTGCCGGCCACCCGTGATGTGGAGGGGCGGCTGCCGTCCGTGAGGGAGTGGAGGAGTCGGCGCCGTTCGCCATGGGGCCGGATCCTGCTGCCATCCGCCGGAATGGGTAGGAGCAGGGAACGGGGGACTCCTGCCAGCTGCCTAAAACCGGAGGAGCCGTCGCCGTCCACCGGGCGGCGAAGGGTGTTGTGCCGTCCGCCGAGGGCCGTCCAGTGCCAACGCCAGGCACCGCCTGTATAATATGTTTATTTTGAGCATTAAAGTTTCATTTTGATTGTCCGCCGTTTCCAGCCTCCTTCTTCCCGATGATTGGGAAGTTTATATTGTTACACTTATGATTTGTTATGGAAAGAGGGTTTGCTAATTAAATTAGATCAAATAGGAATAGGTGGAGGAATATATAATTGAATTAAAGAGATTTTAATTGAAATATTAAAGTAAAGGTTGGAGATTACATTTCAAGGGAGGGAAGAGTTGAGAATGGCACTCCACAAGGAAGTGTCATAAGTCTTCTGTTATTTATAATTATGATTAAAAACCATTTATTCAACAATAGTTCAAGCAATATTAGACTATGGATGTATGGTATATGGCTCAGCAGCTAAGTCATAGTTAGAACAATGAGAAAGAATACAATCCCAAGCTTTGAGAGTTTGTTGTGAAGCGTGTCCTTCCTCCCCAGTTCCAGCGTTACAGGTGGAGATGGGGCAAATGCTAGTTCATCTAAGAAGGAAACAACTGATTTTGACATATTGGACAAGCTTAAAACACCAACAGGATAATCATCCAATAAAAGGGTTACTTGAGACTTGTTGGGAACATTGAAAAAAGAAAGTTTATAGTTTTGGTTTGGATTATTGAAGATTTAGTGCAGGAGATGGAACTAAATGAGTACAGAGTTATTTCAATGGTAATTCTACCAACAATACCTTTATGGATTTTACCACAACCAAAAGTTGATTTATTCTTATTGGAAGGAAGACAAGATAAAGAGCAGGAGTTATTAGAGGCAGAATTGACAAAACAGTATACTGGGATTAATAATGAACAGTACGTTCAAGTTTTTACAGATGCATCTAAGAATCCACAGAATGGTCAGGTGGGATGAGCATATGTTAATCATGTGTCGGTATTCACAGGAGAGTTGCTAGCAATTTTGGTAGCATTGAATAAAATATATGAAATGGTGATAAATAAAACATGTAGTGTGCTCAGATTAAAGTTCAGCTTTACTGTGCCTGGAAGCTAAAAATAGACAAGATATTGTTTTGGGGATGCTACAGTTATTATACATGTTGCAGTAGATAAATTGGATGGTTCAGTTCTTGTGGGGTTGGGCATCATACAGGAGTGGCAGCGAATGAGGAACAGACCAATTAGCTAAACAAGTAATGACAACGGAAAATATAGAAATGCAAATTCTGTGTAGTAAAGCTGAACTTAAATCAATAATTAAAAAGGGGATAAATACAAATTGGCAATTGTTTTGGGATAAAGAGTTAAAAGGCTGACATCTACATTTAGTACAAACAATGTTAGCTAAAGGAAGGAATTCAAGAGGGAGATTGTGTTCTTTCAAGAATAAGGTTGGGACATACAGAGTTGAATTCAACATTGGACATAATAGGGACACATCCAGGGCTGTGTGATTGGTGTGGAGTAAGAGAAACTGGAGAACATGTAATCATTCAGTCTAATGGATATCTGGAGGAGAGAAGTTAATCAATGAACTTCAAAAAAACTGTGATCAGCAAGTAACGTTAAAAGAGATTTTGAATCTAGTAAGAGGTGATAGTCTATTAATACAATTTCTAAATATAACTCATAATTCATAGAATATTATTATTGTTATTCCTATTTCTCTGGGCTAAGAGGGACTTCTGCTGTAGATGGAGGAGCTGAACATGCAGCAACATCAAAGTTTGAGTTCTGATAAGTCTGGGTAAAGGGAATTCAAGTCTCTTATGTACTCTTGATTTAGTGCTGAATAACATTCTAGTTTGTGTTGGGTTTTAATTGTGTTTGTCTAATGGGTGATGTACTTGTCTTTCTCTGTGTTGATGATTTGTGTGGGCCGAATGCTTGAGAGTGGGTGTGAGTCCTGAGGCTGGCTGATCTCAGTCGGTGTGATCTCAGTCAGTCTCAGAACCAGCTGAAGAAGAGGACTCGTCATGGGGCTCAGCTCTTGGCGTTTCAGGGCTTTATAATGGTATGTGCTGGGGTTACTCGTCTTTAAATGTTTCCAGAATTTGAGGTCTCTTTTTTTAATGTTTAGAAGGAGCGGGTATTGGCCTAATTCTGCCCTGCATCCATTGTTTGGTGTTTTTCTTTGGACTGAGTATTCTTTTACAGAAATCTAAATGCAATTGGATGTTTTTCCCAGTTTAAAAAAAAAATCTAATTAAAATCTTTTATAGATGGACCACAGACATCACTGCCATACAGTATGATTGGTTAAATTACTGATTTGAATAGTTTGAGCCAGATTTGGATTGGAATATCAATTTTAATTGATCTTTTTATAGCCCTTTGAGCTTTCTCTTTGAGTTCATTCACAGCCAGAGTAAAGTTACCCGTTGGAGTAATTTTTAGGCCGAGGCAAGTGTATGTTTTTGTGGTTTCAATGGATCGGTGAGATCGTGTGAATGTGTGTGTTGGTGGGTGTTTGAGTGTCCATGCCACAGCCTAGAGGAGGTAACTCTTGTAGCTATGGATGTGTATCATGGCCACAGAGGAGTAAATAGCACAATGAATCCTACCTGTCCGATCGCTACCATTTTGTTTACTTAAATGGGGAGTCATCTCATTTATCATCAGTAAAATATGGAGTGCCACAAGGATCCGTCCTAGGTCCCCTTCTATTTTCAATATATATGTTGCCCCTTGGTAATATTATTAGAAAATACGGAATTAGCTTCCACTGTTATGCTGATGATACTCAGCTATATATCTCAACGAGACCAGATGAAACTTCCCAATTATCTAAGCTAACAGAGTGTGTTAAAAATGTAAAAGATTGGATGACACACAATTTTCTCCAATTAAATTCGGATAAGACAGAGATACTAATTATTGGACCAAAAAACACTACACAGAATCTTGTAGATTACAATCTGCAACTAGACGGATGTACTGTTACTTCCTCTACAGTCAGAAATCTGGGTGTTATATTAGACAGCAATTTGTCTTTTGAAAATCATATTTCCAATGTTACAAAAACTGCATTCTTCCATCTTAGAAACATTGCCAAGCTACGAAACATGTTATCTGTTTCTGATGCAGAAAAGCTAGTTCATGCATTCATGACCTCTAGACTGGACTATTGTAATGCACTTCTAGGTGGTTGTCCTGCTTCGTCAATAAACAAGCTACAGGTCGTCCAAAATGCAGCAGCTAGAGTCCTTACCAGGTCAAGAAAATATGATCATATTACCCCAATTTTACAGTCTCTGCACTGGCTACCTATTAAGTTCTGTATCAGTTACAAATTATCATTACTTACCTATAAGGCCCTAAATGGTTTAGCTCCAGCGTACCTTACTAGCCTTCTACCACGTTACAACCCATCACGCACCCTAAGGTCACAAAACGCTGGACTTTTGGTCGTTCCTAGGATAGCAAAATCCACTAAAGGAGGTAGAGCTTTCTCACATTTGGCTCCCAAACTCTGGAATAGCCTTCCTGATAATGTTCGGGGTTCAGACACACTCTCTCTGTTTAAATCTAGATTAAAAACACATCTCTTTCGCCAAGCATTCGAATAATGTATCTTTTTAATTGTGAGTGTAGTTGCATCTGTTCAAAGGTGCATTTTTATTCATTAACTTGGGTTAAACTAATTTTACTTTGTTGGATCAGCAGCTATGCTAATGATGTCTGTATTTTGTTTCTATGTTTCGCTAGGATTTAAACAAGCTCCAGTCTGGATCCAGAACACCTGAGAAGAGATGATGCTGACCCTCAGAGGACCCCAGATGATGCTACCTTGAATCAACAAACAGAACTAACAATTATTGCTAAATGTGTCACTGAATCATATAATAACTTAATTAATTTTTAAATTTTAAATTTTTCTAAAATCCTGTCAAATGTGCACAAACTACTAGCTACTACTAAATATTGTAGAAACATAATTTTCTGTAAAGTTGCTTTGTAACGATTTATTTTGTAAAAAGCGCTATACAAATAAACTTGAATTGAATTGAATTGAATACCAAACAAGAATGAAATGCTGACTACGCCACCCCTTTCAAGTAAGGGGAACTAAACACTGACACACAAATTAATTACCATGGAGGGCAGAGACATGGGCATCAGAATACAAAGTGTTTATTAAGTTCACAATAATCAGATAAGACCCTTTAAAATGACCAGACTAGGATATAACTCAAAGGGGTTAAACAACTACGACTCAGTACACCTAGGGCTGGGCGATATGGAGCAAAAAATATATCTCGATATATTTTGCTATATCTCGATATGCGATATATATCTCGATATCTTTACAGGAAAAATAACCCCCCTAAAACTACTGCAAAAACAAATATGCCAAATATTACATGTTTAGGGCCCTATGAAACGTCTTATTTTTTTCTTCACCATATGCTTTATTGTTACCTAATTCTGTGTTTTAGCATGTGTAATTATTTAAATGCATAAAAACAACTTAATTAGTTTAAAAAAATCTTAAAATAGCCTTATGTGAAATTTTTTCCCTTCAGAAATTCTGTGTATTTACATTTTTCTGGTTGTCAAATGAAGGCATAAAACATTTATTTAATTTATCTTTTAATTATTTAAAATTAAGCAAACTTTATTTTTTGGTAAACACAGGGGATTTACTATTAAAAATAAAACATGGAAGAAATGTTGTGTGATTATTCCTTAAAAAAATATGTTCATTTCATTTTAATAATAGTAGTAGTGGGCTATGTACATTCTGCTGAACAATAGTAAAATATTTCTGCCAAACACTTTTATTTTGACGGGATTACCTTTACAGTTCTGTGTATGTGATACCAGCTAGTCTTACTCAAATCAAATGGTCAGATGCTCATGAAGTGACTCTCGGTGCAGTTCTGGAGATGTTCCTCATGTGTTCACATCTTTATCAGTGATAGGAAAGACGCTGAAATCAGCGCGAGCATCACATGCTTCCGTGTGTTTAATGAATGAAGACGCGCTTCTGCGCCATTCGTTAACACAGACACGCAGAACATGCAGGATTCATATTTAAAATAGACTTTTCCGGGTTAATATTTGCAGATATTAGTCTATATCGCGACTTGATTTAAGTGCATGACCTACTTTTGATAATTCATTCAAAATTTAACCAATTCCGTGACATTCCGCGTTAAACTGTAAATACCGTTTTATGACTGGATTCCGTCCGCGTTTTCTGCATCACGGAAATCATTGGGCCCTAAGTTAGACATCTGCCTTCTGTTCGTCCTATGCCTTAAAACCAAAGTATCTCCATATAATGGAGCCAGTTGTCCTTTTGTTTTTAGACTAGTTCTATACACGCGAAGGGAGTGGGGACAAAAGCAAGGAGGCGGGGGTGAGCACAGCACAGAGAAGGCAAAGAAGCAAAGTGGCGGAATCAGAATTAAATATAAACAACATATCGATATATACACGATATGTCAAGATCCATATCGTGTTTAAAAAATATCTTGATATATTTTAAATAGAGATATCGCCCACCCCTAAGTACACCACATACATAACTAGAATGACTAAAGGCCTGTTCACACCGGGACGAATTTCGCGCGCGATATTCGCTGACGTTTAACGCCTCGTGACTAAACAAAGGGCGCCAATGTGAGTGTGCACACCGACGCGAAAAACGCCACGCGTAAGAGTCATTTTTTAAAAAAACGCCTCGGGTTCGTTTTTTTGGTTTGACGCACCGCGTCAAAAACTATACGACCAATGAGAATGGCACTTTTGCACACGTGTCTGGAGCTTCTGAAGTTACAGTAAAACACAACTTGGGGGCGCTCAAACACAAAACTGTCTTGCTGTGAGCACACATACGTAACGGCGAAGAAGATATACGCCAAGTAGCGTCTACACTGCCGGGAAGAAATAAGACGAAGAAGATGCAAGGCAAGATGAATGTAGAGTTGCTGGTCTCGTTGGTGTCGGAACACAAAGAACTATATGACAAACGTGACAGCGATTACAAAAATCTTGATAAAAGAGAACTGTTATGGAGTGGTATTGCACAGCAAATGGGCCTTGATGGTGAGTTTCATTTAATTTAATTGTCTTTCATGTACGTTCCTACAAACGTTTGACAATCGCCATCGTTTGTGTGCTGTAGTGGAGGAGGTAAAACACAAATGGAAAAGCCTGCGAGATACATATACATGAAAAAAGCGCAAAGATGATTGCCGAAGTGGACAGGCTGCTAAAAACAAGAAGACGTGGAAATTTATGAAGGTCATGGAGTTCCTCGCAACATCAACTGAATTTCGAAGGTAATATTATTAGAACATTACAATACATAGCTGTGTGAGCTCTGCTATAATGCATTGACATTAAACATTGATTAACATGATATCATTGCATGTTCCCTGTTCACCATGCGATCACACCTCTAGTTCAATATATTAGTTTATGTTCTGTGTATAGGTAACCTCTGCTGAAATTTTGTTGCCTGACATATGGTACATTAACATTTGTATGAATCTAAACTAAATTAGTAATTAAACATTAAGCTCTAGAGTATTTTGTCAAGATGGGTATGAAGTGTGGCATGGCCCACAGTGTGAGTTATTGTTTCTGATGTAAACTGAATTTGTCTTTACAGTGTTCACAGCAATATTTCTCCTGAAAATATGGATGAAGGGGTTGAGCAAGTGGTGGTTCAAAAAGAAGTCAGCAACAGAGAAGAAGCATCAGCAAGCACGTCTCCAGGATCATCCTTTTCCAGCCCAACTGTGACCAGGTCTACTTTCAACAAAAGAAAACGGCCAGAGACACCAGACTTGTTGGACCGGTACCTTTTATCCAAAGAAGCCAGGGAAAGTAAGAAAGAGGAACGCAGAAGAGAGAAAGAGGAGCGCAGAGAGCAACGAAGAGAGCAACAAAATGATGAAAATTACTTGTTTGCTCTTGGCTTGATACCAGCACTAAGGAGATTGTCCCCAGCCGTACAGTCTTCAGTCAAATTAAAAATACATCAGCTGTTGCATGATGCTGAGTTTGGCCAGGCCTCTTCTGCTTTTTTTCCACAGCAGTCGTCGGTGTCCTACCATCAGGTCCCCCTGCAGACCCCAACAAACTATGGCTGCTCTACAACTTCTTGGCTACCCTAATAGATGTTTACTGTATACATTTTAATTCAGTATTTTTTTGTTTGTTTTTTTACATTCAAGAAATTTTGTTGAAAATGGCCATTTCATAAATGTTTATTTGCACTATTGTTCACTTGCACTACAGTCATTGTGACTTATTTGACCTTTTCTGACTCCCTTTTTTACTTTATGTTTGTGATTGTTATTGCAACTTGTAGTTTATTAAAAAAAAAAAAAAGTTTCATTTTTCCAAAAGAAATTGTGCATAAGTGACTTGAAAGTAATGTAACATATTTTGGGATTTGGCATATATTTGTACATAAGTATTCTTGACCTCTTATTGAAATAGCTTTGTGCCTAATTATGGAGTCACTACATTTATAGGCAACAGTTATCAATCTACAGGAACATAACCATTTTGGGCACAGCATTGTGCAGGGAATGAGAACATTTTAAAGAAAATGCTAGTAAAAATGTTTATTAAAAATACACATTTTCAAAAATACAACTTACATTTAGTTGTAAATAAGTATATGTTCAAGTGACCAAATACTTTACTTTTTGCAAAAAAAAAAACTATGCTTTAACTTTGATAGAACATGTTAGATCAAAAATATTTGATTTGCTGTGGTGAGTGCTGCCATATTAATTAATGAAGAATCAGATGCAATAGATTTGATAGTGTATTCAAGTTCACAGAAATTGTATATATACACATACACTAGCAGTTTTCACAATGGAAAATGTAATTAAAATGGCTCAAATTTATAGGTTGATATTATCTGTTCTCCAGAGCATGGTTCACATGGTCATACTGCCAAGCAACTTCTCCTGCTGGTGAGTTGAAGTACTCTTTGTACAGTTCTCGGACATTTTGGGCCTCCACAGATGCCCGCTGCCCCCTACAATGTTCAAAGCCTTGTAGTGGTTGCTCACAATCATGGTCATCCTCTGTGGCACGATTCTGGTCATTTCCGTTCGGGCGCAAATAATTGCACAATGCACAAGCAGCTTTGACAACTTTGTCAACAACACTTGGTTGAACCTGTAAAGTTCTTTGGAAAACCCGGAAGCGTTGACTGAGGATGCCAAATACATTTTCAGAGATGCGCCATGCCCGAGACAAACGATAATTGAAAATTCTCGTCTGTGGGGAGGCGGCGTCCAGGGTATGGCCGGAGGAGATATGGTTTCAGCGGAAAAGCTTCATCCGCCACAATGACATGGTTAACTTTTCCCAGCTCAGGAGCACCTGGAAGTTCACTTGGTGGGGGAACATTCAGAGTTCCATTTCTGAGTGCCTTTCCCAGTACAGAATTGGCAAAGATTCCTCCATCACTGTTGCTGCCATAGCTCCCCACATCAACCACCAGGAAGCGGTAATCTGCATCAACTAAGGCCAGCAATACAACGGAGAATGTACCTTTATAATTAAAGTATAGAGAACCAGAGTTTGCAGGGTCCTGGATGAATATGTGTTTCCCATCCATGGCTCCCAAGCAGTTAGGGAAATTCCATCTTTCATGGAATCTCCTGGCTGTACTCCTCCACATCTCTTCAGTAGGCACTGGCAAATGTTCATCTCTGAGGCAGTGCCACAATGCATCACAGGTTTCACTCACTATCGAAGCCACAGTTGACACGCCAAGTCGAAAGCTGAACGCAATAGTGCAGTACGAGTCCCCAGTGCTTAGAAAACTGAAATAGAAATACTAATTTTTAACAACGCTCCACATATGTTTTTACAACATTCTTTGAAGTGAATAACAATGTAAACGAACTCACCGTAAACACACGGCCAAACGCTGTTCTGGGTCGATTGGTTTACGGTAGTGTGTCTGTTCTTTCGTCAGCGAGGGAGCCAGTTGTTGAAGTAAATTTTCGAACTCACTGACGGACATTCTAAAATACCCCCGAAAACGCTCATGATACATTTTCAGCTCTTGTACCAGTCGACAAAACTCCCCATGTTCTTCTCTTCTCATAACTATGGGATGTACCCAAAATCGGCGTCTTTTCCGGCGTCTTTCCTCATTCAACAGAACAATAATTTCTTCGTCGCTGGAACTGGAGCTACTGGTGCTTGAAATATTCATGTTTTCTTTGTATGATTCTGACAAGCGCGTAAATACTTGCTCTCTTCTTCTGAGTGAAAAGCGAGTTTAAGAAGCGTAAAGTTGCGCAGCGCCACCTTGTGTACAGGGGTATTTCTGTTTTACATTAAGCGCCATCTAATGTCAGGGAATGAATTTGCATGTTCACTCGGCTCATCGTCAGCGAAAATCGCTTGGGTGTGAACACAAAAAACGTGTTGAAAAACGCTGGCGAATAACGCGCGTCGATATTCGTCCCGGTGTGTACGGCCCTTAAGGCTTAACTGTAGCAGGGTAGACCAGCCGTAGAGTGATTATTCTTGACCCACACACACACTGAGATAAGTGATCACACACGGCAATCCACACTTTGGGCTCCAAACGCCACCAGAGTACTAGAACTAGCCTCCCTGCTCAGAAGCCTAAAAACACAAGAGAAAACAATTAATCAAAATACACCAAACAAAAGTTATACCAGAGCCTGATTGGAGACATACGGCATTCTTAAAAATTACAAATAAACAATTCAACTGAAAATCAATTGTCACTTAATAAAGATACACAAACAGAGGGTTTATAAAATCTAAAATTACAAAAGCCAAATCAAACGTAGCAAGAAACAAATCAATAAAGAAACCAATACAATAAACAAAACAGTATAAACGGGAACAGACAAACTCCAAAACCAAAGAAACCACACTTGTACAAAGCTAGTAATTCTAGGATGGGAGGACAGGCCGAAGCACCCAGCCCAACACGTACAGTGTGGAGTTAGTTGGAGCAGCTACAGCCAAGAGTGGGAAGGACAAATAAACAAACACACAGCAAAACAGCAACGTCGTCGTAATCCTGTTTTATGAAGGAAATGATTGCCCCAGCCCCCAACAGGACGGAATGCTCCCAAAGATAGTCCTGCTAAAAACAATGACTCATTAACTTGTTAAATTCACTCATTAAGAAAGAGTGAAACTATACATACCAGATTTTGGTCATCAGGAGACACAAGTTATACGGTTGCTCACAGCACAATTCTCAACAGTTTATTTGAAGATGAACTCAAAGCCAACCGGGAATAATGGCAGCCTTACACACCACCACAAAACAGATGAAATTCTAGCTACAACAATAAATTAATTTAGTTAATTGATATGCCAGAGCTCTTACAATATTAGCCAAACGGCTAACAACATACATTTAAACTGAACCCACACACACCAAAGGCAGAGCTAGCAAATGATGCATCCCAGGTAGCCTAATTGCAGCCTTTATATCAGCAGTACCATGTTCTGATAGGCTGTCGTTCTAATTACAAGGGAGGGAACTTACCCACTCTGCCACAGATGCAATCAATCAAACAGACCAAAAAGATTTCAAACCCAATGTCATAGAACAGCATCACAATGGGCAGTGGTGTGTTGTGGGATATGATGATGATCTCTACCCTGTCATCATCCTGCAGGTGAAGGAAAACAATGTGCAAGTCGAATACATGCACCGCAACGGAGTGAATACGTTTTTTTTCTGGCCAAGCCCCAGAGATGATGTTAACTGGTACGGTGATGACCAGATCATATGCCTGATTCCAGAGGCCATGACACTAAATGAGCGTTCAGTTCAGATAGATCAGCGGTTCTGGGAGTTCATTATGGGGCAGTTGGGCAAGTAAAAAAAAAAAAGAGAAAAGGCACCATGAAATAGAAAATGGGGACAGTTTTCCCATCTTAGTCATTGTCTAAACTACAATAAAATTGTGACTGTTTTATGTCATGGTATTGCAATTACTAGGTAATATACTTTGTTGAACATTTTAGTTGTTTTCTAATCAAGTTAAAATGTTGCCTATGAACTGATTTCAGTTCTTATGAAATGAGACATTTGCATATGTTATATATGTCACTGGTGATTAGTTGTGTTACTGTGCTTTTTTTTCTTTCACATTAAATAAAATCTGTCACATGAGACGTGATGATCATTTTAAATTCATTGAATTCTGCTACACTTAAGAATTAAGCTTTAAAGGATTGTATCATTGCCGGTTTATAACTGTTTTTCAAATATTTCATTGTTATAGCAAATACACGGTTGCGCAATTGAACTAACACCAAACCTGATAAAAATAAATAAAACGTTAGATTATTTTCTGTACCTCTGACTGCATGTATTGAAAACATTTTTTAATAATATTTCATAAACACCTCTAATATTGCTAAAGAAGTAAGGTAACACCAGTGACAAAAAATGGTGTATGCGGTCTTTAAGTATATGCAGAAATATCATTAAGCTGCCATTTATGTGTACTCATAAAGTCAAAGGGTAATCTAATAATGTGGTCTAAGTTTAGGAATTAAGAATTTAGAATTTTTAATTTAGGAAAATAAATCAATTTTAAGACCTCTTGCCATACCAAAAGAATGACCCATCTACTGATGCTACAACTTTAGAGTAAATGCACGCTGTTTTCAACAATGGTGTTTGTTCCTCTGGGTTGTAAATGGTGAAAATGTACTTTATAGGTTGAAAACATAAAATTGTATAATTTGAGTCCCAATAAGATGGAAAAATAGCAATAAGTAGGCAGAGAAGTACTGTAACCATGGTCTTTTGTTTTGAGTGTGTTTGTATCTGTTTTGACAGATTTTCATATCTCATATTGTTAGAAATTTGAATAGAGTAGTTTTATATATTTTTAGCATGTCTTGATTCAAATTATGTTTCTAAACAGTTGAATAAAGTGTGAATAGAGTGAAATCTCTGCTGATGATCATGTAAATATTTTCAGGAGCGCTGATTTCATGTTAATAGTTCCTGTTTTCACCTCATTCATGGCGCTAATGTCTTCAGATCACCTGTAAACTGCCACTTAAAGCTCATTACATTAGTGGAAACAGACTGAAACCAACCACAGTTCACCAAATTGAAGTGTTCTTGTTGCTTACACATTTGTACAATTACTTCTCAATCAGTTTATAATTCTATTGTATTAATATTTTGTATGTTTGATTTCTTTTATTTATACATGTGTATTCATCCATTTCTTTATTATTTTGTTTTATGATAGAAAAGATTAAAGGGTTACTCCACCCCAAAATGAAAATTTTGTCATTAATCACTTACCCCCATGTTGTTCCAAACCCCTAAAAGCTTCGTTCATCTTCAGAACATAATTTAAGATATTTTGGATGAAAACAGGTGTCACGGCCAGCTCGTTCTCGACCGTAACATAAAATAGGATCACACTTGCACAGATGGTTTGACTTGCAAGTTCGTTTATTACAATGAAAAATAATCCATTACAAAATAATATAGCATAAGGTCTAGGGGTTTAAATAAAGAAATCATAATCCAAAAGGTAAGGAATGTTTGACAAAGATAAACAAAAGCAACGGTTGGAGCACAAATGACTTCTCTGGAGACTGCCATTCCCCAGAGGAAAGTAATGTGAGATGAATTAGTCCAGCATTTATTCTCTCCACAATCAGTGAAAATCAGTCAGCAGGGGTGTACAGTCAACCACACCCTCCCAGGTAATTCCGCCCCCAGCAGGGAAGAAAAATGGAGCACAGGGTCGTAACACAGGGAGGCTTGAGACTGCCCCATAGACTGCCAAATAAATAACAGTGTCAAGGTCCAGGAAAGTATGAAAAGCATTGTGAGAATAGTCCATCTGCCATCAGCGATTCAACCGTAACGTTATGAGGCCACGATAATACTTTTTGTACACAAAGAAAACAGAAATAACGACTTTATTCAACAATTCCTCTCCTCTGTGTCTCTCTAAAGCAACACTCCGAAGACGAACAAAGCTTTTACATGTGCGGAACGAAATGGGGGTATCGTTTTAAGGTTTATATTAGATTGACTTGCACATAATTAAAAAAACCATAGAATGTGAACTTTTATCTATTCTTCATTGAAAATGTGAACACAACGTTGAATGCTTAAAGGTCCCGTTTTATGCACTTTTTTGAAGCTTTGATTGTGTTTACAATGTGCAATATAACATGTGTTCATGTTTTGCGTGTAAAAAAACACGGTATTTTTCACACAATTCACCTATCTGTATACTGCTGTTTCCACTGTCACAAAAACGGGCAGATGACTTCCTTGTTCTATGAAGCCTCTCCTTCAGAAATACGTAACGAGTTCTGATTGGGCCAGCGGTACCTGTGTTGTGATTCGACAGCAGCTGAGAGCAGGCTGCCCTTCTGGTAACGTGACTGGGCTAGAACGCACGTGCTGCAGATGTATTTATAGTCATAGGAGCGTTTTTACTGACGAAATGCGCATGAAAACCGCATTCGTCTTTTTGCACAGCCCTAACATCTAGTTAACAAAGCTAAACAGCGTTGCCCTTTGTGTAATAAGTTACAGAAACTGTTAAACACACCAACTTAAATAATAAAATACACTTACCGGTTGTGGTCCATAAACAACGCCTTCTCCAGACAAAGAGGGAACTGCTCCATCTTTCAAGAAATATCTTAATTAATTTTCAAGAAATCCGGCATTAAACTGATTTAGACTGAGAAAGTTGTCCTCAGCAAGCTGTCCTCAGCAAAATGAGCTGCACATAGTTTTACATGTGGATTATAATGTTCAGGAACCGAGTTAAACATAAATTGTAACCATTAAACTCAAAGTACAGTGTTCCTGGGAAGCCCAAACAAAGATGATTGGACTCCGAGATAAAAAAAACCTTGATCTTCCTGGACCTTGATCTCTACCCTGTCATCATCCTGCAGGTGAAGGAAAACAATGTGCAAGTCGAATATATGCACCGCAACGGAGTGAATACGTTTTTTTCTGGCCAAGCCCCAGAGATGATGTTAACTGGTATGGTGATGATCAAATCATATGCCTGATTCCAGAGGCCATGACACTAAATGAGCGTTCAGTTCAGATAGATCAGCGGTTCTGGGAGTTCATTATGGGGCAGTTGGGCAAGTAAAAAAAAAAAAGAGAAAAGGCACCATGAAATAGAAAATGGGGACAGTTTTCCCATCTTAGTCATTGTCTAAACTACAATAAAATTGTGACTGTTTTATGTCATGGTATACATATACAACTTTAGAGTAAATGCACGCTGTTTTCAACAATGGTGTTTGTTCCTCTGGGTTGTAAATGGTGAAAATGTACTTTATAGGTTGAAAACATAAAATTGTATAATTTGAGTCCCAATAAGATGGAAAAATAGCAATAAGTAGGCAGAGAAGTACTGTAACCATGGTCTTTTGTTTTGAGTGTGTTTGTATCTGTTTTGACAGATTTTCATATCTCATATTGTTAGAAATTTGAATAGAGTAGTTTTATATATTTTTAGCATGTCTTGATTCAAATGATGTTTCTAAACAGTTGAATAAAGTGTGAACAGAGTGAAATCTCTGCTGATGATCATGTAAATATTTTCAGGAGCGCTGATTTCATGTTAATAGTTCCTGTTTTCACCTGTTGAGCCACGTGAAGGAAAGGACACCAATTCACCTACAGGCTTACCTGAGAGTCCCCGTGACAGAGGAAGATTAGTTCCGCCCGGACCATATATCGCAAATACATGCCCGCTCGTGGCTTTGGACCCCTACTCGTGGCCATGCTGCCCTTGTATACTCATCTGTACGCCCAAAGCTAAGAGCCAGCGTATTGTCCTTGTATACTTTCTGGTATGCCCAGAGTCAAGCTCTAGTTGCCCTTGTGTACTCACCTGTACGTCTAAAGTAAAGACCCAGTTGTACTTCTGCATACCTACCTGTATGCCCTGAGTGAAATACCAGTGTATCGCCCTTGCATGCTCACCTGCAAACTCCATCCGTAGGGTTTACCGGGACAAAAATCGAATCGCACCCCACCCAATTCATCAGAATCACTTACCCTCTTTACTCTGCGTGCAGGGACTGGAAGGGCCCCACCGACGGTTCTCCTGCAGGAGAAACAGAAAGGCACTACTGAGAAAAACCCTGTTGAGCCACGTGAAGGAAAGGACACCAATTCACCTACAGGCTTACCTGAGAGTCCCCGTGACAGAGGAAGATTAGTTCCGCCCGGACCATATATCGCAAACACCGCCGCTTCCAGGAACGCCGGCGAACCCAAATCGGCGTGTTATTGAGAACAGGTGTCTTGTTGAGCGTGGCGATCACTGATTGGGTAATTTGGTGAAGAGGAGACACATAAATACGGCATCAGAAACACAGGAAGTGGTTGGTGATTCCCAGTAGTTATTGTGGGTGCAACGGAGCGGAGAAGAGAGTGGGAGAGAGAGTGTATGGTGTACTGTGGAAGTCGTGGCCTAATGGTTAGAGGGTTGGACTCCCAATCGAAGGGTTGTGGGTTCTAGTCTCGGGCTGGACGGAATTGTGGGTGGGGGGAGTGCATGAACAGCTCTATCTCCACCTTCAATACCTCGACTTAGGTGCCCTTGAGCAAGGCATCGAACCCCCAACTGCTCCCCGGGCACCGCAGCATAAATGGCTGCCCACTGCTCCGGGTGTGTGCTCACAGTGTGTGTGTGTGTGTGTGTGTTCACTGCTCTGTGTGTGTGCATTTCGGATGGGTTAAATGCAGGGCACAAATTCTGAGTATGGGCCACCATACTTGGCTGAATGTCACTTCACTTTCACTTTCATCTTTATTGGAGCATTGTGTTCAGATGCATTGTGTGATGTGAAGTAACACACATTGAAGATCTGCTAGGATTGCAGGAAGGAGATCGTGCTGCCAGTTGTGTCGGATGTCGGTTTTCTGGAAGAGAAGTGGAAAGATCCAGTGTTAATGAAAGTGTGAGTACACTGAAATATTCGTCGTGTCAACAGTTATTTTGCAAGTGTGGAATATCCATATACCTCTTGTGAGTTGTGACCAGTGTGAGCGGCCCCACCGTAATAGGATTGGTGGGTGAGCCGGAACCAGCGAAAAAGGAGTCTGGTGCCTTGTCGTGGCTGTGACGTTTCCTCTGGCTGTCTGCTGCATCGGTGCCCCCAATGTCCAGGAACTAATCCCCGGTCCTATGTGGTTTTGACCCTAATTCACTGTGAGTGTGTGGAGTGCAGTGGGTGAGTCCTTTTCTTTGCTGTGTGTACACTTGAAGTCTGAAGTGTCGTGCTGTGTCATGTCGTCAGTAATCACCCTTTAGGCTGGGAGAGAAAACCCTGTGGAGAAGAACGTGCACCGGTGTTGTGAGACGACCGTCTTTTATATACATGCCTGCTCGTGGCTTTGGACCCCTACTCCACCGAGTGGTGACGTGTCAACAATTGCAAGTAAGGAACAGTGTGCATATTGTGGGGGACGACGACTGGGAGAAGTGTTGGCTGCTATATGAACATCCAGCTGTGTAGCCCCTGTGTATGAATACCTGTTTGTGGAGTGCTTTCAGAGGTTCGCCCCTGTCTAGATCTCTGGTCCGTTGTCTGGAAGAGAGGAGAGGGAAGTGTTCGAGTCATTCCTGAGGTACATACCCGGTGGCACAAACCTACCTGAAGTCCCCCAGCGTGGTGGCACCAGCTGAGGCCGTGGAAGGCCCAACGTGCAGCAACTTCAATCTGTACTCCTATCCACTCTTGGTCAAATTCGAGAAGTGGTGCGTCCTTCTCCATATATTCACTGAAGCTAAGTAAATTTGTGAAGGAACACTGTCTGTCTGTTACCAGTCCTACATGTCTGAGCTTGAGGCTCTGAGTCGTCGTGCGAGAGTTTCCACGGTTGGAAGTGACCGTGTTGAGTGTTGGTCTGGGAAGTCTGCCCCGGTGAGGAAGACCACAGTTGTCGTGACATATACACCCTCTCTAGACCCCCGAGCTGAAAAGGGCTAAAGCCTGACGTCCACTTCTTTGAGGGTCTGTGAGTTGTATCCATTCAGTATTGTCATTGTATACTTACCTGTATGCACAAAGTCAAACTCCAGTCGCTCTTTGTATGCCCTTCTGTACGCCCACCGCTAACAGCCAGCATGCTGCCCTTGTATACTCATCTGTACGCCCAAAGCTAAGAGCCAGCGTATTGTCCTTGTATACTAACTGGTATGCCCAGAGTCAAGCTCTAGTTGCCCTTGTGTACTCACCTGTACGTCTAAAGTAAAGACCCAGTTGTCCTTCTGCATACCTACCTGTATGCCCTGAGTGAAATACCAGTGTATCGCCCTTGCATGCTCACCTGCAAACTCCATCCGTAGGGTTTACCGGGACAAAAAACGAATCACACCCCACCCAATTCATCAGAATTACTTACCCTCATTACTCTGCGTGCAGGGACTGGAAGGGCCCCACCGACGGTTCTCCTGCAGGAGAAACAGAAAGGCACTACTGAGAAAAACCCTGTTGAGCCACGTGAAGGAAAGGACACCAATTCACCTACAAGCTTACCTGAGAGTCCCCGTGACAGAGTCAGAAGCGACTCGGACCTATACTCTCTGGCCCCGAGAGTGGATTTTAGATTCCCTTTTCCCTTCCCTTCACACCTTTTAGATAATTTAAATAAAGTTTGTTTTAATTATACCCACTCTCTCTCATGTGTCTGGTCATTGGGGTGTTCTTGGGACCTCCTCGAGGTGGAAACTAGGGAGGGGTGAGACTCATGACATCTGTGGTCCGCTCCGACCTGTGACATAAGTATTTATTATTAAAATTAGTTTTGGGAGTAATTGTTGCATTCGTACCTGCTGTGTTTTGGTCAAGAATTAATTAATACATGCTAGGTAATAATGGTAATGCTAGTCGCTAACATTATAAACTGTAAACATATACTGTATAGGTTACTTTGGCGAAAATAAAGCAAACTTTAACTTTTAATTAACATTTACTGGTTGTTTATGCACACATAGACTTAAAATTAACCACTAGATTTACATTAACAGTTCTCTATAATATAGTAGTTTACGTGAACATATATATAGGCTACTAATGCATTTTTGTTTACTTTTGGCACAGGCCAGTTAAATAAAACAAGATCATAA
This sequence comes from Carassius auratus, assembly GCF_003368295.1. Lineage (NCBI taxonomy): Eukaryota > Metazoa > Chordata > Actinopteri > Cypriniformes > Cyprinidae > Carassius > Carassius auratus. The sequence continues at coordinate 1,475,208 of NC_039270.1, forward strand.
GTAAGTGATAAATAAAAAATTATCTCATTAGTTAAAAAGTTTAAAATGCTTTCTGTATTTCATAATACAATTACAAATTAAATACACTTTATGAAATACAATTCATATTTTAATCATATTAAACATTGTAATAAATAACATTCAGTTCATTTAAAAAAATGCAGATTTACCTCTTTGAAATACAGTACAGTTTATATATTGTTGGAATTAATAGATTTAATGTTTAAAATGTGATCCTAATGTTAATTGTTGTGTTTGTTTTTTCCTCAGGAAAAGGCAAAGCTGTGTACAATATTTCTTTCATAAAAAGGATGTCACTGTTTGCACGCCCGAGATGGCCATTACACTTACCGATAGCATACTCAACATGATTGTAAAAGATATGAGACCTCTTTCTATTGTAGATGGTCAAGTATTTCGTGAGATGATCAACACGTTTCACCAAGGATACACATTTCCCTCCAGGTCCAATTTCACTAAGCTGATGGAGAAGAAATATGAGGAGAATTTTGAAAGATTGAAAGTGTCACTCAAAGATGTGAAATCAAAAATAGCTCTCACCACAGACGCATGGACCAGTATTGCCACAGAGGCATACTTGGGAGTCACATGCCACTTCATTAATGAAGACTGGGAGCTTATATCGTACAATCTGACCCCCATGCCACTTGAAGATCGGCACACAGCTGAAAATATTGCTAATTGGGTGGAAAAAGCAACTGAAAAGTTTGAGATATCCATTGCCAATGTAATTGTAATTGTCCATGGTAATGCTGCAAATGTTATCGCTGCTCTGCGTATTTTGAAAGAAAAGCATGGCATTTCTTCTCTCAGGTGTGCTGGTCATACATTGCAGTTAGTTGTCAACCATGCCCTAAGGAATCCCCAGATCAGCAAGACACTGAGGGCTGCAAAGTGCCTTGTGGAACATTTTTAAAAAAGGGAGCTGGCCACCACAAAGCTTAAAGCAAAGCAGCAACAAATGGGTACCCCTGAGCATGCACTAATAAATGATGTATCCGTAAGATGGAACAGTAACTTACACATGATCAGCCTCCTGCTTTAACAGAGGTGGCCTGTGACTGCAACACTTTCCGATCCTGATGTCACACCACGAGGGAAGAGCTTCCTGGATTTAAAACATGATCAGTGGAGCTTACTTGAGGAAATGGAACAAGTCCTGAGGCCTTTCGAGTGTGCTACTGTTTTCTTGAGTGGAGAGTCCTATGTGACTGGTTCCGCTCTACCTCCCCTTGTAAAGGGACTCCAGAAATCCACACAGAGCACAATTTTCAAGACCGCAGCAGTCAAGGCTTTCCAAAGTGTTGCTGCACAGGAGATGACATTGAGATGGGAGCGGGAAACTAAATTCAGAGATGATGGAGAAAATATATATCTTATTGCTGTAGCCCTGGACCCCAGATTCCGCAAACTAAAATTCCTGCCAGCAGAGGACAGTATAAAAGTTCACCTCAAGGTTCAATCTCTTGCTCTTGAAGAGAAAAGAAGATATGAGGAGCAAACACATCAACATCAATGTGAGGAACAGGTTCAGTCAGCCAGTGCAGACATGAAATTTTCAGAGAAGATGCAAGTGTCTCTGCTGGACACTTTGCTCGGTTCAGATTCAGATGACGGTGAGGATGACACTGGTCACATCCAAGATGAAGATACTCCCAGTGAAGTTGTGAGAAATTAAATACACATGTACTTTAGTGAGCATGCTATTCCAAAGGAATAAAATCCGCTGAAATGGTGGCAAAATGAAGTGAGGTTTCCCATCTCGGCCATGCTGGCAAAGAGTTACTTGTCTGTGCCTGCAACATCAACCCCATCTGAAAGGCTTTTCTCAGTTGCTGGCAACATTGTGACTGAAAAAAGAGCAGGCCTATCCTCAGAGCATGTCGATATGCTAACCTTCCTCCATTGCAATGCTATATAATTAGTAACATGGGCCCCCAACCTTTTGCACTGTTTATGTTGGGCTTTATTTATGTTGGACTTCTTTAAACTACAAGATGCCTCCAGGTAATCATTGCACTCACTGTATTGGCCATGTTTTTTTTTTTGTTTTTTTTTGCAGTGTTGAGCAGTGCTTTTGTTGGACTTGGCTCCTTTAAAACTATGTTACCTTTCAGGTATGTTTTACATAGTGTTGATGACCAGTATTTTTGTGGTGTGTTGCTACTTTAAACCACATAATGCCTTCAGAATGTATCTTTTGCTAAGTGTTAGGCAGAATTTATAAGGCATTGCTCATGACTAATGCCATCAAGTGTTGTTTACATTTTATTTTTTGGCACTTTATTTTTGTATATGTGTTTAATGTATTTTTTCACAGTGTTGAGCAGTGCTTTTGTTGAATTTATATGGCATTTTGAATGCTTTAGAATTTATAAGGCATTATTCATGCCTGAAGCCATACAGTGTTGTTTACATTTGATTTTTTTGGCACTTTATTTTTGTATATGTGTTTAATTTATTTTTGCACAGTGTTGAGCAGTTCTTTTGTTGAATTTATATGGCATTTTGAATGCTTTTGAATTAATAAGACATTATTCATGCCTGAAGCCATAGAGTGTTGTTTACATTTTATATTTTGTCACTTTATTTTTGAATACTGTAAAAACTTCAACCACATTGAATTTTTTTTTTATGTAATAAAAGTTGAAATATTAGATTAGAAGTTGTACTTATTTTTTGTAAAATTATCCAATGAATTCATTAGCTAACCAAAAAAAAGAACACTAGATTAGATTAATAAAATAATAATAATCGTTAGAATAGTCGACTAATCGAAAAAATAATCGTTAGATTAGTCAACAGGAAAAATAATCGTTAGTTGCAGCTCTACCCTACAGGCGACGTGAACTCAATGACAAAAAAAATACCTATTGACTCTGTGAATATTTATCGTATGAACATCGAACTAGCTCACCATCCAGACAAAATATTTACAAATTACCTCCTGTCTGGCCTCAGACACAATTTTAACCCCAGCGTCTAATGCACGCTTTCCCAAAACATGATCTGCCATAATCTCCATTCCGCCCATGCAGAACCTGACTTAATAGACGGAGACCGCGCTTGCATTGCTAATACTTTATTCACACACATTACCACTGCTGTACTCACTGTTACTTGCTTTAATGGCGGATGAATGTCTCCACTCTGTGCAGCTCGAGCTCGAGGCCGTGGAGAAGCAGATTCGTGACCTGGAAGTGAGGCAGGCCCAGCTGAGAGAGCAGAGAGCAGCGCTGGAATCATCCCGGGCTGACGTTCACAAGTCCGGGGTAAGTATACAGCATGCTGTTAACAGTCCCACCACGTCTACTCCGTGTGTTTCTCTGCACAGGCCCGGTGCACCCAGGACGCGATCTTCCCGGATGTCCTTCACTGCGACGCCGGGACACCACGGACCCTGGGTGCATCCGCAGCGGAGGACGCAAGCCAGGCCCAGGGCGACGACTTCTCCCCCTCCGGTCTTCGAGATCTCCACCCAGAACCGCTCCGCTCCGCTCCCCTCCGCGAAATGGGATGTGATGCTGTGATCATCGGAGACTCCATCGTCTGACACATCCACACTATGTTAGCCAAAGGTAAAGTACACACTCATTGTTTCCCTGGTGCTCGTGTTCTCGATGTTTCTGTTCAGATACCTGCGATCCTGAAGGCTGACGAGTGCCTCAGAGCGGTTGTGCTTCACCACGGGGTTAACGACACCAAGCTGCGGCAGACGGAGACGCTGAAGAGGGACTTCAGCAGCCTGATCGAGACAACACCCGTGGCGAAGGACCACTGCCCATGACGAGGACACGAAAGGTTGTAGACTTGTTGCTTTAAATGAATGGTTGTTGTCATGGTGTAAAGAACAGACACTGCTATTTGTTAATAACTGGAATCTTTTCTGGGAGCGTCCTAGACTGTTTCGCGCTGATGGATTACACCCCAGCAGAATCGGAGCGGAGCTGCTTTCTGACAACATCTCCAGGACACTTCGCTCCATGTGACTAGTAAGACAATTCTCAAATAACCATTATGATAAGTTTTGTTCCACCCACTTAAATGATAGAAGTACTTGCGCTGTCCAATCTATTAAGAGTGTCTCTGTTTCCCGAATAGTGAGGTCAAAATATACATTTAACGTAGGATCTAGAAATCTTATCGTGATTAAACCAGAAACATGTAAAATAAATGAACAAAAACTATGTTTAAAGTTTGGGCACATAAATATTAGATCACTCACACCCAAAGCAGTTATTGTAAATGAAATGATCACAGATAATAGTTTTGATGTACTCTGCTTGACTGAAACCTGGCTAAATGAGTCGACTCCACCAAACTACTGTTATAAACATGAGCCCCGTCAGACTGGTAACAATATATAGTGATATTCTCAATGTTACCCAGAAAACAGGATACAGGTTTAACTCATTCAAAATACTTCTGCTTAATGTTACAGTGTCAGATATGCAAAAGAAATTTAATGTATCTCTTGCTCTGGCTACTGTGTATAGACCACCAGGGCCGTATACAGAATTCTTTAAAAGAATTTGCAGATTTCCTCTCAGACCTTCTAGTTACAGTTGATAAGGCGCTAATCATGGGAGATTTTAATATTCACATTGATAATTCAAATGATGCATTAGGACTTGCATTTACTGACCTAATAAATTCTTTTGGAGTCAATCAAAATGTCACTGGGCCCACTCATCAATTAATCATACACTAGATTTAATTATATCGCATGGAATCGATCTTACTGATATAGATATCGTACCTCAAATTGATGATGTTACAGACCATTTCCTTCTATAGTGCACGTTGCATATCACTGATATTAACTATATGTCTCAGCATTACCGTCTGGGCAGAACTATTGTTCCAGTCACCAAAAACAGATTTGCAAGTGACCTGCCTGATCTGTCTCAACTGCTATTTGTAACTAAAAATACACATGAACTAGACGAAATGACTGGCAACATGGGCACTATTTTCTCTAATATATTAGCTTTTGCCCAACATAGATTCTACAGCGTCTAACACTTCAGTTTCATCCATCGCACCCAAAGATAAACTGCAGTGCTTTACAAATATAGGACAGGAAGAGCTAAATAAACTTATCACTGTATCTAAACCAACAACATGTTTATTAGATCCTGTACCCACTAAATTACTGTGAGTTGTTGCCTGTAGCCGAAGAACAGCTTCTCAATATCATTAACTCGTCTTAACTTAACTTATTAAGCCTCTTATTAAGAAACCAAAACGAGATCCTAGTGAACTGGAAAATTATAGGCCTATTTCAAATCTTCCATTTATGTCTAAAATTTTAGAAAAAATTGTGGCTGCTCAATTGAACTCCTTTCTGCAAAAAAATTATCTGTATGAATAATTTCAGTCAGGTTTCAGGCCCCACCATAGCACATAAACTGCACTTATTAAAATTACAAATTACTTGCTTCTTGTGTCAGATCAAGGCTGCATCTAGTTGCTAGTTTTACTTGATCTTAGTGCTGCGTTCAACACCATAGATCATGACATACTGATAGATCGATTACAAAACTATAGAGGTATTCAAGGACAGGCTCTAAGATGGTTTAGATCCTACCTATCTGGTCGCTACCATTTTGTTTATTTAAATGGGGAGTCATCTCATTTGTCACCAGTAAAATATGGAGTGCCACAAGGATCCGTCCTAGGTCCCCTTCTATTTTCAATATACATGTTGCCCCTTGGTAATATTACGAGAAAATACAGAATTAGCTTCCACTTTTATGCTGATGATACTCAGCTTTATATCTCAACAAGACCAGATTCAACTTCTAAATTATCTAAGCTAAAAGAGTGTGTTAAAAATGTAAAAGATTGGATGACAAATAATTTTCTCCTATTAAATTCGGATAAGACCAAGATATTAATGATTGGACCAAAAAACAGTACATAGAAACTTGTAGGTTACAAATTTCAACTAGACGGATGTACTGTTACTTCCTCTACAGTCAGAAATCTGGGTGTTTGTGACGGCTGATGAAAGGACAGTCTGGAAACAATAGCGAGATGACAGTTTTAATGAGAAGATATGGCGATGGTACATAAACAATGACGATGAGACAGCGATACTCTGAGGGGATGGTGAAGTGGTGAGAAGTCCAGATGATGGTGGAGAGAAGGTAAGTAATCCGGGTGCAGACGGCATGAGGCAGCAGGAGAGAGTGGCACAGGAACTGCGGGGAATAGAGCCGAAGGTAAGTGTCCGTGGCTGAGTGAATGTGCGAAGAGTGGATGAGGTTCTGGGGAAACACCGACATCCAACGCAAAACAACACTGATAGCCAGACAAAGGATAAACACATCAACATAGAACAACGATCTCACAAACACAAGACGTGAGACAAGCCATTATATAGTGGATGAGTAATGAGTGGCAGCTGTTGCTGATACAATTAACGGAGACGCCCACAACTAATCAGTGCAAACGCGGAACACACAGAATTCATCACAAAGTGTAAACACCCCGAGATTACGGTTTACCAACCGTGACAGTGTTATATTAGACAGCAACTTGTCTTTTGAAAATCATATTTCCCATGTTACCAAAACTGCATTCTTCCATCTTAGAAACATTGCCAAGCTACGAAACATGTTATCTGTTTCTGATGCAGAAAAGCTAGTTCATGCATTCATGACCTCTAGACTGGACTATTGTAATGCACTTCTAGGTGGTTGTCCTGCTTCATCAATAAACAAGCTACAGGTAGTCCAAAATGCAGCAGCTAGAGTCTTTACGAGGTCAAGAAAATATGATCATATTACCCCAATTTTACAGTCTCTGCACTTGCTACCTATTAAGTTCAGTATCAGTTACAAATTATCATTACTTACCTATAAGGCCCTAAATGGTTTAGCTCCTGTGTACCTAACTAGCCTTCTACCACGTTACAACCCATCACGCTCCCTAAGGTCACTAAATGCTGGACTTTTGGTAGTTCCTAGGATAGCAAAGTCCACTAAAGGAGGTAGAGCTTTTTCACATTTGGCTCCCAAACTCTGGAATAGCCTTCCTGATAATGTTTGGGGTTCAGACACACGCTCTCTGTTTAAATTTAGATTAAAAACGCATCTGTTTCGCCAAGCATTCGAATAATGTATCTCTTAAATTAATTTTACTTTGTTGGAATAGCAGCTATGCTAATGATGTCTCTATTTGTTTGTTGTTTTGGTAACTAGGATATACACAAGCTCCAGTCTGGATCCAGAACACCTGAGAAGAGATGATGCTGACCCTCAGAGGACCCCAGAGGATGCTAACCCTGAATCAAAAAACAGAACTAACAAATATTGCTACAAGTGTGACTGAATCATAGAATAATTGCTGTTAATAATGTTCTTCGTCTGGCTGACTATGTCTTGTATTAATTTTTCTGAAAAATCAAACTGACAGTCACCACTTATAAGCTACTACTAAATATTGTAAAACATAATTTTCTCTAAAGTTGCTTTATTGAATTGAATTTAATTGAATATACTATTTTGCCGTCTGTTTAACCTTCGGATGCAAAAGCAGCCCCAAAATTTTCAACATGCTATCTGAAGCCATTTTGAAGGATTTTGTCCAATAATTATGCAATTCTACACCTTATCCACCACTTAGAGGATTTTCTGGTCATTTCACCTCCCAAGGCATTCCCAACCGCCCATATCCTCACAGTCCAAAAAGTTTTTTCCGAGCTTGGGATCCCTATTGCTCAGGAAAACACCATAGGCCCTGCTACATCCATCGAGTTCCTCGGCATCAACATCGGAATAAATTCAAGATCTCCTTGCCTAAGGAGAAAAATCGATAGAATAATCCTCATCTCCTCCACCCTCCTCGGCAGCCCAAGCTGTTCTAAACACAAACTCCTTTCTCTGCTCAATCACCTAAATTTCGCAATGTGCATCATTCCACAAGGACGCCCTTTCATCGCGCATCTCCTAGCACTCGCATCTTCAGTTCACACGCTCAAGGTCCTCATCCCCTTATCCCACGCATGCCGCGATGAACTTCAATTATGGATCATATTCCTTAAACAATGGAATGGGCTTTCACTTTTCTATAACAAACTAATTTTGTCTCCCATCGACATACAACTTTTTACAGACGCAGCCCCCTCAATCGGTTTCAGAGGTTTCTACCAAGGACATTGGTTCGCATCCACATGACTCCCCAGGTGCAGGACTCAACACAGTCCTCAGCTCTTTTCGAGCTCTGTCCCCTAGTAGTAGCAGCCTTTCTGTGTGGGGAACGAATGGGCATCTAAAAGTTCTCATCAGTCTTCTAATATAGATCCCAGCATGCGACCAATTCATAATAATTGCGAAGCATGGTCCAGGTTCAGAAAATTCAGTTTTCATCCAAAATTCATACGGTTTCAGAAATTTCCTCATTATTCGGAATTAATATTCCCATAACCCACCCTCTAAAACCACTTCTCGAAGCATCGCTCGACTCTTCAGGCAGTTTCTCCCAAAACCCTCCAGTCATAAGTGACTGCGTGGAAATGCTTCAAGGCATTCCACCTCACTTATAACATTCTGTTCCCAGATTTTTCCCTACTCTATATCACCTTTTTCATTTAGTTTCTCAACGCCATTAAGGGTCTCCAAGTCAATTCCATCAAAGGCTACTTGAGCGGAGTCCAGTTTTTTCTGATGTTCGGCACTCCCTCACCTGAAAAAATCACTAAGAAAGAATACAATTGTTAAAAGGTTTTTTTTTTAATGTTGAGTTGTAAATTTTATTTTTTACTATTCCACTAGATTTAGTCATCTTGTTCAGATAGCAGATGACACAATTCACATTTTGTTTGTTTGGCTGTTTTCGTTCTAAGACTTTTTCTGTGTGCTCATGCTAAACCTTGCATGGGGAAGAGAGCAGGATTAGCCCATCCTATTCATTTAAGAAAATTATAAAAAAATTTGACTGAACTCTTCATTTTGACAATCTCCATGACAAACAATTTTCAGCACATCCCACTTGACATTAAGCATTACAGTATGTTTTAAGTTACTACCGATATCTTACAACATCTCTGGTGTACGTACACATCTACAATGTGTGCAAGTGCTATACATCTTTGTTTCTCCACTTCTGCCAGATCTGTTAGATGGGCTACACTTTTAATACAAACACATTTGAGAACTATGATGTTCGCACTTTTGTTAAGGTTATTTTTAAGTAAACATTAAAACATAACTTTTACATAGGGATTATCTGTGCGCAAAACTAATTGACAAAAAAAAAAATCACTGAATTATGAAATGCAAAAGTGTGTACAGCATTTGTCAAAAGACAATATATATATATATATATATATATTTATATTTATTATTATTATAATTTTTTTCACTTTTTTCCTTTTTTCAAAGGTTCTTTGAAAATATTTTTTCTTGAAATATCCATGAAACACTTGGAATCAAGACTGTGTTTTTTAAAATAATAATATAATTAACACATTAACAATTTACAAGAGATGTGAATGTGAGTTCTCAGCTGATATGTACATTATTAAAGAAAAAATTATATTAGAGGTCATCACAAACTTAACCTGTTAACTGTCACTCACGTTTTTGAAAATAGACTTGAATATGCATGATACAAACCAACATTTTTATAATTCATGACTGAAAACATTTTGTAACATGATTTTGATGTACCATTTACATGGTAATGCAATGTCTGATTTTAAAATGGGTTTTGAAGGATGAATTTTGAGATTTTATGTTTTCAAGTGATATATAACTTCTGATGATTTCTAAAATGTGATAGAGAAAAAGGCAACGAGGAAGTATTTTTTGTAAACAAAGGTCAAAACTCCTTATGTAATGTAGATTTCTGAGGGTGCACTCTTGTCATAAAATTAATCTATTACTTTTCCTACATAATTTTTAACAAAAAATATTGGGAAAATATATATTTGGGAGTCTTAGACCTTTCCAACGATATATAGTTTGTCAAGATTAGATTAGATTTACACCTAACAGGTTAATGTGTAATCAAAATACTGTGCAACAGTGTACTTTAGATTTACTAGCAAGATAATTTGAATGCCTTGTTCGCAAGAAAAATGTAAGTTGTTTAAGAGGTAATAATCTCACTGAATGTGCCAACGCATCCAGTGTTTTATGACTACGGGAGGTATCACACCCTTGTTTATTTCACACCTATTGAGTCCTACCTACATTCACAATTTACTATTTGAATAAGGTTTAGGGGCATATAGTTAATCACAGAAGACTTTCTGCATACTCCTATTACAATGGCTGCCGCTACTCCAAACAGTCCTGAAACATCTAGAAGAATGATGTGTGTAACACTGCCAAGAAGTTCTGCTGAAATAAGAGAGGAGCTGACTTTTGCTCCAAGGAAAAATCAAGGGAAGAGTCTTACAAAGGTTCCATTGTTGTTTTATTGTACTTTATGAACTGAACTAAAACATGATTCTGTGCATATAATATGAGGTGGATGTTGTAAAGCCAATTACACAAGCACATAGATGATACTCGCATCCACTGTCAGTTAGACCCCACAACCTCCTTCACAAGTAAATTGTTAGGTGAGGTGGATTTGGTGGATAAGGACGGTGAGCAAGGATGTTGGATCATTTTTAACTTAAGACTCTTCATAAGTTTATCTATTCAACCTACAAATCAGGTTCTACTGATCCTACACAGGTGTTAGCATACACACATACAGATGAGGTAGAAAGAACATGCCCAAACATAACACCTTTTCAGAAGCATATAGAAAGTGTGATGGGTAATGTTCTTGGTGAACTCTTTAATTCTATGTTTCAGTTTTACATTTTTAGGTGCTTTATTGACATGGAAAATATGTTGTACATACGTATTTCCAGAGCATTCCATTATTGTTGCAAACAATCAAAACAGTGCTGGCTTAGCTATTGATATTCAGCCTATAGATCAAGCAGAACTGAACCGTATAAAGGTTTGAGATGGTCAAGTGTTTGGATATCTTCCAAACCCAAACAAACCACATTACCATTAACAAACATATTAAAACATTATACCGGACACAGACTACATCACTGTAGGGAAACAGACAGCAGAGAAGCTTTGGGCTCTGGTGTCTAGACACCACCTAAAACACAAACACGAAAAACAGAGGCCTCAGGCAACCTCCTTGTTTAGGGCTAGATGTAGACCAATCGGTAGCCACACTGTTGGTGACTAAGTATTAACATATACCGTATTGGTTAAACATTAATTCTGTCAAGGTGTGATTATACTCCCTTTGCTCAGCCATTTTTCCCAGGAAGAATGTTGTAATGTTTTGTGTAATGTTGTGAAAGTTTAGGCGTTGTACGTCTCTTTTAACTGATAACAAATCTTAACGACATCCTGGTTTTATTATGCAATATACATTTGCTTTCATTCCAGTGAAATATTTGTACGTGCATACGTATGTTTTAACTGATATAGCATCCTAGACGTTAAGATTGACACAAATAAAAAAGACCAATTAAAATATTTGGGCTACTAAATTAATTGTGAATAATTAAACAAAATTTTAAGGAAACATTTTCCCGTTGCTTAGTGGTGATTGTTTGGAAGAAAACTTATGCAACCAAATTTTTTAAGTACAAAAAAAGTTTGGGTTATATAACAAACCAGAAGTCTTAAGATTGACAAAAAAAAAGTAAATAAAGGAATTACTAAATTAAGTGTGAATAACTAAACTAAACTAAAACAAACCACATCAAGACTTGTGAGTCAGCTCAGCTTCTTCAGTGTGACATCTTATACAGGTCTTATCCAAAGTGGGATTTCTCCCATCCACTTTTAACTTTGTCTGTTCCTACACTTTTTAAAGACATGAAAATGGTATATATTCTTGAAATCAAACCTTGTAGATGGAGGGGAGCTTTGAACAGAGAGTCTGCAGGAGACCTAGATTGCCACTGTTTAAATGCAGATTCTAGTTTGGCAGGGAGGAATTCATGATTACTGCATATTGGGCTCTGAAGCAGAAGAGCTTGTCTCAACTACAAATGCTGGCAATGCTGAGTCCACATGTTAAGAGTAGAATGAACAACCAGATTTGATGTCCTATATTGTGCAATTTTCATAGGTAGGCTAGATGTTAATAGGGCCCAAACAACATTTTTCCTGTGGCTTAGAGGTGATTGTTTAGAAGAAAACTTGTGTAACCTAATTTTTTAAGTTAAAAAAAAAGTCTGTTTTATATAGCATGTCAGAAGTCTTCAGCTTGAAAAAAAAGATTAAATAAAGGAATTACTAAATTAAGTTTAACTAACTAAAATATAATAAAGCAAAAAACACGACGGCATTTGTTCAGAAGGAAAACGTGTATAGGTTATACAGATTCTTAATCTATATCTTAAATTGTGTTCCTAAGACTAAGAGTTTACGGGTTTGGAACAACATGAGGTTAAGTAAATAATGACTTCATATTGGGGTGGAGTGTCTCTTTAAAATAACAGCATATTCTCCCGGCAGTGAATCTCAGTCACCGTTAGCTGAACAAAGCAAAAATGAATTATTTCAAAGGGAAATAAATTGGGTAGTGAAGAATTGTTTGGAGCGTTTTCCTCAATCTATCTATCAAAGCCTCATTATTCATAGTTTGATTGCCAGTGTATGTCCCATTGCCAAACTAATGCTTTATGTCTACCTGGGTTAAACATTAGAAAATAATGCTTGCCTGTTTGTGTCTGTTCACTACGTGAATGTAATCGAGTGATTTCAAGTAGAGATTAACTTTGTAACAACAGCGAAGAAAACCTGTTGTGTTTACGTGTCCAGAGAAACTGGCACAGAGATTTAAGATCCGCCGATATTGCCATCATTGTTTCCCCCGAAAGCGTCAAGCTTTTATCTAAATTAAGTTAATCCAACTCTAAACGAACTAAGAGTTTAAGCGCCACATAGCAAAACCAACTAAAAGCAGTGTTGTTATTTGTACAGTGTTGAAATGCACCAACATTTAATGTTACATCCTTAACTGTTACTTACTTGCAATGCAATGATTCAGTCCACTAGAGTTTGATTTGGTTGCCACATTTACGATCGTGACACAGAAGTCTACAGGATCACATATACAGTGCTCTACAGAAGTCTCACAGGCATCTTTTGCTGTAATATGTCAGTAGGAAATATAAGTTTGCATTTATAATATGAAACATGTCATATTCATAAGGATTTGAAATGGCTTTTTATATTTAATGAAAGTCACACTGAGGAAAGCAAAAAGGAGAATAACTAAAACATTATTGGGAGGACTTCTGGTGCTATGTAAATTTTAAGGCGGAGCTATAGCCCCAGCTGGCCCTGCCCTATAGCAGCACTACTGTATATAAGGCTGGTGTGGTTTGCTGGAGGACAGCTGGAAAAGAACACTGAAAACACCACAGGTGAGTAGAACACTATCAGTACACTGTTGTCCAAATGTATGTGCTTTATTTGTTATTATTAAAACTCTATCCATCATTGCATGTGCATTACTACTATCAAACAAAACCCTCCCTGCATCTTCCTGGAAGGGCTTGTTCAGCCTAAAATACAAGTCACTAGGGAATAGAAACCTTATAATTAGTGATCAAATTGCAGATAAAATGTATCAATTATTAAAAACTTTACCTGAATAGAATTACTATGTACTAAGACTGATGTAGGGGAGCGTGGGGGACATACATGGGGTTATACAACATACAACTTACATGGGGTTAGTTTTAACTTAGTTTAACTATTTACACACATGCTAGCATAACCAAATTTATGCCATTTACTAGTTACCATATCAACATTATATAGAGGAAAAAAAGTGCACCGAAATTCAAAAATCTTTTGAAGACATTGCTGAATATTCATTGTTGGGCTGAAGTACATTTTTCAACAGAAATGTTACTGTGAATTTAAAAATTAAACAAATCTGTCTCTTTGTGATTGTGTTGCGAGGTTTGTTTTTTAAACATTCTGTTGAGCTCTGTTAATATAAAATTGTGTAAACAATAATGAAAGTCAGAATAACTAAAAATAGAAATTTTGAACTCGAATCAAAATATGATAATTTTACATATAAAAGTCATTTTAATTTAACACGCAGAGTAAGCATAAACTAATGTACATATTTTATGTTAAAATCCAACAGATTTTTTTCAAGACACATTGTCCGATTACTAAAAATGTAATACAAAAAGGGGGTTATGGAAACTCACACTTTCGGTTACAAGAGGGTTTTAAGCTTATATTATGATTCTTACATCATATATTGTTTTTATTATTTTAGAGTCCTCCAGTTGGATGCTTCGCCAGTGAACGTTCATTAAAAAGCATGGCTAATAGCAAAGGTAAGACACCTAATTTAAACTCATTCATTTAGTCCGAAATAATAGTTCTGTGTGTGACGAGTAGGACTTTTTACCGGCAACGCCACCCGGGGAATTTCACAGAGATATAGGGTTTGACTAACTCAATAGTTAAACCACCAAAATACAAGCACACAGGTTTGAATTATGCATGAAGCCAGAGACGTAGTTCCGGTAAAAGACAATTTTATTCATATAATTACTAAAACACAAGTATAAGATTTAATACACCCTAAAATAGGGGAAATGAGTGTTAGTATATTACTTAATAATCATTTGTAAATGTACAGTAGGTGGCCAACCAAAATTATCATTCCGCCGCCGCGAGTGTCGCCGCATTTGCAAAGTCCATTTGCAGCTTTTGACCGCTGAGTGGCACTTTAACCTGTTAGCCTGCACCCAGATGTGGGCATCTCTCAACTCCCCGTGTTTGCGCTTGTCAATATTTACGAATAGAGTAAATGAAACGGGACAAATTTAATCTGCATATATTTAACTATGTATCATTATAAAGATCTTAGCCTCATGCATCGAGGACAGATCAGATCACTGTTTTTAAATGGAAAGCTTATAAAGACTGTATTTGCTACATTTGTGTAAGCAGTACACATACAAACATGAGCGATGGAAACGCTCTACATACCAGATCCGTCGTAATAGCGAGTCATAAACACATCCACAGCTGTAATTCCGGTTTAGTTAGGAAGATAAGGTTCCACTGAATGACATCTCATGAAGCACGTTAAGTCCAACGAAGCAATAACGTTGTAATATGGATCATGATTCCTTTGTTTACGTTTCAGTTTCTTTAGCGACAGAACTGTTTGCGTCCACTATGGAATAATCATGCTCTAAAACTGCATCTTGGTAGTAAAAAAAGGCATGGTTTTGCAGCGTACAGTGTCACAAACAGAACAAGACGATCCACAAAAATAATAAAAAAAGTGTGAAATAGTATATTTGAATTTTGGCGCTCCCTGATCGCTCTGATTCGCACCTGTCAGCTGATGGAGGCAGAACTTACAGTGATCGCCTTTTTGTTTGTTTGTTTATTTTTCAACAGTTTTTATATATGTGAGAGTGTGTTTTATGTTGAATTCTGTATGGCATGATTACCATCTGCATCGAGTGCAAATCAGCCCAAATCAGCTCGCTATTACTGTATGATCACGGCTATCAAAGTGAACGCGTCTATATGAATAGAGAGAGGGGGATTATTTACTTTGGCACATTTGCGTTATTACATCTGTATAAGCGGCCATACATCAGCACTTATCTGCATCGTAATTCATTGTAAATGATGTATTTCTAACAATCTCAGGATGTTCTGTTATTGGCATACAAATCATAAAAGTGATCAAATAAATCACTTATATGATTTAT